>NW_021620598.1:610321-613303 GCF_004785775.1 Grammomys surdaster
TCCCTCCATCCCTGTCTAGCATGCCCCATCCTCTGCCCTGACCTTTCTAGCCCAGGAGTTGGGCTTTCCCTCCCCCAGAAGCTCTTTCCTACATAATCTAGACATTTTGGTCTCTCTCCTCTCTCTCTCCACTCTCCCTTTCTCTTCTTCTTCCCCCTCCCCTCTGTCTCCCTTCCAATGGCAACTTCTCTGGCCTCCTTCCTTGGGACCAGTAAACCCACCCAAGAGCTGCTTCCCAATAAACCTGCCTTTAATATACTTTAATCTGGATTTTAATTTTTAATTTTTTAATTGGCTTACTTTGCCACAGAGAATAACCTATCAGTACTATAAAGACAGAGAAAATGTATGTTGAAGTGTGTTATGGTTTGTATATGCTGAGCCCAGGGAATGGTACTATTAGAAGGAATGGCCCTGCTGGAGTGGGTGCGGACTTGTTGAAGTAGGTGTGTCACTATGGGTGTGGACTATAAAATCCTGATCCTAGCTGCCTGGAAGTCAGTATTCTGCTAGCAGTCTTCAGATGAAGATGTAGAACTCTCAGTTTCTTCTGTACCATGACTGCCTGGATGCTGCCGTGTTTATGCCTTGATGATAATGGACTGAACCTCTGAACCTGCAAGCCAGCCCCAATTAAATGTCCTTTATAATAAGAGTTGCCTTAATCATGGTGTCTGTTCACAGCAGTAAAACCCTGACTAAGACAAGGTGCTAAGGTGACTTTCCTCGGAACACTTGCATTTCTATTTTACAACGTGCATTTATTGGTTTTAGAAGGAGAAATAGTGGGCTTCCTTTCTGAGTAGGCCAAGTTGAAGATCAACCTTGTTATTGCGCAGAGAGACTAGGACCACTGCACTTCCAAGCCCACAGGCCAATGTCCGCCCACAGGCTTTCCTAATAGCCACAATGCCCAGTGACAACTTGCCACAGCTAAAGTCTTCCAATTCTGAAACCCCTGCTCCAGAGGGAGGCTTGTCACCACAGCTGGCTCCCTGACTGTGTTATACTTCATTGGGAAAGAACAAGGTCATTCCACACTATTTATTCCAAAAAGCTAAGTGTGAGGTTTTGACCCCTTCTGGAGGAAGCATAAACCCTTGGTGTTAGGGAATGCTTTGTATACCATGTATTTGAATACTGATTTCTGTACCAGGAGATGTGGGTGAAGTTCAGATTTTGTTATTGTCATTATTATGACGCATTTCCTGACTCAGTATTTTGTAAAACATTGTTTTCTATCATCTTCAGATTGGTCAACAAAGAACTGACTAATCTATTAGGTGGGTGGGAGAAATAAGGTAGAACTTCCGTGCCTTGAGAAAAAAAGAGGGTGTCAGGTGGACTGAGGAGTCTCCATAAGAACACAGATAAGGAAGCCAGGGCAAGGTTAAAACCCTCAACTAAACCCAACGCAGAGGCACCCTAAATCAGCACTCAACTTACATGTGGCCACAGCATTGGATGGTAATTCCAAAAGCATGAAGGAATTCCATGTGGGGAAAGGTAGGTGTGAGAAGGAGATTTGCATGAATAAGTCTTACTTTACTGGACGAACAGAACTAATTAGACTGGCATACTCAGAGTGGTTAGTGCTGACCATAGCCACAGTGTCCCTAGCCCCTAAAGGAAAACAGTCTATTAAATATCAAAGTAAGGACCTTGAAATGAAGGAGGTCCCTCTGTAAGCTCATAACCATACAAACTACAACAAGTTGATCAACAACTACAAGTGATTAGTAATTAATGATGACAGTGGGGAGCTTCCAAAGCCTGGGGTCAAGTCTGCAGGAGCTCGTCAAGGCTGCAGGCTCCCTGCATCCCCAGCTGGTCGGCAGTGCTCTGCTCACCCCATGCCTACAGCAGCACTCTTCATTCTTGCCAGTCTCAGAGAGTCATCTCGCTAACACTAAGCTGAAAACAGAAAGCGAGTTGGTACCTAAACTATCATATGCCATCTAGTTTATATAAAGCTGGTTTGAGAGCCGGGCAGTGGTGGCGCACGCCTTTAAACCCAGCACTTTGGAGGCAGAGGCAGGCAGATCTGTGAGGTCAAGGCCAGCCTGGTCTGTATAATCGAGTCCAAGACAGCCAGGGCTCTATTACACAGAGCCAACAAACAAACAAACAAACAAACAAACCTGTTTTAGGGTTTTTTTTTTCCTTTTTAAAAACTCAGACAGAGTCCACTATGTAACCCTCCCTGTCCTAGAACTTCCCATGTTGAACTCACGGACAATCCGCCTGCCTCTAGAGAGCGAGCCTCCACACCCAGCTTTAAACTAGGGGAAGATAACTGTGACAATAACTATGCACTGGGCCCCACACTGCAGCCATGGCCCCACACAGGAGACACAGAAGCACTCAAGCACAACTTCACCTCTGGTCTTTCTGACCTAGAGACCAGGCTCAGAACCACCAAGCCTACCTGCCACTTCAAGCTGGTTAGGAATTCAATCATGCTTTTAATTAAGTAGCAGATGGGTTTCTCACAAAGCATCTTCCTACACATGTAACAGTATAAATTATAGAAATGGTAGCATGCACCTGGACTTTGATGTGGTGAAAAGCACGTGAGAACTAAATTTATTATGACTTGGATTTTAAAATGATTCTGTGGCCAAGGTTAAGACAAAGGTAAACACCTTTAATAGAATTGCTGACCACTGCCCTGGAACTCAAGCAAAACAGCATTACTCGCTGAGGGTCCCAGCAGATTCAGCAATCTTCAACTATCACCAAGACCAGCCTCTCCTACTTCCCAGGTACTGAGAAGATAAAACTGCCTGGTGCTGTGTGTTAGCTAGCTTTTCATCAAGGACACTACATTTCTCTGAGAGATGTCAGGAAGAAAAGACTTTCAGATCATTAATTCCAAAGGATTCAGCTTCTTGGCTGTTTCTGGGCCTGTGAAAAGGCAGGTATCATGATGGTGTGTGTGTGTGTGTGTGTGTGTGTGTGTGTGTGTGTGTGTGTGTGTGT
>NW_021620598.1:613313-643798 GCF_004785775.1 Grammomys surdaster
TGTGTGTGTGTGTGTGTGTGTGTGTGTGTGTGTGTGTGTGTGTGTGTCAAGAAGGGGACAGGGCAAGATATAGGCCCCAAGGACATGTCCTTTGTGACATATTTCCTCCTACTAGGCTCTACATCCTAAAGTTTCCAGAATCTCCCCAAGCAGTTCCACCAGCTGGGAACCAAACCTTCATTACTCCAAATCAGTACGTACTTGCTTCTGGCTGTCCTCCATCTGCCCACTGTACTAGTTTGAATGAGATATGTCCCCCATAGGCCCTGGCCTTTGAACATTTGGTCCCCAGTTGGTGGCACTATTTGGAGAGGTCTAGAAGATGTGGCCTTGAAGGAAGCTGTTAGTATGCTTTGGGAGTTTACTGACTCATGCCATTTCGTTTGCCTGCTCTGCTTTGTATCTGTAGTTCAAGACATGAGCTCTCGGCACCCATGCCCACCTGCTGCCTCCGCCCTGCTACTGTGCTCTCTAACCCTCTGGAACAGGAACCAAAACAAACTCTTCTCTAAGTTGATTTCCTTGATCATGGTGTTTTATCACAGCAATAAAAACATCACTCCTACCCACTAATGGTTCTAGCCAATGAATGACAGACAGTAAATTCCACCAAGGATCCAACAACACCTTTATCTCTAACTATAGCATTTTTCTTTCAGTTTCCAAGGTTGGCTTTAAACTTGAAGCAATCTTCTTGCCTCATCCTCCCAAGTGCTGAGATGACAGACGTGAGCCACCACACCCAATTCACACACAGATGACTGGCACTGTGCCTGACAAAATGATCTGTTAATTGGATGTGATTCTTATTTCCATCCTACCTACTTCCAAATGACAGAGACGTCTTGCCTATCAGGGAAGGAGGGCCTTCCCTGAATGTTTCTTTGTCCTGAATGTTTACCACTTCCACACGCGTAGTAGAGAGCTCTTCTTGGAGAAGGCAGAAAGCAGCGACTGCTAACAGCTCCTATGTCCCAGTGAAGATCATCAAGTTGAGAGGTCTAAGCATTCAGAGTCCAGTTTCTTCTCCTTCCTTCTTCACCTCTGTCATCCTATAGTGGCCACACAGAGCAAACAGATCTCCTTTGCAGACCCAGCTGACTTGAAGAGACTGACCCTGGGCCTAGGAAGTGGACCCAGAGTGAGCACTCCCACTTACGAGTACTGCAGATAAGCTACACTCTCCCACATCCCTTACATGCTGAGCACACACCACACTCACCTCTTCCTGGGAGTAACATCTATGAGAAACACAGAATCTATCCCTGCACCAACAGATCTGCATAAAGAAAGCAAGCACACAGCCACAGTGCTCACCATGGTCTGGACCACTGAAGCAATAAACTGTGGTCTGTGCATGACATGGGGAACTTCTGTCAACTTGACTTCACCAACAGATACCCAGATACTTGACCAAATATTCTGAATGCTTCTATAAGAATGAAATCCACATTTTTTAATAAAAAATAATTTTTAATAATTATTTTTTAAAGTTTTATGTGCATTGGTGTTTTGCTTACATGTATATGTCTGTGTGAGGGTGTCAGATCCCCACTGGAATTGTGAGCTGTCATGTGGATGCTTGGAATTGAACCAGGGTCCTCTGGAAGAGCAGCCAGTACTCTTTTAACATCTGAGCCATCATTCCAGCCCCCTGAGATCAACATTTAAATCAGCTAGTTTTAGATTGTCCTCTCCAGTGCAGATGGGCCTCGTCTAATCAGCTGAAGATCTGCGTGGAACAAAACCAGTAAGGAAGTGGCCACCTGACCACTTGAGGCTAGACCTGCTTGATTGGCTCTCATAAGCCACAGTGCACAGTGGAGGCACGCCAGTGCTACTAGCTCTACCTCTCCAGAGAGCATGAACACAAATGCATGCAAAGGACAATCGTCAGTCCTGCTTTATAAAGCATATAGAAACATGAGATATAGTCATACAGATATATACTTAAATATATAGTATTGTTTGAAGAGAATGATAAAGGCTCTAGGCCACATTTATTCCTAGCAGGATGCAGCAGCTTCCCTGAAGTATATACAATGGTTTCCTTCTCAAGCTGGGACGCTGGCCCTCATGGATTCACTGATATGCTTCCAAACTTAGCTAACCAGAACTACAGATACAGCTCAGTAGTAAGCACAATAGCCTAGCTCACACAAGCCTCTGGGTCTATCCACAAGACACCTGAAAGATAAATAAATACAACTTGCATGTCCATCTCTCTTCTTTTAGATGAATTTTAAGTTAAACATTTCTAAACTAGAGACAGATGACAGAAATGTCACAAGACAGACACAAGAAGAAATCTGCTTAGCAAATGCAGAACCAAAAGCAGAGGGTGTTGAGACACCCCTAACCCCAGCTCCCTCTCTAACCCAGCTCTCCACTCCCCACCCCCATGGCTTTCAGGCCAATCTGACAGTCTGGTCTGCCTGTAGCCCTCTAAGTCTTAGCCCTTCCTTCCCTCTCTCATTTTGAGAACATCCACCCTCTTGTGTGGCGATCAGAAGATAACCTACCTTGTTGTTGTTGTTGTTTTGTTTTTTTGTTTTTTTGTTTTTGGAGACATGGTTTCTCTGTGTAGTTCTGGCTGTCCTGGAACTCACTCTGTAGACCAGGCTGGCCTCGAACTCAGAAATCCGCCTGTCTCTGCCTCCCAAGTGCTGGGATTAAAGGCGTGCACCACCACCGCCCGGCGGCGACAACCTACTTTCAAGTTTCTCTTCCTTCCTTCATTCATTCCTCACTGAATTTAATTAGGGTTGTTTGCATGAACATAAGGAGTAGATCTTTGTTCTTGAGATCTTAAACTGAGACAGACATGTAAACTCAAGGGAAGTGGAACCAGTAAGTTTCAGAGTGATGCCCACTGAAGCTTCCTCTGTAAGGCGGGTATGCTGTGAGAACCTAGAGACAGACACCCACGGCTCTGCTACACCAAGAAGTCAGTTTGGCTTGACCTGAACTGAGTTTGAGGCTTATTATTATCTTTACCACCTCTGTGTTTATCTTTTGTTTTATCTGGCAGGAGCATACAGTAACAAATGTAGTAACTTGTAACTAAGAAATCCAATGAAAAACACTGCAAATAGCCTTTGTTTACATGCAACAAAAAAAGTACATAGGAGCCACATCAAGTTGGTGGCTAAGAATCTACTTTGTCCTGCTGACAGCAAAGCAGGGCTCCTGGCTCCAGGCAATGACATTCCTCTACCCTGAATTCACCCACCCACAAGGGGCAGAGCTCAGGGAGGTTTCTATGTATGAACTGACAGTAAATTCAGGAATGCAGTCTGGCCACGTTTGTGGCATTCCTTAGTATGATGTGCTGTGTTTCTGGCCTGAAATTCTAGTGCACTCACCTGAGACTCAGCACAAAGCCTGGCCTAGTCTGTTCTGTCTCCCATTCTGCAGGGTGCTCTATGACATTCCCAAATGCAGTTCTATCCCCAGGACCAGTCCCTCTTCTCCCTGACAACAGCATCTCAGTTGGGCTTTGTGGAATCCCCTTCTGCTTGGAAACAACAATCCCTGCCTGGCTCCTTTTCAACTTTCCTGAACCTGCGAGGCCACCACACCCAGTGTCTTCCAAGGACTGGCTTTATGTTCAGACTTGCTTACATCACAAAACCCTTACGGTTTACTGTATTCTGCTAAAACAGAATTCAACCCTCTTGACCAGTCCCACTATACAGAGACCACTGGCCTCTACAAATAACTGAAATACAAAAAATTCCAAAGCATCTGAAATGCTCTTGCCATTGTCCCAAGGACAGTAACGTGTTTACATCTCTGCCCAAGAAGTAATATTAGGTTAAACATAAAGACAGTCAACTGCACACAGATAGATATCAAAAGCCCTGGTCAAATGCCCCTCCTTCACGATGAAGTCTGTGATTCTTCCTGCTGGGAGCACACGCATTCACTTAAGGCAGTGGTTCACAACCTTCCTAATGCTGACCCTCAACCATAACAGTTTTTGTTGCTACTTTATAACTATAATTTTGTTACTGTTATGAATTGTAACATGCCATAAATATCTGTGTTTTCTGATGGTCTTAGGCGTCCCCTGTAAAAGGATCATTCGACACCTTCAGGAGTCAAGACCCACACAGGTTGAGAACCACTGACTTACGGCATCTGCTTAACATATGTGGTGTAGGTATTTAACTGTGGGCACTGCCCACGTGGCATGAAAATTCCTATTGGCAGAATCCCTTAGCCTATGGACCACATGGAACAAAACTATCTCCACGTTGTCCCTAAACCTCAGGCTGTGATAATTTTGTTAGTGTAAATTTCTACATATAAATGCACACACAGACAGTGGCTGCAAGACAGTTCAGTGTGTGAGCCTTGCTGTACAAGCATGAGGCCTTGAGCTGGAATCCCAGCGCCCTGATAAAAGCTAAGTGTGCATGCAACCCCAGCACTTACACAGACGACAGGGAAGGGAGTGGCAACAGGAAGGTGGCTGAGGCAAGATGACCAGACCGGCTAGTAGAAAAACAGTGAGCTCCAGGTTTAGTAAGAGACCCTGTCTCGAAGAGTAAGGCAGAGAATGATAAAGTAGAAGGAACACGTGTGCACGTGCACACAGACACAGACACACACACATTCTCATCTCAGACTCCACACACTGACTGCAACCTGAAATGACCCATCTTACTGCCCACTCACTCCCTTGTTGACTACAGTACTGATGTCTCCGCTAAAGCTACTGGCTACCTGGCTTCACTCTCATACCACCAGTGCACTATGCAAAGGACACATCAGAGTCACCTTGCCTGAGCTTGGTCCTGTGCCCCACTCCACTTGGCCCAACCTTCCCACCTTCCATGACCATGACCATCCTCCAGCGTTCCCCCACACCACCCCAACACACACAATGTACCCTCAATAGGAGACTCTCATCACAAGGTCAACAATCCCTTGCCATAGAGTCTCACGGCAGGCAACCTCTAGTTGGACTCCCTTTTGAATTGCTACAGAAAGGTAACCATCAGACAAGGGTAAACATGAAAAAGGAAGACCAGAAGCTACTCTAGAGATCATGAAAGGGGGAGATGCTGCCAAGAAGAACTTGCCCAACATGAGAGGAAAAGGACCCAGGCTCAGCAAAGCAATGCTGCTGTTGAAAGTAGCTGCCACCCTGTACACCATCCCAGCTGGTTAGGAGAAAGTAGCGGTCACTCAACCGAATCAGCTGCACATATGAGCCAAAGGCAACATTAATCCGGTCAAATGAAATTAAACACACCCAAATGACCAAAGTTCCCCTGGCTCGAACTCCCTGTGGCCTACTGCAAGGACAGCTCTCACACCTGGGCTGCCCATTCCCACCATGTACTCAGAGGACTTTTCCAGGCCACAATATCCAGGGAACAGAACAGAAATAGACAGGCCCTTCTTACATGATGTGGCCCCTGAGGAAAAACACACTGGTCTGAAGAATGACAAGAACCAGCCAGGTGAAGAACATTCTAGGAAGTGAGAAGTAAAGACCCTAAGAAGAAGCAGAGGCCAAAGCATAGGCGTTTGTCTCTGTATCTCATCTTTACTCTCACCTGTACATCCTAGGAAAACCTTCCTGAGGCTCAGGTCAGATCTCACTCCATTCTTCTGCTTAGAAATCTCCAGATTCCCACAGTTCCTGGACAACTAAGACACAGACTGCTTGTGAGTTTTATAAATTCAAATGTGTAGCTCTATACACATGTAGATACTAAATTTGCTAAGCTCTGACTAAAACAATCTCTCCTTTATGGCACACAAGGCTGCCACACCCAATATTTAATGTGTAAGTATGGAGAGAGATGGGATCGATTCTGCACACTGAGAGTAATCCAAGTTCAAATCTTGACTTAGTCACTTACTAGACAGGTAAGTTGAAAGATCTTATTTATGTATTCATGTGTGTTTCTCTGCCTCATGTGTGCAGATGTCCCTAGAGGCCAGAAAAAAGGACTGGATCTTCCAGAGAAGCTGTCTGATGTGGGTGCTTGGAATCAAACTTGGGTGCTCTAGAAGAGCATCAAGGCTCTTAACTGCTGAGCTGTGTCTCCAGGCCCTGGCTAGGTACTTACAACCTCTCTGGGCCCCATCTATGTACAATAACAACAATGACCATGTAGAATTGCAGTAAGAATTGGAGCCTAAATATGCATGGCTGCATACAGGCTGCTCAGGGCCCCACAGGAAGAGCTCTACCTCAGGTCTCTAGACAACACCCCTCAACACAGCTGGCTTTTCCTGCCAGGACTTCAACTGGCCACTCGTTTACAAATAACTCACAACAGCCCATTTTTAATTCGAACAACTACTACCCTACTGATCCACACCATTGTGTTCAGACAATAGCAGTCACACTGTAAGCCTCTAAGAATTGTATTTTAAATACCCATTTCCAAAGAACACGGAAGAGGGCAAAAAGATTGGGTGTGTTGGGAAAAAGAGAGGGCCCTAGAGTGCTTCTCTTTCCTTCTTTACATGTATTTGTCTGTCTGTCTGTCTATTTCTTTGGGAGGTACAAGTATAGAGACAGGACAACTCCTCCCAAGCACTTCCCCCTCTCTGTCATTGCCAAACGCCCCAGAAAGCTCTCAAGCACAGAGCACTTGCTGAAGAGACACACTCAGACTAAATAAGTAAGCATGGCTGGAAACAGAAGTTGACAATGAAATAAACCTGAACTGATGTCCAGGTACCCCAACCTTCTATGTTTCTCTACCTCTCCTGTGTCTCCCTTCCTCTTCTACACCCCTACACCCCTTAGCTCCCTTAAACACCAAGGAATCAAATGAGATTGCTCAATCCTGTCTCCTAGTTAACTAAAAGAAGATACTACACAGTAATTGAAACAATCTGGTTCAAAGGTCAGAACCCCAAGAGCCTGCATGAGTGTGCCTCAGGTATGCAAGCCAGGAATCCTCCCCGCACCCTCCCTGAACTACAGCTGAGCAAGAACCAAGCCAGGCAGCTCAAGTCTACAGACCAGTGAAGGCAGCAATGTTCCTAAGCCACCCAGAGGGAAAACAGTGAGATCCAGAGACATGAGCCTTGAGCCATTCTAATCAACCGTAGCCTAGCCCCTACATTCCAAAGAAACACTGCAAGAACGCAAATTAGACTTTGAACTTGACGTCAAAATCCCTGCAACAGACACATTGGGAGGGAGCAATGAGATGGCCCAGTGGGTAGAGGTACCGATGTAGGAAGATCTGACAACAGGAGTTCAATCCCCACATCGAACAAAGTGGCAGGAGAGAACCAACCCCCAAGAGTTGACCTTTGCCTGCCAGAGACAATTTGGGACACATACATTCCTGCACTCACACAAAAATAAAATATACATTTGTATTAGAGATACTAATTCTTTATTGTTGTGAGAGAGAGAGAGAAAGAGAGAGAGAGAAAAAAAGAGAGAACATGTATGTATAGGCTTAAACATCCATGATCCAAAAATAGACAACCAAGGAGCTGGGGGAGTGGCTCCTACCTGTAATCCAAGTACTCCAGAGGCAGAAGCCAGAGATCCATCCCAAGTGAGGCCAGCCTAGTCTACACAGTTAGTTCTAGTGCCATCTCACTTTGCCAGATCCTATAATACAGTGAGATCCCATCTCAGTGACAGGAAAGAAGAGAGAAGGGGAGAGGCAAGTAGGAAGAAGAAAGAAAGAGAAAAAGATAGTATAATTCTCATATAAAGAAGAAAGCAACAATCCAGCTCAACCTAGATAAGCACTCCTCACACAGTGAAATGGTTTGCAAGCCAAGGGTCCTCACAGTGCCTGTCCGTAGATTCCATGGTTGTCCGCTTACACCACTGCAGAGCTAAAGACTGGGTTCCATTTTAAAAAGACAGCTCCTGCAGGCCCTGACCTTCCTCAGCAAATCCTCTGGAAAATGAGGAGCACTACACTAAGATGGCTGGCATTTCTGGAGAGGAAGGTGAAGTGAGGACAAAGACTGAAGGGGGAGTGTCACCTCCTCCTGGGAGGGCAAAACACAGGAATGTGGTGAGATAAGAGGTAGGCAGAGGCCATTCTATAAGGCTGGCTTTTATTGTGGGGGCTACCAGGAGCCACTGAAGAACTATAATCTCAACTCTCTGACCCTTCTCCACTACTAGCAATAAAGAACACGATGGCCTGAAACCAGTCTTTTAAGAGAAGGAGTGCAGGAATAACAAGCCAATCAATCCTTCGGACTTTAATAGACAAACACACGACCCAAGGGCTTCTGACATGTGGGCTTCCTCCGAGCCTCAGTTTCTCTGTCATCTGCTCAGAGGGCTATATGAGGCTGGCTGGGCACTTGGAGCAAAGTGAAGAAACCCCTACAGGGCAGATGGTGGCACTGGAAGGACCACGGCATCCCATCCAGGCCCAAAGCAGAGCAAACATTCTACTTCCTGGGAATGGCAAGCCTAGAGACTGCCCAGAGCCTCTCTGTGACTAAGAACAAACACCGCTACTTACACAGTCATCTAGCTCAGAATAACCAGAGCACGGAGGAGGCAGGTTCCTTCACCCAAAAGGCAGGTCACCCCACAGCTGGGCCCCTCCTACCCAAGGGAACCTCCACACAGCCACATCCCCAGCCTAGGTGCCATGCCACCTACCCAGGCACACAAGGCTTATTGTACCCTCACTTCTCTGTCCTGGCAGACCTCCACAGTCACCTCTGGAAAACAGACACCGCCCAGTAGCCACCAACAAGGATATCCATAAAGCTTCTGAGTCCAGGGCTCTGTGCAAACCTGAGTAGGGAGAAAGCCCATGTACATCTGGTCAAGTATCACCCTTCCCTTTATAACTTGCTACACTATGACACGGCCCTGTCATCAGGAGCTAAAGACATTACATGAAGCTACATAAAGCACAGAGAATAAAAAGCAGCCAAGAACACGAAGACACCCAAGTGCCCAGAACAACAAGTCCCAGATCAATGAGAAAAGTTTCCTTTAAAATTCGGAGAACACTTTAGTAAACGGTCCTGAAACAACTAGCTGTTGTTTCAGGGAGCATAGGGGCCTTCTACACATCTCCCACCATAAACACAAATGGCTCAAACAGATCACAGCCCAGCTGTAAAACCCAGACCGGTAAGACCTAGGACAAAATATTTATGACTCTGAATTAAGCAAAGATTTACATCTGAAACTTAGCCCAAAATGCACAAACCTGCAAACATCCTCTTCATCAAGTCCTAAGGTTTCTGCATTTTAAAGCAGGCAGTCAGGGCAATGGCTTCCTACCTGAAGGTGGAGGAGGGAAGGGATAAGAGGACTACAAATGGCAGAGGAGAGCTGCTCATCTGTGGGAACAGGGTCTGCACATGTCAAACGTTATCAAGCCCTACACTCAAAAGGCAGCACAGTACTGTCCATCATTATAACTCGGTGTTTGAAATCTGGGAAAACAACACAAAGCGCTAACCTTTTATACTGTCAAATAACAACACTCTTCGAAGCCAGCTCGAGCCAGGCTTGGTGCCACACACCTGCAATCCCAGCACTTGGGACCTACAGGAGGAGGATCAGGAGTTCCAGGTCATCCTCAGCTACCCAACAAGTTCCAGGACAGCTTGAATTAAGGGAGACCAATCTCAACAAAACAAGCGACAACAACAAAAATAACACTACTTGCTCTACTGCCACTGCCAAAAGGGCAGTCTGTCTGTCTGTCTTTTTGGTTTTTCAAGACTATATTTCTGAACAGCCTTGGCTGTCCTGGAACTCCCTTTGCAGACCAGAGATCCTCCTACCTCTGCCTCCTGAGGGCTGGGATTAAAGACCTTTGCCACCATGCCCAGCTATCTTATTCCAAACAATGGAATTACTGGGATTTTTTTTCCTTAAAAGAGTCACAACTATCATTATTAAAAGACAATTTTATCAGCAATGTAGCTGCCTCTGGGTGTTTGTTTATAAAAACATTTTGGTGACTGCTAAGCAGTAATCTAGGCACTATCCAGACCCTACAGTGCCCTCTCCCCTTACACTGTACTCTAACTTGGATTTCAAGAAAGGGAAGGGAGGGGAGGGGAAGGGAGGGAACAAGATGGGGAAATGAAAGGAAAGGAGGAAGGAAGAGTAACACTCCATCTTCAACTCCCAATTCCTCCTGGACAGGCAGCATCAGAGATGGCCACGTGGACTGTAGGACAGAGACTTCCCTTCCCTACAGAAGGCAAGAGCTGAGCAGTGATAAAATGCAAATATTTAAAGAACTCGCAGCAAAGCTGACGATGCCAGCAGGATAACAGCTTGCAAACTTCCAGTCAGAATGACTGTTATATCAGGGGCTGAGTCACGGTTGCGAACACTGTTCTCCCCTTCCATCCTTCACAGAGGAGAAAGGATTTTAAAAACAGCTTTCAGAAAGTTATGGTACTCAGTCACAACAAGAAAACAGCCCTGGAAGAAAGTCAGTGTGTGCCCAAAGCCCTGCAGCCAAGAAAGGAACAATAACTATCCACAAGGAATACAGTTAGGACAGAAGGGACTATGCAAGCGTGTACACAGCAAACATACGTATGTGTGTGCATCATCAAGGGTAGAGGTCCACCATACAGGACTGGCTCATGGCTCACACATTCTCCCTTTGATATGACATCTCCTCATTACTACAAAACTGACAACCGTTGCTGGTATTTCTGGCTCGTCCTCAGGTCTTGCTTCCAAGTTCTACCACAGTACTCACATCTCTAGCAAGCATGTGCCGCACTTCCAGACGGGAGGCTTGGCACTTTGCCTAACCTCAGCTTCCTCACCTGTCCTGAGGATGAACATACTGGACAAAGAAAAGTAGGGGATCTGGCACATGAGCCTCGGAAAACACTGACCTGAAAATGACTGTGACATCAGTGAATGAATAATGAGACAGACAACAGTGAAAGGAAAGTCAGGGACAGTGTGATGGTCATACCTCCAACCCTAGCATTCGGGAAACATGAGGACCACTCTAGTCCAAGGCGATCCCTTAGGAAGAACAGGAGAAAACAAGAACCTTTAATGGTCCAACCTGAGAACGTGGGGTGTGGATACTACTGGGTTTTAGGAGAGGTTGAATCCCTATCCAGGTTGGCAGAAGCCTTGCCTGATCTTAGCTTACAGACAGACAGATTTCTCCAGTCTGCACTTCAGGGACTGGGAAGAGTTCATGAACAGCTAGGGAGGGAGTCTCAAAGCAGCCACCCCTGGGCACTGTGGTAGGGACCCACAGACCCAGTGTCAGTGGAAATGGCTGTGGTACAGCTAATGACTCTGCAAATGACGCTTCTCAAAGCTTTAAGGGCAATGAATTAAACAAAAATAAAGCTAGTATAGAGGTAAATCACATGGTTCATGAACAAACTTCATGTTGGGATTCAGATCCAGGACAAACAGCCATGGTGCATATTTTACAAACCAAAGTAGACCTGGCCTCCAGGTCTGCCCAGCATTGCTCAAACCCTACCTGTTACAAGGCACGGCTGGCTGTCCTCCCCAAAAGCTTTCCCTAATATAATCCAGACATTTTGATATATCCATATGTGCTCGCTGGCTCTCGCTCTCGCTCTCTCTCTCTCCTTCCCTCCCTCTCTCTTCCCTCCCCTCCCCTCCCCCTTTCCCCTACATTTTTTTCTCTCCCTTCGTGCTCACACTCTTTCTCTTTCCTCTCCCTTCTGTCTCCCTCCCCAAAACAACTTCCTTGGTCCCATTTGACCAATGAACCCTCTGGTCTTAGTTAGGGTTCTACTGCTTTAAAGAGACACCATGACCCAAGCAACTCTTATAAAGGCAAACATTTCATTGGGGCTGGCTTACAGTGTCAGAGATTTGGTTCATTATCATCATGGTGGGAAGCACGAAAGCAGGCAGGCAGACATGGTGCTGGAGAAGAAGCTGAGAGTTCTACATCTTGATCCAGAAGCAACCAAAAGGGGGCACTCTTCTGCCCTGTTGGAGCTTGAGCACAGGAGACCTTAAAGCCACCAACACAGTGCACACTTCCTCCAACAAGACCACACCTATTCCACCAAGGCCACGCCTCCTAACGGTGCCACTTCCCGTGGGCCAAGCATGTTCACACCACCACACTGCCCACGAGTGGCTTCCCAATAAATCTGCCTTTACATACTTCAGTTTGGCTTGAATTGTCTCATTTCACCTGCAGAAGTAACTTATCACTTCAACCCTCACAGATTCACCCTTCACTGGACAGAGGGGACAGGCCCAGAGAATAACAGGAACTTCTTGCAAGTCACACAGCCTCTGCTGAAGGGCAGAAACTATTATGGAAGCTGCCATGTTTATTTATTTAAATTCATGATGCTTTAAATATATAATTTTATGTGTTGGGCTACATCATACAGTTATCCTCGCCCACATGCCACATACAGCCTCCAGCCAACGGTTGGACACACCTGATACAACCTGTAACTGTTGGGCACAGTCCCGAGAACCGAACCTTTGGTAGTCACTTGGCCACAGTGAGCCAGGACCACCACAGAACCATTACAGTACTGAGTCAGAACATCAGTCCCAAGAGTCAGGAAACTTCCTTCCACCTGTGTGCTCCACTGTGGAACCACACAGCAGGCAGTGGTACATGAAGCGTGGTGCTACAGTAGATTACCCAGTCATACAACAGCCATCCCATTTTTAAATGTGAAATGGGGAGAGGTAGCTCAGCTGTTAAGAGAGCTTACTGTTCCTGAAGAGAACCTGGGTTTGGTTTGCAATGTCCACAACCAGGCAGCTCACAACTGTCTTTTACTCTAGTTCCAGGAGGCCCACAGCCCTTTTCTGGCTTCCTTGGGCACGTGTACAAATGCCACGCACATAAACTCACACACACAGACAGACACAGAGAGAGACAGAGACAGAGAGACAGAGAGAGAGAGAGAGAGAGAGAGAGGTGTAAATAGTAGATACCAGAACAAATAGCAGAGCCAAGGTGAAGTCAGAGCAATCTAAAAGCTGAGCATCCTAAGGAGGTGCCACACATTCCTACACTGCACAGCACCCTGCTGTAGCAAGACTCAAACTCAGAGCCAGCCTTTGTCTTCTTGAAAACATGGCCCTCCAACAGCACTGTCCAGAGCAGGTGGAGAGTAAGATTTACAGCCTTTGTAGATCCTGTCAGGGCTAGCAATTTGCAAACTCCATTCCCAAGAGGGAATCCCTACAGTCCTCAGTAGGCTAAGTTTGTACTCTCTGCAACCAGTCACACAGCAAGTATGAAGCTTTTGGAAGGCAGGGTTATGAGAAGTTCGTCCACACTCAGAAGATAAAACACATGCTATTTTAGATTATCTCTAAATGTCATGAACCTGGATGTTCCCAGCAGAAGTAGAAGACAAAGCAGCTCAGGTCCAAAATGGCAATTCTGGAAATAAACACAAGAAGTGCTTCAGGGAAGGTGGGCTGGACTTGCTGAGCTTAAGAGAGGTGATAAAGAGCTCTCAGCTCCTGCTCCCACCAAGCAACTTCAGGTCTACACTTAGAAAAGCAAGATCATCAAAAGGAAGTAAAAGCTGCCAGCTGAGTGGGCTCAGCACTTGCTGCCAACTCTGATGACTTGAGTTAGACCCTAGCAAGGCCCAACTCCTGCAGGCTGCCCTGTGACCTCCACACGTGGGTCACGGCACACCTTCACCCACATACATGCACAAATAAATATCAAAAAAAAAAAAAGCTTCTAAAGACAAGGTAACAAAGGATAACACCACAGTGACCACATCATACTCATGTCCCTATTACATAGTCAGGTGCACCTTCTGGCCCTCTGTAAGGCCCCGTTCCTTTGCAGATCCAGCCTTTAGGCCCAGGTGTAAGAAACATAAGCAACCTCCTGGGACAGCAGAAGCTGGGCCACAGTGCAGAGCAAAGCCTCCAGCCCCAGCAAAGATCAAAGTCTGAGTTAAGAGCTACTGAAGGCCTGGGTCAGCCCTGTCCCATGCCATGCTACCCTGCTGAGCAGGGACATCTGAGCAGGGATTTCTCCAGGAAATAAAATGAACTGTGGGGAGAGCCACAGGGAGCACCATTGGGGCTTGGCACTGGCCATCTAGTCTGTCTGAAAAAGCTCCCACCCAGCCCCCTCCAGGAGCCTTTGCCACACACAAGCAAAGTTCGGCCAGTTGCTAAGGCAACAATGACTCAGGCATGTTTAGGCATCTGCAGAAACGAAGCCAAAGTACAATTTCCACACTTGTGATAAAAACATAGGCTGCCAAGTACACAGCCAACCATTACTCTAAAATTTGGTCTTATTGACAGAATAAACAGGGGTGGGGAATGGAAGCAGGAAGCTCCCAGTGCCTAGCAGAGCCAACAGTCAAGCTAACCCCAGAGAACTGGCACTAAAACCAGCTTGTGCCAGGGAACAAAATGCCTCTTATGCTCCTGTGCTGTCTGAGATGGTTTCCTCTTACTTCTACCTCCTTATGGAGTAAAGTCTTCTGCTTTGGTTCAGCTGTGAACCAGCTTTTCTTAAAAGAGGAACTAAGAATCATAATTTTGCCCATGGTGAGGTGAGATAAGTGAAAAGGAAGCAGCTTCTAGGGGAGGGATAGATGTGGGGGAGACACAGCAACTGTACAAGGCAAGCGTGGAGGTGGGCTTGGGCTAGCCTGGCGATGACCCTTGTACCATCAGACACCATCCTATGCATGCATGCATGCATGTGCGTGCACGTGCACACAAACACACACACACGCGCACATACACACACACACACACACACACACGCACACGCACATACGCACGCACACATACACACACATACACCCTTGTCCTTTGCAAACCCTAAGAAATGAGCAACCAAGAAAACAGGACTCGCCAGGTAGTGGTGGTGCACGCCTTTAATCCCAGCACTTGGGAGGCAGAGGCAGGCGGATTTCTGAGTTCGAGGCCAGCCTGGTCTACAGAGTGAGTTCCAGGATAGCCAGGGCTACACAGAGAAACCCTGTCTCGAAAAACAAAAATAAAAAAACAAAAAAACAACAGAGAGAGAGAGAGAGAGAGAGAGAGAGAGAGAGAGAACAGGACTCTGCTCAGGCTCCTACAGGGCAGTAAAAGGTGAAACAGTCAGCTAGCCAATGGGAAGGGACAGGATGAGTTTTACATAACGAAAGTAGAGTGTCTGTCTGTAACAGCAATGAAGAGAGGTTGAAGACTCTGTGAGAACGGCACCTCAACCTACTGAGGCAAAGTCCACAGGACCACTTGACCCCCTGGCTGCCATGATCTCTGGATGATCCCAGTGCCAACAGCCTTGCACAGTCCTTTCCAATCTACACAGTGCAAATGTGGAAAGCAAACCAGGACAAGCCCTGGCAGCTACTGTCGTTCTGAGCAGCCTGACAACTTACAGCCTTGGGGAAGAGGACCACTTACTCACTAGTAACAAGTAGAAAGAGAAGCAGGATGGAGTGCATGCCCCCTCCATCCCCTCCCTACCTCCTCCTCTCTTCTGTCACTCCATGCCCCCCTCCCCAGGTGCTGGGGACTGAACTCAAGGCCTGAGCATACTATGCAGAAGCTCTATTCTGAGGAAGCACTTGTTCTTCTTCATGAAGGGAAAGTATCCCTGCAAGGAGCATCCACCCAGGTTAGGAAGGGAATGTGACTCAAGAAAGCTTCATCAGAGTTTATCTCATGGGTAGTGACAAGTGCCAAAGAACTTTTAGGAAGAATTCCCCAGAGTTTTCTTTTATCTAAAATACTAGAAAACAGACTTAACAAGAATTCAAACAAGTTCCAAACAATCTAAATTGTTCAACTTTTAAAGTCATTTGTGGAAATTTCTCCTTAGGGAAGGGGGAAGAGGAGGGAAAGAGAATGGAGGGGAAAGAAAGAGAGAGGGAAGGAGGAGGAAAAGGAGAGGAGAAAACATACAAATTTATCTAATTAGAAAAACAGTGGAAATAACCTAAAATGCCAAGCACCAAGAAATGTTTCAAGCTCATACGGTCAGCAAGGTAACACTGGAAATCATGTAAGGGGCTGGAGATGTTTGTAGCTGCACTTAGCAGAATGCTTGCTAGCATGCACAAGACCCTAGGGCTGATAAACACCTGAAAAGGAAGACAGAACTTCAACAGAAATACAGAATGAGGACACTTAGGTCAGACATGGTGACATAGGAAAAAATTCTCCACACACTCCTAACCCCCAAAAAAGGCATGGGCCATTTAAATTCTACATTCTAGATGGTTCAGCAAGTAAGGGCACTCGTTCCCAAGGTTCTAGGTGGATTAGCAGGTACGGTCACTTGTTCCCAAGCCTGAAAACAGAAATTTGAGACCCAGGACCCACATGTAATAAACAAAAACAAAAAAACCTATTTCTTCAAGGTGCCCTCTGATCTCCACATGGCACTCACGGGAGGAGGGAGGTGTACAGGCACATACACACACACATACACACACATAAACATAAACACATTGGGGTGGGAAAATGTAAGTTTTTACTATTAAGTCATATGGCACAAAAATGGTAATTAGCACAAGCATAAAACTCATATTTATCTATATAAAACCCATATATTTCTCAGCAAGGGGTGATGGCTCAGGCAGGCCACCCCAGTGTTTGGGGGCTAAGCAGCAAGATCTGAGACCAACCAGAGCTATGTAGTGAATGAAACCCTGTGTCTACAAAACAATCAGAGAGCATCTGCTCTCAGGTACCTACCTTAACAATCTTCACTTAACGTCACGAGGCAACAAAGTGAATTCTCCCTCAGCTGCCTCTTCAAGGGCGCTTGGAAGATGGAGCACGACACCCACCAGGCTCTGGAACTGAGAACCCTGCTCCTCTACCCTGACCTCATCAACTGGAAGAGAAACATGATGGTGACCTAGACCGTCTGACCACACTCCAGCCTGGCAGCTTTTGCCAGCTCCCTTCCAACCTGATAAATTCCCTGGCTCTATAAATTGTAAATGTTCAAATCCCATAATTGGGTTAGTTGTAAACACAGCTTCTATCTTAAACAAGAGACATATAATTTGTCCATTTTTGGCCGGGCGGTGGTGGCGCACGCCTTTAATCACAGCACTTGGGAGGCAGAGACAGGTGGATTTCTG
Organism: Grammomys surdaster; assembly: GCF_004785775.1. Classification (NCBI taxonomy): domain Eukaryota; kingdom Metazoa; phylum Chordata; class Mammalia; order Rodentia; family Muridae; genus Grammomys; species Grammomys surdaster. Next base: position 630,396 of record NW_021620598.1, read on the forward strand.
AGTTCGAGGCCAGCCTGGTCTACAGAGTGAGTTCCAGGACAGCCAGGGCTACACAGAAAAACCCTGTCTCGAAAAACCAAAAAACAAAAAACAAAAAAAAAAACAAAAAAAAACCCAAATTTGTCCATTTTTATGTTCCTCAGAAACAGAAAAGGAAAAGGGAATTTTAAAGATCTTTTTCGCAATTAAGAGCAAGTGACTCAGAATTTACTTTGTCAAGGCAGCAAGATAAAGGGACACTGTTGTGGGCTTCAGGGTCAAGCGGGACAGCATTTCTGTGACCTTGATCACTCCTGGACGAAGTAGAGTTAACACCGACTGGTTATAAGAAGTCAATGAGCAGAAATGTAAACATCCATGATCCCTCGGAAAATCCAGAACACAGTGTACGCCATGACGCTGGTTCTGCCACCAGCCATGCCAATCTTCCCATGGCACATGACCTGCCTCCTTATCTGATAATATATTTGCTGGTACGGAGGTCACAAGTGCTTAATTAAAAACATCACCACATTCAAGCTAACTGGTGCCCAAGCCAGCCAGCTTCAGCAAATCCGTGAGCTATAAAATCTACTAACAGCGGGCTTGAAGGTCTGCGTGGGAGAGAGCCTGACCACAGTTCACAGTCTTGGCACACTCAGCTAGAGACAGCATAATTTGATATAATGAAACACAAATATAGTTTGAAGTATGAAAATGTTCACAAACTACAATTTGAGCATCATTTTAAAATAATAAAATTTAATTTCCTTCAAGAGACAACTTAGAAAACTAGCCACCACTGATTCTAGACACCATAGACTATGTTGCAGGCCCTGTGCCTGCCTAACCCCTCATGTGGGGTCTCCATCAGTGGCCTCTGGAAAGCCTCTGACAATTCCAATTCTACCTCATTTTCTCTTTCTTCTGAACCATGAAGAAACACAGCTGTTCTGAAAACAAAATGAAGGCTAAGGGAAAGACCATGGCCAACTGCAAATAAGAGTTATAGCAATACACATGTACCTTAATTATAACGCCAATTAGAACTTAAAAATTAACTCTGAAAGTGAAAGGGCAAGGGTGAAGAGCCAAAAACCCCCTAACTCTATAGTTTGAGAGCTACCACTGCTCTGTGTAAGTTTAACCCTAATCCCCCCAGATCCCAGTGATCCTTTGTCTTCCCAAGACTTCTGCCATCATCAAGGCAACACTCCCCCATCATATCCTCCTGTCCCTCTCTGAGCACTAGGTGCAGTCACAGCAACATTTCCTCAACCACTGACACAGGCTGGTATGACCATCACATTAAGCTCAACAACAGGAGGCAGGGCGTGGCTTCCCTCACACACAGGCAGGATGCACCCATTCTTTTGTTTGTTTATTGTTTCAAGACAGCGTTTCTGTGTGTAGCCCTGGCTATCCTGAAACTCCTTCTGTAGGCCAGGCTGCCTCTGCCTCCCAAGTGCTTGTACCACAGGTATATGCCTCCCTCCACACAGCTAGGATGCAGCTTCTTAGCCTCACCCCCACTAAGGAGACAGGGAAATAAAGGCTCAGAGTGGAGTAATGAGAGGACATTTGTCTTACCAGGGTCATAAGATTCCACAAAGGGCTTAAAGCCTCACTCAAACTGGTGACCCCTGATAGCATTCCTGTGACCCCCGAGTTACCACAGAAGATCTTAACAAGTACTCTGGCGAAGGAAAGAATACATTTGTGAAAGACTTTTGAAAGAAATAGATAAAATAAAATCAGTATGAGTATTTTAGGGTTTTGCTTAATTTACAAGTTGACCTAATTATCATGCTGTGTGATACAAAATGACGAAGTACTGTGGACTATGGCCCGTGGCTGCACACCTACCACAACCCAGACAAAGGGACCCACTCCAAATTCCTGCGCTCACATTCTAGTGTTAACATCATATTAGGGGGCGGAGCCTCAGGAAGTTAATTAGGTTATGGGCATGAAGCCCCAAAGAATGAGATTAGTGCCCTTTCTTAAAGAAGGAACTCAGAGAGCTCCCTTACCCTCTTTCAGCTGTGGAAGAGTATAACCAGTTGGATCTGTAACCCGGAGGAGAGCCCAACACTACTGCAGCTTCACCTCTGGCTTCCAGACTCCAAAACTTTGAGAAATTAAGATTTCTGTTCTGTATAAGCAGATGCCTAGAGCACTGTTACAGCAGTTCAAAATAAGATGCCTAGTCTCTGCCTGGAGAGATGGCTCAGTGGTTAAGAACACTGGCTGCTCTTCCAGAGGATTCTGATTCAATTCCCAGCACTGACATGGCAGCTCACAGTTGTTTGTAACTCTAGTTCCAGGGGAGCCAACACCCTCACACAGACATACATGCAGGCAAAACACCAATGTACATAAAATATAAATGAATGAATTAATGAATGAATGAATGACACCTAGTGTTAGAAATGCTAAATCCACTGGACCAGGCGTGGATATGTAATTACCTGGTGGTACACCTGGAAACTAAACCCAGGGCTGCTGTCTGGCTCCGAACCCACGCTTCTGATCTCCTATTTGTTGTTGCAGGAGCTAGCCTACTAGCCTTACAGACTTGTGAGAATAAGCCAAACAAAACAAAAACAGGACCCAGACTATATGACAATACCCCCCCACACACCCAATAGCATAAGTGAACTTCTACACAATGGGGCTGAAATGAATCAATGACTGAGGCCCGTCTTCCCTGGGAGCCTCTTTCTTACAAAATTAAGCTACTGCTTCCTAGAACAGCCTAAGGCAATCTTCAAGCTTTGGAGGACACTGCTGATTTTTTGTGAAAAGGAGCAACCAGATCACACCTCTCCCATCCATATCCCTAAATTCGCAACTGACCTCTTACTCCCGCCAAGATCATCCTTCTCATACCCTGGAATGTTCCCCTCGAATTCATTCTCCAGAGGAAAGTCTAGACCCCAACCTTGGCCTACAGGAAGCTCATCAGATTCTAAAGCTGCCCACCAGTCTTCCCTCCCCTCCTCTCCATAGCCCCACTTGCTAACACACACCACGTGTGCACGCTTTCTCTCTCTCTCTCTCTCTCTCTCTCTCTCTCTCTCTCTCTCTCTCTTTCTCTCTCTCTCTCTCTTCTTGGTTTTTCAAGACAGGGTTTCTCTGTGTAGCCCTGGCTGTCCTGGAACTTGCTGTGTACACCAGGATAACTTTGAACTCAGAAATCCGCCTGTTTCTGTCTCCCAAGTGCTAGAATTAAATGTGTGTCACCACCACACAGTTATCGCCACATTCTTGAAGACTATGAAGCTCACTTGTGGCAAAGGCCACCTCCCTGGAGTTAAGTTCTGCAGCATGCTAAGAGCAGCCAAACCAGCCGCCCTCTGTGTCTCTCTGCACATGCACCCGCTTCTATCTGGTCCTGATACTGTGAAACAATAACCTCCAGACCCATTCTGCGCCAGCTGCTTCTATAGAGCACGGGACCTAAACCGTGGACTCCTAGAGCTGTGAGCTGAAGCAGCCACTAGGATCTCTTCATAAACAGTAGCCAGAATGCTTCCCCTTCAATGCCTTTTCTCTTTGCCCACAGATTTCTCAGACAATTAAGATATATTCCAAATGCTCTCAGCCCAAGAAGAGATGTCAAGTAAAACCCCTATAATCTAAAACTCCAAAAACATTAAGGCAGAAAGACAATGAGTTCAAAGCCTGACAGCTGCATTCCCTCTTAAAAAGGAAGGACTGTTAAGACTGGAGAGACAGGCTCAGTGGTTAAGAGACCCCACTGCTCTTTCAGAGGACCCATGTTCAATTCCAAGCACCCACAACTTCAGCCACCCAGCAGTTCACAACTGATGGCAATTCCATTTCTAGAGGACTGGACACCTTCTGACCTCTGTGGCCACCAGTCAAACATGTGGTGCACATACATACATTCAGGCAAAACATACAAAATATTTTTTAAAAAACCTATTATGACAGTTTAGCATAAAAGTATTCAATGAAAGCCTGACAATCTGAATTTGGTCCCTGAATCCCATTAAGTAACAGAAAAATAGGGGTTTTCAAGGGTTGTTTTCAGATCCCCAACAAATGCACACCTGCAGGAAATTATACACATACACACACACCAAAAACACAAAGTAAGAGGTGGACATGGTAGTGCACACCTTTAATCCCAGTTCTCAACACACTGACTTCCAGGACAGCCAGGGCTACATAGAGACCCTATCTCAAAAGACCAGAAGTTAGGGGGAATGGGGTAAGGGGATAACATCTGAAATGTAAATATAATATCCAATTAAAAAAAAAAAAGACCAAAGTTAAAAAGCAAAGAGTGAAGAGATAGTTTAGCAGTTAAAAGCTTGCACTGTTCTTCCACATGGCTCCCACTCAGGTCCCAGCACCCATGCTGGGTGGTTCACAACCACTACTAACTACAATGCCTGGGAATCAAAGGCGGCAGAGGGAGGCAGGGCTTAGCTATCTTGTTGATTTGCATACTAGGGGCAAGTCCTTTATGACCTCTGCACATCCTCCTCACACCTGAAAGTAGGCCTGAGAGCACCATCTAAAACTGGCTCGAACTTGTCCCTGATGCTTCTCAATGGTGATCTTTCGGAATGGCTGTTTGGAATTTATTTTTTCCCCGACTTTTAATGTTCAGATGGCTGTGCTATCTGCTGACTAGAGACCATCTTAAAAAGGATAGGTGATCTGGGGCTGGGAGATGGCTCAGTCAGTAAAGCACCTGAATGTTCAAACACAGGGACCTGGGCTTGAACCCCCAGCAAAAAAAAATACGGTGAGGACAGGGGATGGCTCAGGGGCTAAGAGCTGTAAGATCCTTACAGAGGATCTGGGTTTGATTCACAGCACCCACATGGTACCACAAGCACCTGTAACTCCAGTCTCAGGAGATCCTACGTCCTCTGCTAACCTCTGAGGGCACCAGGCGTGTGCATGGAGCGCTTACATACATACAGGCAAACGTTCATTACATAAAACTAAGAAATCTTTAAAAAAATAGACAGTCATCGAACTCTGCACTTGTGCACATGTACACAAACAGAACAGTTCTCTCAATGTGCACTTGCCCGTAATTCTACCCTTTAGGAGGCTGAGGCAGGGAAATCTCTAGTCTGAGGCCAACTTTGGACTACCCAAAACACTCAAATCCTACAAATTTTCCCCTCTAAAAAAGGTTACAAACAAAAACAAGGGAACGAGAGATGGCTCACCAGTTAAGAGCACTGGTTAGACCTGGGCACAATCCCAGCACCCCCCCGTGTACAGACACACATATAGACAGAATACTCATTCACATAAAATAAAAAATAAAAGTTAAAAAAACACCTGAACAAACAAGGTCTTCATAGTCAGGACAGAAGGTATTTCTTCTGGGATTCAAATTCCAAAAGGACACACAGTCCTTCCGTGGACAAACACTTCTACAAGGACATTCTAGGATACTTAGGATGCCAACAACTCATCTACCACCAAGGAAGCAGAGCCTAATGGAAAAACCCCATGCTGGCATCCAGGAGCCCAAGTTCTGGACCCAGTATGGATGGACATCTGTGGTCATGGACTCTTACAAAGTAATGGTCAGGCCTGACACCACTTTCTTTATCACAGGCCTGTCATTTAAATGTCTGAGTGCAAAATAATGAGATAAAAGTCCTTTGAAATGTGTGTCCTCCATGTACGTAAGTCAGCATTATTATTAGCTCCAGGATGACAAGGAAATAGGATTACAGATTCTCTGGGGTGAGAGGCAGCTTAGGAAAGCTGTGATCACCATGCCACCACTAGGGCAGGAGGGGCTGCTTAGGGCTGGAGAGTCACAGTTCTCACCCTGGACACTGACCCCAAGCTGTTCACATGTGTGCTTCCTTTCTTGGGGTAGGGGTGTCTTCCGACTATTCTCAGAATGTTACAGGTTAGGAATGTCTAAGCCTCTCTTACAAATAGGAAATCTGAGACCCTAAGGACGGTATATCCTAGCCTCTCAGTGGTGGGAAGCATAGAAAAGAGCCCTGGGCCCCATCCATCTCCCCTCAGGTACCAGGGAATAAAATGACATTAAAGTCAAATGTAATGGCTCAAGCCTGTAATGTCAGTACCTGAAGGGCTGAGGCAGGAAGGTTGCCTTGATTATGAGGTCAAGGACAGGCCACACAGTCCCAGATCAGGTACTGCCTCATGTTCCAGCAAGGCTCTTTCTCAGGCAGCTGCTGAGGACTCTGACTGCTGGGTTAGCACTAGGACTGCTGCCGAAGTTCCTTGGCTAATCTAGTTCAGTGCTTAGATTCAGAAATTGTCTATTTTAAGACTGAAGTTTTTTAAATGAGCTAGAGGCATAGCTTAGCAATAGACTGCTTGTCTAGCATGTAGCACACAAAGGGGAAGAAAGCTAGGGAGAAGCAGGTAAAGAAAAAAAGTAGGGGTTACAGAGTGGCTCAGAAGGTAAAGGTGCCTGCCATCAAGGCTTCCGACCTGAGTTCAGTCCCCAGACCCACAGAGTGGAACAGTTATTCTCTGACTGCCACACACACTAAATAAATGTGATAAAATATAGTATTTTTAAAAGTACAAGCTCTTATTTTTTAAATGAAAATTAAAAATCTGGACAGAAGCCAGGCGGTGATGGCACACACCTATAATCCCAGCACTCAGGGGTTGGGGGGAGAGGTAGATGGATCACTGAATTTGAGGCCAGCCTGGTCTACAGAGTAAAAGTTCCAGAATAGCCAGGGCTATACAGAAAAACCCTATGTGGTGGGAGAGAAGAATATCTGGACAAAGAGAAATGGCTCAACAGGTAAAGGCACTTGCTGCCAGGCCTGACAATCTGAGTTCCATCCCTGTTAGCCCCATGGTGGGCTAGAAGGAAAGAAATAGCTCCTGCAAGTTGTCCTCCAATCTACACATGCACACCACAGTGTGCATGCATACACACACACACACACAAAATAAATGAAGTCTCCTGTAAAACCACAGTCCTTGTGTTCTAGGTTTGGTAGCTGTCTCTCAAGTACCTAGTACCCACCACAGAGATGCAAAAACAAAAGTCTGGTTGTGCAGAATACTTAGAGCACTGTCCTTTGTTAAGATAGAGTCTCACTATACAGGCCAAAGCTAGCCTCAGACTAGAGACTGCCCTGCCTCAGCCTCCCAAAAGGTAGAATCACAGGCACCTGTGCAGCGGGAAAACTATTCTGTGTGTGTACAAGTGTGCAAGTGCAGGCCAGAGTTTGATGTCTGGTATTGCCTTGATGGCTGTCCACTTTATATTTTATAAGATTTCTTAGTTTTATGTTATGAACGTTTGCCTGTATGTATGTAAGCGCTCCATGCACACGCCTGGTGCCCTCAGAGGTTAGCAGAGGACGTAGGATCTCCTGAGACTGGAGTTACAGGTGCTTGTGGTACCATGTGGGTGCTGTGAATCAAACCCAGATCCTCTGTAAGGATCTTACAGCTCTTAGCCCCTGAGCCATCCCTGTCCTCACCGTATTTTTTTTGCTGGGGGTTCAAGCCCAGGTCCCTGTGTTTGAACATTCAGGTGCTTTACTGACTGAGCCATCTCCCAGCCCCAGATCACCTATCCTTTTTAAGATGGTCTCTAGTCAGCAGATAGCACAGCCATCTGAACATTAAAAACTGGGGGAAAGGGCTAGAGAGCTAGCTTAGCAGTTAAGAGCACTGACTGCTCTTCCAGAGGTCCTGAGTTCAATTCCCAGCAACCGCATGGTGGCTCACAACCATTTGTAATGGGGATCCGATGCCCTCTTTTGGTGTGTCTGAAGACAGACACAGTGTACTCACATACATGAAATAAATAAATCTTAAAAAAAAAAATGAGAGAAACATTAATCCCCAAACAGCCATCCCAAAGACCCCCAATCACCATTGAGAGGCATCAGGGACAAGTTCGAGCCAGTTTTAGACAGTGCTCTCAGGCCTACTTTCAGGTGTGAGGAGGATGTGCAGAGGTCACAGAGGACTTGCCCCTAGTATGCAAATCGAAGAGCTAGCTAAGCCCTGCCTCCCTCTGGCGCCTTCAGGTATGCAGCTGTAGTTCCCAACTGGAAAAAAACTGAGCAGGCACTTCAGCTCATGTGAACATGATTATTACCTACATAATCTAAAGGGTGGCTTCCAGGAAGCCAAGTACAATGGGGTGGTAGATAAGGCAGGCCAGAGTCAGCTGAGAGGTTGGTTTCAGGTGAGGCTGGCCAGAGAGCACTCGAGTATGCTTCACAAGGTGCCTCAACAGTTAGTAATTTTACTACAGTTATTTGATATTCCATACTATCCTGCAAAGATCGAGTGATGACACCCTTTCAGAACCAGGAAGCCTAACAATCAGTCCTTAACCCATCAGCATGGACTTTCAGGTAAAAGAAAATAAAAAGATCAAGGGTGGCCAAGTATGGTGTAATACACCTTGAAGCAGGAGCAGGCAGATTTCTGTGAGGTCCAAGTCAACCTGGTCTACTTTGTGAGACCCTGTGTCCAAAACAAGGCCAGACCCCTCAAAACTAAGGACAAATGCCCCTCCCTATGCTCCTCCTAGAAATGCCTGGCCATCAAAATCTGTACTGGCACCAAGGGAAAGCTAATGTCACCTCCATCAGACAGCATGGAAACATAGATATATGTTTCTTACACACACACACACACACACACACACACTTTTACATTAATCATTATGGTCAGAAGTAACAAACTCTAGCTCCCCAAACAGCATGAACTGAAATACCATTTCTAGTCCAATGAGTTAGTCTTTAACAATCCTGCCCAGAGAGAACAGATCTAATCAGTCATCTATTCCTCTGTGCTCAGTTACTTTCTCAAGTAATAAATACCCATCAGCCCAATGGTCAGTTCTTTGAAGTCTCCAGACTGCAGGGAAAAGAAAACACACATCACACAAGTTTTTCACTTGGCCTCATGGTCCAAGTAGCATAGCTTCACCAAGGAGACTGCCAAACTCTACAGTTAAGTGTAAATGTACGGACAAAAGTATTCCAGTAAAGTCAAGAGAATCCCAACCACACTGACTCTCATTCAGAACTTCTGTGAAAAGGCGAAGCCGCGCGCCCTGCGACGTAAAAGGAAGGCTAACATAGAACCCAGTTCATCTGGCTGATCCCTTTGCCAGGGGCTCCAAGCTAACAATCCCAGGGGCGCAAGACCAGAACTTAAGCAAACTGGAAAACCTGCAGGGGCTAGGAAGGTGTGATCTCACGTACACAACTCGGGATTAAACAGATTTACATCAGGACAGTGCAGGAGTATTTTTGCTAAACCGCTAATGAGTAGCCCTGGAGACTGTCAGCAACCTACTCCCCTTCATCACTAAACCTCAGGACAGCTGCGGCCAAGGAAAGACGACGAGAGCCAGGAATGGTGCACGCAGCCCGGACCAAAACTATCTACCCCTGTGGACCCAACTAGAACGCAGCACCCCTGGGGCGTGTCTACTTCCAGGTCTAACCTCTAAGGCCTTGAGATCCCCAGCCAGCTCCTCTGATCCACTCCTGGAACAAAAAGAAAAACGGACCTTCTCACAGGGGGGCCCGCAAGCCTGGGGTCTCTGGGAAGAGAAGAACACGGCTCTAGAGCTCCACGGGAGGGAGGAGGGAGTTGACACTTCGGACCCATTGAGTCTAGAAAACTATGAAAGTCAAAAAGGACAGCTTGCAGCCTTTCCTGTCTTGCCTCACACCCCTAGTTCGTGTTCACCGGGCAGGCTTGGCTCTCACCACTGCGGACACCGAGTGTGGGAAGGACGGAAATGGAAGGCAGTCTGCAAAGCGCCCCATGAGTGCGTCCGCGTGGGACTCGCCCGCTCCGGCCGCCCTTTGGGCCTCCCGGGCTCCGCCCGCCGGCGCGTGGCCCCTCGCGAGCGGACTAGAAGTTTCGAGCGGCGCGGCCCCGCGCGCTCGGCCCCGGCGCGGCCTGACAGGGGTAGGCGCGGCCACTGACCCGTGTCCCAACCGTCGCGGCGCACCCCTCACCTCGGCCGCCGCTCGCCTCGGGTCCCACTGAGCACGCCACGCCGGCCGGGCTGCGACTCCGACCCCTTCCCGTTCAGCTCGAGCCGCGCTCCCGACCCAGCCCAGACCCGCCGCGGCCGCTTCTGCCGCCAGCCGAGACCGCGCCGCCCCCGCCGCGCCCGCTGTGCTCGCCCTATTGGCTGCCGAGCTCCAGACCCCGCCCTTCGACCCTGCGGCGCTCCGGATTGGACAGACTAGAGCGGAGGTGGCACGCCCCCAGCAGCTCAAAGGAACCACCTTGGGCTAGCATTAGTGGCCTCTTCTGTCAGTCAAATGAGGAGCTCTTACTTAAGCCCCTGCGAGGCCAACACGGGTCACTCCCTAGGAAACGCCCAGAGGCTGGGGTCTGGAGGACTTTTAGGTGGACCAGAGTTTTGTGGTTTCCCTAGCGACCAGACGAGTTGCGGTCCCTGATCGAGAATTCAGATAAGGTGAACTTTAAGAAAGTTTCCTCCGATATGGAGAAATTTCTGCTTTTCTAGAGGACCCGGATTCCATTCCAAGCACCTACATGGAGGCTCACCATGGTCTGCAATTCCAGTTGGAAGTGCTCTGACGCCCCCTTCTGGCCTCTGTGGGTACCTGGCACGCACGAGGTACAGACATAAATTCGAGCACCCAGACACACAATTCTCTTTTTATTATTATTATTTAGAAAGTTTCCTCCAAGCCGGACATAGTGGTGCACGCGTTTAATCCCAGCACTTAGGAGGCAGAGGCAGGTGGATCTCTGCGTTCACAGACACTGTGGTCTACATAGTGTTCCAGGCTAACCAAGGCTACATAGTGAGCCCTGGTCTTCAACACAAGAAAGAAGAGGAAGTAGGGTGGAGAGACTTCCCTCCAGAGGATGCAGATATGGCCATCGGAGCACCAGGCAATATACAGACTTTCTGCTTCTCACAGAGAAATGCCTGGTAGGAGGTTGGGCCCTATGAGCAAAGGGAAATAATGAGCCAAAACGGCTAATACCTTGCTCAGCACTACCCACACAGTCCCTGCCGCGAGGACAGTAAGTGATACCCGGGTGAGGTTCTGAGAAACTGACAGCAGGTAACTTTCTGGGGACTGTAATGGAGTAAAAAGTAAGTGGTGGCAGACAGTGGCTCATGTCTATAATCCCAGTACTCAAGAGGCTGACACAAAAGAATGAATGAGCAGCCTGGGCAACCGAGTAATTGGAAGAAAAAAAGAAAAAAAAAAAGTAAAATGACCTAGCAGTAACCCCAGTAAATGAGTTCCACACCAAGGCACTGACGCAAGCAGTACATGAAGCTAGCTAACAGTGGTGCATGCCTATAATCCCAGCACTTGGGGAGACAGAAACAGGAGGATCTTTGAAAGTTCAAAGTGAGCCTGGAATACATAGTGATACCCTGCCTCAGCCTCCCTGCAAACAAAACAACACAGACAAGGCAGGTGTAGTGGGTTAGCACTTAGAAGGTAGAACAGGAGGGTCAGGAGTTCAAGGTCGTCCCCAACTACATAAGAAGTCCAGTTTTCAGGTTGGGCATAGTGGTACCCTCAGCATTTAGGAGGAAGAGGCAGGAAGAGCAGGAATTCACAGTCATCCTCAACTACATAGAGAATTCAAGCCAGCCTAGGTTATGTGAGCCCTTGACTTGACTCTTTCACATGCCCCTCCCCCACCCAGAAAACACTCATTCTCACAGTGACCAAAAGTTTTCAGTTAATTATTTATTTAAACACCCAGAGGCAGCTGTATTGACTGTATAATACCCTTTTAACAATGATGTTTGTGACTCCTTCAAGAAAAAAAATCCCAGTAATTCCAACAGAAGTAGAGATAGCCAGACATGGTGGTACATGCATACCTTTAATCCCAGCTCTCAGAAGGCAGAGGCAGGCAGAGCTCTGTGAGTTCAAGTCCAGCCTGGTCTACATAGTGAGTTCCAGGACAGCCAGAGCTACATATCAAGACCCTGTCTCATGAGAACATAACAAAAGAATACAAAGGGGGGGGGCAGAAGCTCAAAAGTGTTTGCTGAATCTAGCAAAGGCAAAGAAGGGACAATAATATCAAACACAGTGACATATTACTGCCCCAAGGTGGATAGAATATGACAGAGAGCAAAGACCTCCCAGAAGGCAATGAGCCCTACAGGGACAAAGGGGTTCCTCTTGGCTGGAGCACTTCAGGCATGCAAGAAGCGAGGAGATATGGGTAGGGAGAATTGCTTGGCAGCAAACAGCCACCCCACCCTGCAAGTTCCTTCCCTTCTTTGGGGCTCAATTTTCTCAACTGTAAAACAGAAGTCCAGGAAAAGCCAGGACTAGTGAGCCTGCTGGGCTCTCAGGGTGGCCGGTGGGTGCTGACTTTGTCTCAGGGTCTCTATCGTCTATAAAACCACTTCCACTTTTATGTATTTGGTTTATTTATTTTGTCTGAGGCAAGGTCTCACTACAGACCAGGCTGGCTTCAGACTCACAAGAGATCTGCCTCCTAAGTGCTCGAATCGAAGGGAGTGCACTACCAAGCTCCTCTCGGCTTTTATTTTTTTAGTTGAGATTGGCAGCAGGAGAGACGGTTTGGTGGGTAAAGAACTTCTGGTATAAACATGAAAGTCCTAGTTCCGATTCCCAGAAGACGGGTAAAAAGCTAGGGTAGCAGCATGCATGTGTAACCCAAATGCTGAGGGAAAAGGAGTTAGAGAGATTCTAGGGGACTTTCTAGCCAGCCTCTAATTGAAAAAGCAAGGTCCCAGATTCATCGAGAGACTCTACCTCAAATAAATAAATAAATAAATAAATAAATAAATAAATAACTTTGGAGAGTCATAGAGGAAGATATCCAAAGTTAATCTCCTGTCCTCTATACACGAATACAAAAATGAGAGCACTAAGACACACACACACACATACACACACACACACACACACAATTGGAGGGTGTGGCTCTGTGCACAAGACCCTGGGATCCATTTCCAGCACCAACCAACGAATCATCAACAGTTTGGAGACACCAAAGCGTTAACTGTTGGGGTCAGAAGAAGAGCACATTCCTGGATCTACCTAGGAATGCAACACACTCTTGCCAAATGTGTGGAATGAACGAGTCACTGATTAGGAAGCAGCCACCCCGCCCTTGCCTGCTTAGATGTTTTATTCTCTGGCCTGTGAACCTAGACTCATACATAAACACAGGCAGGTACAACACTCAGCTCACGTGCTGCTGGCAATCACCCTCTTGGGCCCTGAAATGGCACAGCCAATGAATGGCTCATCCCTAAGAGGGTGTGGCCAGCACCTGATGAACCAATGTCAGTCCATTTACGTACAATCCTCAGTTGGTTTCTCCCTCTCCCTCCCTCTCCCTCTCCCTCTCCCTCTCCCTCTCCCCCTCCCCCTCCCCCTCCC
>NW_021620598.1:643898-780003 GCF_004785775.1 Grammomys surdaster
CTCTCCCTTTCTCTCTCTCTCTTTATTGATTATGAGTACACATTTCACTGCACAAGTGGGAAAGGTCAGAGGCCAATCCTCCGGAGAAAGTCTACTCCTTCCACCTTGTGGGGCCTGGGGATCAGACTCAGGTCATCAGACTAGAGGGCAAACACTTTTACTTGCTAAGCCATATCTCCTGCCTTCTGGAAAACAACAAAGACAAACGTCTCCTGTTGCCTGAGCTGGCCAGAATTCACTGGATAGCCAAGGATGACCTGGAACTCCCAATCCCCCTGCCTCTATCTCCCAGGAGCTGGGACTACACAGACTCTGACAGGTGTGCTCTGCCATACAACTCGGCTGTTTCTCCTGCCTCCCACTACCTCAGGGCATGGATCCTGATGGAAACTTCAACTTCTGAGAAGTGGAAAATCATGTGGAGGGTCTCTAGCACAGGGCTACCATTTGTGCCAAGTTGGACCAAGTAAAAATTGAATGAAGACCCAATGAAGCCCAGACTTTACTTGATGAAAGATACAAAAATCAGCTCCCAGAGGAGCTAGCCACAGTGGTGGGCACCTTAACCTGACCACCACACAGGTAGAGGCAGGAGGACCATGGCCACCCTGAACTCAGCCAGTCTCCAAGTCCAAACAGCAGCAATCGTATGCGGTAGTGGAAGCCCTTGTATTTGGGAGGCAGAGGCAGGAGGATCAAGAATTCCAGGTCAGCCTCTACTACATAGCAGGGTTGAGAGAGGCTTGGTCTACACATGACCCTATCTTAAAATGTTTTGTTTTATTTTCAGACAGGGTTTCTCTATGTAGCTTTGGCTATCCAAGAACTCTCTCTGTAGACCAGGCTTGCTTCAAACTCACAGATATCTGTCTGCCTCTGTCTCCTGAGACCTGGGATTAAAGGCTTGCACTGCAACTATTCAGCCTTTTGGCCTGTGAGAGCACACAAACACACATGCTTCAAGTGTGCACGCACGTGCACACACACACACGCACGCACACACACTTTTAAAAGTTTGGAACATTCTCACGTTCTTTCACTGCAATCGAAGACGTTCTTTGGACCATCTGCTCTGGAGCCTGCAAGTCGTAAAATGACACTTGGGATTCAGAATGGAATCTGTATTGGCAGGGCACCCTCCCTCTCCTGTGTAGCTCCTTATCAACCCTCCCTGCCAGCACTTTGATTTTAAGAATCCAGAGTGGCAGGAGAGTAAACATCATTGTTTTAACTCCTCCGACCCCCAAGTGGAGGTTGTGGTCCTTTGTCAGGCAGCTCCAGGTAACTGTTCCCATAGCAACAGGATGAAGGCCAGGTATTCGATCTCCTATCTACTTTCCATCTCTCACATATTCTATAACGATACCTTAGAGAGGATACCTTAGAGAAGGAAGACAGAAGGCAGGGATGGGGAAGGAGAGAGTAAGAGAAAATTGCCCAATAAGCCCATGGCCCAAGAGTTTAGCAGACATTCTGGGACAAAAGATGAATGTCAAAGCCTCCCCCATCATTCTTCTAAGCCAGGAGACTGGACAAACCTGTCACTCCTCAGCCTCAGCAGTCTTGTCTGACTGGAGAATGAGGACAGCTGGGCCTCCCTCAGGGTGGCTGTTGAATCCAGTTCTGCCTCTCTGGCAAGTATTCAGTGTCATGTCCACCATACAGTGAAGGCTCACTCCACCAGTGCTGGGTGCCAGCCCATGCCAGGACGAATCTATGCCTCAGAGCCTGAACAGGGGTGGAGCAAGCAGCTGAGGTCCCCGCCTTCCTTTCCTCCTAAGAGTGGACACAGAGAGACGCCACCCATGTCCCCCTCCTCCAGCTTGCCTGTCCTGCCCTGTTATCTGCATCCTCACTCCCACAGGCTTCTGTCCCGCCCAGGTTCCCTTCCGACCCTCACGTCATCTTCCTTGGGGAGCCTCCACCCAAGCTGGGACTACTTAGCACCCACAGTCCTGTGGGGGCAGCAAGCAGGTGAGCCAACTCCAGCCCACATGTAAGCAGCTCTACATGCTGCATGAATGCTTGGTTGTAGCACCCACTTTGGTATCCCTCAGGGTCTTTGGAAGATAATGGACCTGGGTCAGGGAGATGGCTCAGGAGTAAAGGGTGTTACCCCATTGACTGAGGACCTCAGTTTGGTTTCCCAGAGCTCACATACAAGCTGGACATAGAAAGAGCATCTGAAGTCCCAGTGCTCCTAGAGGGACATGGGAGGCAGACACAGGAGAGTGCCTAGAAGCTCTCAGGCCAGCTAGTCTGGAAAACACACAGAGGACAAGTAACAAGCATGTTCTGTCTCAAGCCAGAAGGCAAGGACTGATACCCATACCACACAGAGACACACACACACCACATATACACACACTACAGAGATATACACATACACTCACATCACAGATACATACACATACCACAGATGTACACACACCACACACACACATATCACAGATACATAGCCATACCACAGATACATACATACACCACACACATACACACACAAACACACATCACAGATATATACATATACCACAGATATACACACACATATGTACTCTACAGACACACACACACACACACACACACACATACATATAGATACACATCACCAAAAGATTATTTTAATGGGGGCTGAGGATGTGGCTCCGTTGGTAGAATGTTTGCCTAGTAAACGCAAAGCCCAAGTTCAATCTGCAGCACCACACACACCAGGCATGTTCTCCCACTCCTGTAATCCCAGCATTTAGAAAGTGGAAGCAGGAGGATCACAAGTTCAAGAGCATCCTTGGATAAATATCAAGTTTAAGGTACGGCCAGCCTGGGATGCATGAAACCTACCTGAAAGTGGGTGGAAGGGGCGGGGAGGAAAGAAAGAGAAAAGAGGAGAACAAGGAGAAGATGCTACCAACAAGGAGAGTGGGCCCAGGCAGGATGGGATACCTATGGGTTTCAATCATGTAACCTAGAGCTGTGTCCCATATCATATGATGGTGGATTTCTTTCTTCCTCCTCAGGCTGGTACAGCAAATGTAACTCAGTGGTTAAGAGCACTTGGTGCTTTTGCAGGCATCTTGGGTGGGTTCCCAGCATCCACACAGTGGCTCACAACCATGTACGTAACTCAGTCCCAGGGAACCCAACACCCTCTTCTGACCTCTGAAGGCATCAGGCATCTTACACAATGCACATGCACACGTGCTGGGAAAACACTCACACTCATAAAAATAAATACACATGAAAAAAGAAAAAAAAAGCACAAAGTAAGATTTCACACCAGCCGGGCATTGGTGGCACACGCCTTTAATCCCAGCACTTGGGAGGCAGAGGCAGGTGGATTTCTGAGTTCGAGGCCAGCCTGGTCTACAGAGTGAGTTCCAGGACAGCCAGGGCTACACAGAGAAACCCTGTCTCGAAAAACAAAAAAAAAAAAACAAAAAAAAAACAAAAAAAAAAAGATTTCACACCAAATGCCACTATTGGGTAGTCAGTGACAGAGAGTGGCCAGAGGAAGATAGAGTGAACATTTGGAATCCAGACCCACAAAGTGCAAAGATGACAGATGGGACCTATGGTCCTACCACACTGAGGCAGTCAGGCCTGAAGAAGTCAGGAGCACTGGCCCAGGTCTCCCATCCAGTACTCAGGGACTCCTTTCAAACTTGCCTCCACTTCCCAGTTTCTCCAATGTTCTTTCTCCTCTCCCCTTGTAACTGGATTCAACAGACACCGGGTAGGTAGGTCCCTTGCTACACAACCACACCTCCCAACATCCCCTGCTAGGTGGGGCAGCAGGGAAGAAGATAGGAGCGGGCAGGACAAGAGACACCTGAACAGGGCACATCAGGTCCTGAAGGTCAGTAATGGGAACGTGTGTGGTTGGAGCTCTAGCTCCACCACACACATCACAGATACATACATATACCACACATATGTACTCTACAGACACACACACACATACACCACATATAGATACACATCACCGAAAGATTATTTTAATGGAGGCTGAGGATGTAGCTCCGTTGGCAGAATATTTGCCTACTAGCACAGTGTTTGGCTAAGGAGGCCAGAAGGGCCCAAATCCAGCAAGGTAATCTCAGCCGTCTTCCTCTAGGCCTATGAGTCCCAGAAACTCCCAGGTGACCTGTGTGTGTACAGGGGTGGGGGTTGGACAGAGGAGCAAGCCAACCCCCCCCCAACCCAGCTGTCCCTTGGCAGGCTCTGGACACACCCATCCTGTTGTGACAGTTCTATTTTCTGTGCAACTGGTTCCAGCCTGGGCTCAGATTGCAGCTCGTGCACTCATTAAGGCTGATGCGAGTATCATGTGGGTGCAGGGAGAGCCCGCCGTTGCCAAGCCTGGCCTGGCTAATCACAGGTCAGAGCATTCCAACGGTGTGCCCAGAGAGCTAACTACCCAGTGCCAGACCCTGGCTAGAACCGCCTGGGAACCAAGCACCAACATGACAGCCCCCACAGTCAGAACTTGTCACAAAGCAACTGACATTCCTTATCAAAGCCACACAAACGTGCGGCTGAGCCTAGCCGGCTCTGCCCTACTCTTTGTCTCCTACACCATTGCTTAGTACAACTAAAGACTCCTGACCCAGCACAGCCATCCACATGATTCTCTGGGAACTGCCTGTTCATGTCACTTGTGACCAGGTTGCATAGCTAGCACCTAGGAATTCCATGATGGCGGATTCGGCGAAAGCTCTTGCATGCCAGTGATGACCGAGGCCTTTGGGGAGAGAAGAAGGGGACCGTTAAGGGAATGTGCCTTCAGAGGAAGGCAGAGATGTGGCTGGAACAAGCATTATCCATGCCGTAGAGAAGATAGATAAGTTTTATTTTACCACTGGACATTTTACAAACGATCCTCAGATGGACTTAGCACACGCCTTTAACCTCAGCACTTTGTAGGCAGAGACAGGTGGATCTCTGTGAGTTCATTCATTTTTCTGTAAACCTAAAACCACTCTTTAAAAAGGCCCATTAAGGTACTGGAGAGATGGCTTGGTGGTTGAGAGTGTTTTCTGCTCTTGTAGAGGACCAGAGTGTTCCTCCCAGCACCCCTGTCTGACAGCTCATAGCTACCTGGAACTCCCGTTTCAGGAACCACGCTAAGCTGGCCTTTGTAGGCATGGACCGTCAGACGTATATGCTACCTCCACACATAATTAAAAGTAAAATAAACCATTTTTAACTCTTGTTGTTAGTTCTTGTTTGGGGAGGGGAGGTCTTTTTCTACAATAGCCCTGGCTGTACTGGAATGTACTATTGAAGACCCAGCGACCTGCTGGGAGCATAGCACAGGCAGTGGAGTGCTTGCCTTGGTTCCGTTTTCAGTATCTTATACATTGAGCATGTTGGCAGATGTCTGCAATCCTAGCGCTCAGGAGGTGGAGGCAGAGGAACAGAACTTCAGGGTCATCCTTGGTTATATAGCAAGTTCAACACCCCCCCCCACACACACAGGTGACATGAGACCATGTCTCTGACATGGGGTGAGGTGGGAGATGGAGGGGAGGGGTGGAGGCTATAGAGGTGATTTCCCACATGCCTGCACTCCTCTCCTCAGATCTCCCCTATCACCACCCTCCGTCACTTAGATTTTAAGTCAGCAGGCACAGTTGTTATGACTGATCAACACCAGTATATCACTATTGACTGAAGTTCACTGCACACATTAGGGGTTATGGTTTGTGTTGTTCTCCATGGGGTTTGACCAATTCACGAGTCTACCTTATCCCCCTACAGAGTCCTTCCACTACCCTAAAAACCTGTACTCTGGTGTTCACAACTATAATCCCAGCACTGGGGAGGCAGAGGCAGGAGGATCATGAGTCTTAGCATAGCCTGGGCTACATAGTAAGAACTTTTTTTCCAAAACAATTTTTAAAGTAAAATTGAGAATTAAAACACAGGCATGTGGCGATGCATGACTCTAATCCTAACACGTAGGAGATCAAAGCAGGCACAATAGGAGTCCAAAGTCACCCTTAGCCACAGAGTAAGTTCAAAACTACTTTGAGCTAGTAAGATCCTGTCTCACAAACAAAACAAAAAAGCAAACAAAAAAACCCAAAAGCCAACCAACCAAAACCCAAAAATTCTAAGAAGGACCAGCACGATGGCTCAGTAGGTAAAAGCTACTGTGTGTGCTAGAAATTTTATATCAATTTGACACATGCTAAAGTCATATGAGAGGAGGGAACCTCAATTGAGAAAAAAATGCCTCCACAAGACCCAGCTGTAAGGGATTTTCTTAATTAGTGACCTATGGCGGTGGGCCCAGCCCATTGTGGTTGGTACCATCCCTGGGCTGGTGTGGTCATGGGTGCCATAAGAAGGTAGGCTGAGCAAGCCAGTAAGCAGCACCCACCATATCTGCCTCAGCTTGTACTTCCAGGTTCCTGCCCTGTTTGAGTTCCTGTCCTGACTTCCTTCGACGATGATCAGTGCTGTGGAAATATGAGCCATATTTCTTTCCTCCAAATCCTCCCCTCCCTAACTTCCTTTTGGTCATGGTGTTTCATTGCAGCAATAGAAACCCTGACTAAGACACTGTGTAAGCCCTGGCAACCTGGATTTGGTCTCAGGAAGCCACAGAGAAAAGAAAGAACTAACATTGAAAATTGTCCTCTGGCCACATGCTTGAGTGCACACGTGCACACATACACACACTACATAACATAATACAAAATAATAATACATTAAAATGCTTCAGGCTTGGGTAGGCAAAGATGGGTAGTTTATTTGGCAAGAGGGAAACGTGACAGAAAGACAAGTCTGGCTTGGATACTAGCATGACTGAAATGGCCAGGATGGGTAGGAACTACGACAATGGTATCTTGACAGAAGACAGCCTTAGTCTCAGCAGCAAGGTGTGTTTTAATCAGGTCTTAGGGCAGAGGAGGGTTCTGTAGGGGAAGGGAAGAACATTCCAGAAAGATGACCAGTGTGGGCTGTGGCCTTGAGGCAGGGGATCAAGGAGTGCTGGGAACATGGTGGTGGTGGGGGCAGTGCTACAAGTGTATCTGCAACTGGGAACGCACTCCAGTCTGAGTGACTAGCCAGGCTACGGTGCAGGCTGTGGGTTGATGCTCCTAAACCCCGGCTGCTACTGGGCAAAAATTTCCACTTGTCTCCCTGCTTCTTGTGGCTCTCAAAGCCTTTCTGTTTGACCTCCCTTGGAGGCGAGGCAGGAGACACAGCCCCGTCCTGGCCGGATGTGGGTGTCTGGTGTCACCGGGACAGGACACACCCCCAGCTTTATGGCTATGACTCAGCTCTCCCCTAGCCCAGGGCTCTCCCAGCCCAGGGCACACCCTCCCTTGGCTTCGCCATACCGGCTGTTCTTTATTAGCTAAGGGTCCTGGGTAGGGTCTGGAAACCGCCTGCCCAGGGGACAATGGGAAGGGAGCGGGCAGCTCCTACCAGCAGGTGTGTCATATTCTCTGCTAAGAAAAGCAACGAACCCTGGGCCCAGACCCAAAAGCACAGGTTCAGCTACTGACTGCTCCTACCCAAATGGCAGGCAGGAATAACTGTCACTCTCATGACACTGACCCTTCCCAAGCAAGGAAACAGGCTCAGAGAAGTCAGATTGACATGGGAAGTATGACGGTGGCAGAGATTCTTCCAGAATGTCTCCTGTGTGCTGGCAATGGGGGAAGGCCCAGCCCATTGTGGGTGGGGCTATCCCTGGGCTTCGTAGCTCTGGGTTTTATAAGAAGGCAGACTGAGCAAGCCATTATGAGCAAGCCAGCCTACAAAGCAGCACTCACCAATGCCCTCTGCATCAGCTCCTGCCTCCAGTTCCCTGTCCACTTTGAGTTCCTGGCTTGACTTCCCTGAATGATGAACCATAAGCTAGCCTGCAAGATGAAAGAAACTTGGTTGACATCCATGGGAACAGAGTAACACAAGGAGACGCTGATGGTCAGAATGAGCAGCAGGGAGGTTACTGGGCAGCTAGGGCCTCAGCCACAGCTCTGCAGCCTTCCTACTAAAACAGACCAGACTCAGCCTGTGAGATCCTGGAGTGGTTCTGACCTGTGGAGCCCATGCCCTTTCCAGACAGGGAGGAGTCACATGCACCCAGCACAGACCACCCCACACCGTGTCACGCCCTGAGCTCTCAGCAGCAGGCACCAGCTACTCCCTCCCCTCCTTCCTCTGAGCTGCTCTCTTCTCAGCTGTCCCTTGACCCCAGAGTCTTGAAAGCAAAGATCTGGCTGTTTGTCCACAGCTGGGCTAAGCCGTGAACGAGTCTTGCATCATGGTTGACAAAATGAAAGCAACAACAATAACAACCCCCCCCCCAAAAAAAACCCAAAGAATAACAGCAACAACAAACAAACAAAAACCTCCAAGCCCTGCCCTTCTGCTTGCTGGAGAATTCCTATAAGCCCAGATTCCTACAGACTGTTTTGTTCAAGCTTGCTATAGAGTTAAGGATGAATGACCTTGAACTTCCTGTTCCCACTTGTGGGGTGGCTGGGATCACACGCACACACCAGTCGCCACACTCTTCGTAGGCCTCCATTCGTGTCACTCTGACAGTTACTGATTTCACCTTAGTTAGTAGAAGATACAGAAACTGGATTTCCCCATCATTAGGTGGTTACCTTGAAACAGTATTATTTTAAACTGTGAGCAAATGACCTCTCTCTCCTTAGGCAGTCCTTTGAGAAAGTCATTTCTTTGATGGTGCCAACCCCTTTCCCACTCCTGCCCTCTGCTGGCAGCTGAGGACAGCTCCCGGCAATCTTTTGTCGGCAATCTTCCTGGGTGGAGCTCCCTCCTCATACCCTCAGCTCTGGGCTACCTTCTCAGAATCACCTTACCTGATTCTCTAAGAACACCAACTCTTGCTCCTCAAAAACATCCAGTGGCTGCCTGGTGCCTACAGAAAGGGTTTGAGTTCTTCAGCCAGGCACACGGTATCTTTCATCATTCGCCCCTCCTCGTCTCTGTGAAATGATCCCAAGCTATTCCCTGTTCTCCTGCTCTGTTTCTGTTCATTTGCTGTTATACAGAGCACAGCTTGAAAACCAGCTCCATCCAGAAGCCGCCCCAGACAGCCCGCATCTGAAAGGATGGAGCTCCCTCATCCCTGCTGCTCTGGCTAGGGTCTGCACTGTTTTGTGGATAGATGTCAGGAAGTCTAGGAGGATGCACACCAGGGTCTTGAAAGGCACAGAAAAGTAAAGTAGCTGGGTCTGAGGAACTGGCTCATTCAGTGTAGTACTTGCTTTGCAAACATACAGCCTGAGTTTGAGCCACTAAACTTGTAACCACTCGTTCTGCTCCTCCGGTCCGCGGGTCAGAGCCTAGCAAGAGAGAGAGTGGGGACGGAGACTCGAAGAATGGAGACAAGACAGGGAGTCTGACCAAGTCTCTCCAAGTCTCTTTATTGGAAGGAACTCCTGGATATTTATTTATACCCTTTACCACGTGCCTTGCCCTCATGGACAAGCACAGCTGAAGGCACTACGTCATGTGCCTTGCAGCATGGATATCACGTGCGCCTTGCAGCTGGTGGCACTAAACAGCAAAACAAGATATGTGAGAAAAACAAGATGTTTATCAGAGTGTGCTCAGCTGTTTCGGGCTGTTGAAAACAAGTCTCTTGTCAGGGTCTATGGGCTGAGATGGCTGCAAAGATGATAGCCGCTTTCGGCTAGGAGTCGGCTCCCAACAGGTCCCCCTTTTTAAATTTGTTTTCAAAAGGGAAGGCTGGGAAAACTTACGGAAACCGTGCCTGTCTTAGGTTGGAACAAAGGACCCCAGCCTCCCTTTCCCGTCTTTGGATACTTAACAGCCATTGGTTGAGCTCCTGTCTTAGGATGGTGAGGCCTCCCAGTTCGGGGCAAGGGTCTTGAGGTGTTCTCTTACCCGTCATTGACTATCTGGCTTAGCGCATAAGTTAGGGGTTAATCCTCGTCAGTCTTGATGACAGAGGTTTTTGAGTCTCCTACTTCCAGCCTGTAATAATGGACCTGTATGGGTTTCATTTGAATAGCATCTGTCTGTTGTATGAAAGCCATCAGTCTGTTGAACAGCATGAACCCGAGAGACAAGAGACTTAATGCCTGAATGGTTGATGTAAACCATTCTGCCTCAGAGCAACACTCTTTTTTAAGGGTAGGACACAACTCCCTCTGTTGGAGGAGCAAAAAGTATAAGCCTCTTCTATTCTGTAGCACTATTTTCTAAATCTAAATCTGTATAAGTACAGAACTGATCATAACATTGATCTTAACAAAACAAGTAAGGAAATCTCTGTCTCTGCCCCAATCAATCTCAAACCCAAAAAAACAACTATAGCAACTGTGGTAATGGGTTCTTTCTTGGGTCTAAACAATGTACCCCACTAAATCATACTTCTTCCGGTAACGTCTCTCACTGAACCTCTCGTTCTTGCCGCCCCACGTTGGGCGCCACTTTGTAGCTGCCTGTTCGGGTCAGTCAGCAGGGTCCCCAGCGCAGGAGTGAGGATGCACACTTCCAATTCCCACTGTGTCTTTCACTTTACCCCGCTTACTGGAGCCCCACATTGGGCGCCACTTTGTAACCGCCCGTTCTGCTCCTCTGGTCTGCGGGTCAGAGCCTAGCAAGAGAGAGAGTGGGGACGGAGACTCGAAGAATGGAGACAAGACAGGGAGTCTGACCAAGTCTCTCCAAGTCTCTTTATTGGAAGGAACTCCTGGATATTTATACCCTTTACCACGTGCCTTGCCCTCATGGACAAGCACAGCTGAAGGCACTACGTCATGTGCCTTGCAGCATGGATATCACGTGCGCCTTGCAGCTGGTGGCACTAAACAGCAAAACAAGATATGTGAGAAAAACAAGATGTTTATCAGAGTGTGCTCAGCTGTTTCGGGCTGTTGAAAACAAGTCTCTTGTCAGGGTCTATGGGCTGAGATGGCTGCAAAGATGATAGCCGCTTTCGGCTAGGAGTCGGCTCCCAACATAAACTCACATGAAAAAATAAATAAATGGATAAAAGCAGGACATGGTGACGTGTGCTTACAATCCCAGTTATGGGAAGATGGAGACAGGCAGATCTAGGGGTAGGGTTAAGGTAGGGGGTGCTGGCCAGCCAGTCTAGCCTAAATGTGGAGCTCCAGGTCCCAATGAGAGACCCTCTCTCAAAAACAAAACAAAACAAAACAAAACAAAAAACAAGTTGAGACTGTTGAGATTTCTCAGCCAGAAAAACTCCCGGCCAAGCCTGACAGTTCAGTTCCTAGAATCCACCAGTGGAAGGAGAGACCTGACTCCCTCCCAAGAGTACTTCTCCTACCGCCACACAACACACTACAGCAACAATGTTCATGAACACTGCTTTAGAATTTTTAATCCAGTATCTTCCTTTCCTCAGCCATGTGAGGTGAGAGGGCACAGTTTAACTTCCTGGCAGATGAGGAGGCTAAACCTCAGAGAGAATTAGTATCTACTTTGCAGTCACACCGCAAGGCAGCTAAGCAAGAGAATTGCTCACCATGGTCCCTAGATGCCCGCTCCTGTCACTGAGCAGTTAGCACTAGAATCTTCCCATGAGTCTTTCAGTTCCCAGACTCACACACATCTAGAGAGGGTTAGTAGTCATCATCTTTTCCACTCCAGGCTCACCCCCTGGCTATTGTCCCACCACTGTGACCAGGTGTTTCCTTTCTGTCACACTCTGGACTCCATCTTTGCTTGCCCTACATGAAAGCAGCCTCATGCTTAGAGCCAATCAGAAAGTCACACGGTAAACTTCCATAGCAGCTTTTGCCCTCCAGAAGCTTTGTGACCTGCTCAAAGTCCCCATCTTTCTCTGGACTTGTCCCCTCTGTCCAGTAAAGGATGACTCGGGGAGGGTTGAAGTTTCTTCCTGGATCACGTGATGTGTCTCTCAAGCTGGCTATATTTTTAATTCAGTGCCCTTAAGGCTTTGAGAAGCGTCATTTGCAGAGTCATTAACTGTACCACAGATGTTTCCACTGACACTGGGTCTGTGGGTCCCTACCTCACTATGGAGGATGGCACAGTGCCCAGGGGTGGCTGCTTTGAGATCCCTTCCCTAGCTGTTCATGCACCTTTCCCAGTCCCTGAAGTGCAGACTGGAGAAATCTGTCTACCTGTAAGCTAAGATCAGGCAAGGCTTCTGCCAACCTGGATAGGGATTCAACCTCTCCTAAAACCCAGTGGTGTCCACACCCCACATTCTCAGGTTGGACCATTAAAGGTTCTTGTTTTCTCCTGTTCTTCCTAAGGGATCGCTGGGCAATGGGTTCATGATTGACAGCAGTGAGAACATGCAGACTGAAACCAGGGTGTTTCAGTACAAGGAGGGACCCACTGTAGGCTTGGAGTAACCATTGGAAAGCTCCAAAAAAACAGATCAGGGTTCTGCTCTTGGGTGGTGGCGGTGGGCAGTTCAGATGAGCTGTTACAACCTTATCTGCAGTGCAGGAGTCCAGGAAAGAAGCTGGAGCCTGACCAGTAACAAGCTATGGTCCCTGTTAGACTTGCTGGGGTGCAGTGGGCAAGCCAAGGCTTGGATGATGGCCACACTGTTCTGTGCTTCAGAATTATTGGACCAGGGGCTGGAGACTTGGCTCAGCTGTTAAGAGCGTTGGATACTCTTCCGGAGGACCCAGGTACAGTTCGCTGGTTGAGTTTCCAGCACCAATATGGTAGCTCACAACTGTCTATAATTCTGGTTCCAGGGAATCCAATGCCATCTGGCCTAGGTGGGCAATACATAAGCCTGGTACACATACATGCATGTAAAGCACCCATACACATAAAAATACAGCTTTGAAAAATTTGAACAACAAAGAATTACAGGGTGATGGAGGGGTGTTCTTCATGTAGTAACCAAAGTTCCAGGGAGAATAATGTCAGAGGCTAGGAGCCTCCCACCAGTGCTTGCTCTGTCAGGAGTAGCCCATGGTGCCCCATGAGCTCTTGGACTTTTCCTCAATCCATCACCTGACATTGTTGTAGTGGTTCCAGGCTGTTAAGGCCTGAGGTCCAGAGCAAAGGTTAAACAGAACAGCTTCAGGACTGGACAGGACAGGGCAGGACAGGGTGAGAGAAAGGACAGCTTTATGGTGGGAAAAATCAATAATACTTAGTTCCTTGATGAGAGAGAGAGAGAGAGAGAGAGAGAGAGAGAGAGAGGCAGAGAGACAGAGAGACAGAGAGACAGAGAGAGAGACTGAGATCCCATGGGGCAACCCTGGAGCAATGTGCCCAGCAGGTTAGACAGCCCAGCAACATGACCCAACAAAATGAAAATGGGCTTGGGAGTTCTGGCTAAATTGAGTCAGCTAATAGTTTGTTATCAGCCTCAAGTTCATAACCACAGCAGGAAGGGTACCTTCAGGGAAGAAGGGCCTGCCATTTCTGTCCATGCCCTCTGTCTCCCCGGGGAGCTCAGTGCCCTTAGCTTCTGCTGACAAACTGCATGAGTGCCACCAAGTGTCCCAGGAGGATGGGCCTGCCCTGTCTCAGGTGTGCTGTTCAGAAGGGAAAGGGTAGGCCTGGAGGGAGGGGGAGATATGGGGCATGAAGATGGGCGTATGGGGATAGGGTGATTGAAGGGACAGTATTAACATGATAAAAATCAAGAAAACTTAGCTCGTGGAGTTCAGAGGGCTGTATGTGTGTGTCTCTGTGTGTGTGTGTCCACACTCATGGGGAATTAAGCCTCATGTCCACTGTCATTAAGCAGCTACTAAGTCAGGGACATAGTCTCTGGAGACCTCTCTTCACCTTCTGGCGGAACCAATGACCATAACTACTATAACTAAAAACCAGGAACATACTTCAGTGGATCAGGAGGAGGCTTGAGACTCAGAACCTGATGTCTACAGAGCACCATCCCCTCTAAACCTGTCTTTGTTTCTAGGCAACAGAAACTCCAGCATCCCTTAGCCCATGGCAGCATCGCCTGTCTCTGCATGGTCTTCTCCATGTGTGGTATCTTCTTCTAATCTATCAGTAGGTTTTAAGCTAATTATGTCTGTAAAGGCCCCCCTTCCAAGGCCCCATAATGAGGATGAGGGGTTTTTCTTGTTAAGAAAGGCGTGTGTTGCAGAAACAGACCCAGGGTCAGGTCAAGATATGTAAAGTATTTGCTAGCCAGGGATGGTAGCATATGCCTTTAAGTTCAGCACTGGAGAGGCAGAGGCAGGTGAATCTCAGTTCAAGACTAGCCTGGTCTACAAAGTGAGTTCCAGGACAGCCAGGGTTACCCAGAGAAACCCCATCTTGAAAAGGCAAAACAAAACATTTTCTGGATTTTTATTTTATTTAAATTTTTTATTTATCTTTGAGACATGGTCTCTTTATGTAACCCTGGAGTCCCTGGAATTCACTAAGTAGACCAGGCTGGCCTTGAACTCACAGAGATTCACTTGCCTCTCCCTCCCAAGCACTGGGATTAAGGGTGTGTGCCACTATATCTGGCGATTTTTAATTTTTTTAGATTTATTTTGTATGAGTGCTTTGTTTACATGCATGTATGTATATCACAGGCATGCTTGATGCCTGTAGAGCTCAGAAGAGGGCATCAAATACCCTAGAACCGGAGTTATAGACAGTTGTGAGGTACATGTGGGTGGGAGGAACTGAACCCGAGTCCTCTGGAAGAGCAGCAAGTGATCTTAACCACTGAGCTATCTCTCCAGCCCTTAAAAATTTGTTTTTAAACTCACAAGGCATTTTTATATAAGAAAAATAAACCAACCATGGAGGTTCTTACACGTAATCCCAACACTTGGAAGGTTGAAGCAGGAGGATTGCTGTGACTCTAAACCAAAGCTGGAGTACAGAGTAAAACTTTTTCAAATTCCATTATTCTGATCCTGAAAAAGTGCTGAAGAAATAAGAAAAATCAAATTAGTTGACCCTGGTGGGGACAGGCATGCACGCCAGGCAGAGTAGTCTTGGCTGCATAGAGGGCACACTGCAGATCCAGGAGTCTGGTTCCTGCTAACAGGTCTAGTGACCTCAGCAGGGAACAAAAGGCCTCCTTTCTTAGGTCTAAAAGGAGGAATCTTTTGGTTTTTTTTTTCTTTTCTTGTAAGATCTTAAATCGGCCTTATTTTATATCTAAGGTTCATGTTTTAGTCAGGGTTTCATTTCTATGAAGAGACACCGTGACCAAGACAACTCTTTTTTCTTTTTCTTTCTTTCTTTTTTTTTTTTTTTTTTTTTTTTGGTTTTTCGAGACAGGGTTTCTCTGTATAGCCCTGGCTGTCCTGGAACTCACTCTGTAGACCAGGCTGGCCTCGAACTCAGATATCCACCTGCTTCTGCCTCCCAAGTGTTGAGCATCCTCAGTCCTTCCACGAGTCCAGCTTGCGTGACCAGGGACCTCCCCCTCTTCCAGACCTCCTGAGAAGCAGGACCGTAAGAATCATGTAGGTCTAGAACTGCCAAAGCTTAGTGGGAGACCTCTCACCATCATATGTAGGGCAGAGGTGGGGCCATGAGCCATGCAACTCACTGTCTCAGGAGAGGGGCAAGTTGGAGCCAAACCACAAGGGACAAAGGACACAAACTGGATATAGCCTGTGCCCCTTGTTCCTTCTGAGGAAAATACAGCTAACTCCCATTCTGTAGTTACGGAATCTGTAGCTCAGGCTGGCCTCAACCTTGTCGTGTAGCTCAGGCTGACTTTGAACGCATGCCAATTGTCCTGCCCTAACCTCCTAATCGTGAGATTCCAGGCATGTGTCATTGAAGGCAAATGGGGACACGGCCATTCCAAGGCATGGTTGATGAGAAGGGCAAGCACAGCCAGACGAAGAGTCCAGAGCAAGAAGAGAAAGTAGTGGGCTGAACTTGGCCAGTAGACTGAACGGGGCCATGAAGGGGGAGGGGGGCTGAGAGAGGAGGAGAGGGGAGGGGTGTGTGTGGGAGGGGACCAAGAGGACAAGGAGAGAGTTCAGCTGAAGTGGCAGGGTGACATGGGAAAGAGAAGCTGGGAGGGAGTGAGGGGGGAGCGAAGTCCCTGGGTTGGAGAGGTTTAAGGTAGGGGTGGGCTGAGAAGAGCTGAGAAGAGCCATTGGTACTGAGTGAGCCTGATCACCCATTGTGTGTGCTTTGGTGTGCTACCAGGAACAACAGTTAGCCATTTGTCCTGAGTTTCTTTGGGACCCAATAGTCACCACCACGCTGGGATCTCTCATTTTATACTGTAAGAGACCAAAGTCCCAAGAGCCAAGAGGACCACCCAGATCACAGCTAATAAGCAGAGTCAGGCTCTAAGCCCAGGTCTGTGTCCAGTCACCAACACACAGAACCTAAGTGGCACACAGTGCACAGCATCTTGCCTAACCAGAAAGTCACACAGGGAAACTGCCTGTCCCAACTGCAGCCTTTGCAGATTCTGGCTGAACCCGCTGCATGACTGTGCCTCTCCTCTGACATGGCAACAAGCACACAGCACAGAGGACCTTTCCTTTATTAGCACTGACATGTTAAAAGCATGCTTATGTGTGTATGGAGACACAGACATTCATGAGATGACATCTACTCTTGTCTTGCACAGCTGAACACAGGGGTCTTTCAAGATAAATTCCAGGTGGTGACTAGCATGCCAGGTGACAGGTGTCAGATATGACTGTCAGAGAGAGGCTACCATTAAGAATCCCACTTGTGCTGGGTGGTGGTGGTGCACACCTTTAATCTCAGCAGGGGTCAGCCTGGTCTATACAGCAAGTTCCAGGACACTATGGTTACACAGAGAAACTCTATCTTGAAAGATTCAAAAAAACAAATCAAACACTTCCCCATTTGCAAGCAGAGCTTATGGAGGTGACAGCTGGTCCCCACATACTCTTCTGAGTCCCTGGTGTCCAGGGAGCTCCTTGTGAACTGCTGCAGGCTGCTAGCAGTGTCTACAAAGCCAGATGCCTGAGTCACAGCAACCTCCCCTCGGGATCTCTCTGCTCATCTGCTTCACTCTACCAGCCTTATCACCAAACCAAAGTGACAGAAACTGGTCCCCCAAGAGCACAGCAGCATGGACCTTGTAAAGATAAATGCCTGTCTGCTCCGACAAGGCCACAGGGAACTAAACAAAGTGGCTCCAGAAAACATGTGACATTTAATCTTTTTGAGACACATCGTATTTGTTTAACCCTTTTTTAAGTGCAAAGTTTAATGAGTATGAATACCTTTTAAGAAGCTGCATTATGGCCAGGCAGTGGCGGCGCACACCTTTCATCCCAGCATTCAGGAGGCAGAGGCAGGCAGATCTCTGAGTTCAAGGCCAGCCTGGTCTAAGAATGAGTTCCAGGATATCCAGGACTACAGAGAGAAACCCTGTGTTGAAAAACCAAAATAGATAGATAGATAGATAGATAGATAGATAGATAGATAGATAGATAGATAAATAGATAGATAGATAGATAGATAGATAGATAGATAGACAGACAGACAGAAAGACCGACAGACATAAACAGAGAAATAGAAGAAGAAGGAGGAGGAGGAAGAAGAGGAGGAGGAGCAGGAGGAGGAGCAGGAGGAACAGGAGGAGGAGCAGGAGCAGGAGCCAGGCAATGGTGGCGCACGCCTTTAATCCCAGCACTTGGGAGGCAGAGGCAGGCAGATTTCTGAGTTCGAGGCCAGCCTGGTCTACAGAGTGAGCTCCAGAACAGCCAGGGCTACACAGAGAAACCCTGTCTCGAAAAACAAAAAAAAAAGAAGAAGAAGAAGAGGAGGAGGAGGAGGAGGAGAAGGAGAAGAAATAGCAGTTGCAGCAGCAGATTCATCGGTGGGCTGGAGAGATGGATCACATTTTAAGCACTTATTGATTGCTCTTGCAGACAGTGGCTTTGGTTCTCAAACCCCACTTTGAATAGCCTGTAACTCCCAAGCTGGGGAATCTGCTGCCCCCTCCTGATTTCCTTGGGTCACACACATGGACACAGACACAGACACAGACACAGACACACACACACACACACACACACAAATAAATAGTAAGATAAAGTTAGATGTGGTGGCACATGCCTTTAATCCCAGCACTTGGGAGGCAGAGGCAGGTAGATCTCTGTGAGTTCTAGGCCAGCCTGGTCTACATGGCAAGATCCAAGCTAGTCAGGGCTACCTATCTCAAAAAATAATAAAATAAATCTTTACAAAAGGAAGTTCCATCACACACTGAAGCTGTCCTTTTCATGAGCTTGTGCGAGTGTGTCTGTGCACACACACGCGTGAGTGCGTAGCCCTGGTGACATGGACTCTTCCACCTTGCATTGAGTCTTTATTTACAAGGTTTGCTCAGGAAAGCACTCTAGAAAAAGGAAAGTCCAAAACATGTGTTTAGCAGGATCTGGGTGGAGCAACTGTGGGAAGGTCCAAGCTGGGGTCCTTCTTGTCACTGCTGCTCACTTCCAGGTCGTGAGGACATTTCTTCCTGAGTCTCTTGAGCGGCCTGCTCTGGGCCCCACTGGCTGGCCTGGGCGGTTTCTAAGCTCTCGTTCAGCTCCATCACCCTGGGCCAGCTCCTCGTCATACCTGAAATAGATCACGGGAGAATCACTAGGAGGTCTTGTTCAGGGGCAGCAGCAACACAGTGGCCACTGGGCTGCTGCAGAACAAACATGTTACTAGAAAGAGTCACCTAGCTCCAGATCCTGGCACCCATATCTCTCTCCAGCCTATATGTCACACAAGGCCACAGAGCCTGTGAGAGAAACCCAGCTAAACTGCCACTGTAGACAGTCCATCCATCCTAGACAGATGCCATTTTAACAGGCTCCGGGCAGAATTTGGCACCGGCCTCAGGGGAGCAGTGAATGACAAACTAGTCAGACTGCCCAGGTTGGTCAGGGAGACATTTCTTGCCTGCAAATATTTCACATACCCTGAGGGGTAGGGCCTAATACCGTTTCAGACAGGGAACCGGGTATTAGCGGACTGCAGGAAGGGGCCTGGGTGGAGCAGGGACTCCTCCATCACCCACGATGGATGCCACTTGCTCTGCCATTGTCCTCCTCAGGCCTGTTTCCAGCTTACGCCTGTACTCAGCCTTACGCGTTGCCGAGGAATAACTTGGACCTCACGTCTGAAGAACCAGATACAGTCCTGGTGTCCTTCAGCTTTTGCTACCCAGAATAGAGCCTGCAAAGGGATCTGGCTCTCCTCACCATGGCTTCCTACCACTCTCTGGCTCCAGGTTTGGGTATGCAGAGACAGGGTTAACACTGGGCCTCCTGATTCCTGATCCAAGGCTTCACCCTGCGGCCAAGCTGTGAGAAGTTCCTTTCTGGACACTTAAATTTGAACCTCAGTTTATTACTTTACTGGGGAGAGGTTCATTCATTATATGGAGGTCAAAGAACAACTTGCAGGGGTCAGCTTTCTCCTTCTACCATGTGGGTTCTGGGAATAGAACTTTTAGGCCATTGGGCTTGGGGGCAGTCACCTTTACTTGCTGAGCCATCATGTTGGCCTGGCAGATGCCATGCAGGAAGAGCTGCAGTGGGCAAGTGAGCTCCCTGGAGACGGCCCACCATCCTGCTTGGCTGCCATGCGTGTGCTCGGGTGAGGCACGGCCCCAGAGACTTCGTCCCAGGATTGCTTCTTGCTACCGATGTGCTTTCTCATGTTTGTCATTGCCATCGTCCCAGTTTATGTGGCTTGGTGTGAGTGGTCCCCGGGAGACCTCCTAGAGCCTGGTGTGATTACTTCCTGGGTGACAACCCACCCTCCTGGGCAAATTTCAGATCAACATGAAAATAGACTTTTATGAGTTAATGCTGTTGAGATGAATTAATGACTTTATAGGATTCATGATTAATGTCAGGAAGAAAGTTTTAGGAGGTGGTTTCAGTTGCTTTGCCAGGAAGATTAAAGTAGAAATGTGCCCCCTTTTCTTAGGATAGTAAGTAAAGGCTGCATACTATGGAATACAATGAGCTTTATAAATTGCACTAAGAAGAGAAATAGGCCTGGAGCAGATTTATAATCAAGGAAAAACATTCGTTCTAGGTCGGGGTGATGCCACAACTATGTACTATGATAAAGCCAGGCCATGTGAAACTTTGCTTTGAACTCATAATGTGCTTACAGAACGAAGCATTGCTTTTAACTTGCTATTGACGTCCTTCTGTAACTCCCCTTCTGGGTCACATTTTATCTGTGGAGTAATTTCATAAGAACTTTTGTCTAAGAAGATATAAAAAGGCTGAGAGAAAAAAATAAAGTGTGGCTGTTGGGGCTCTGCTCCATCCACCAGATGCATAGGTGTCTGTCTGTCTACATGTATGTACACATATACATGTGTAGGTATATGTGTATGGATGTAAGAATGCATGTGCACTTGTGAAATTGGTGAAACAGGTGGTTGGGACCAGTCTGTGTGTGTGTGTGTGTGCATGTGTGTGTGTATGTGTTTGTGTATGTGAGGGGGGTATATACATGTGTAAGAGGGCAGTGCCTGACTTCCTTCCTTCTTTTTCCTTTCTCTGTGAAATACTAGAAGCCATCAGTTTCTGGTTCCCAGAACAGTAAGAGAGAGTTAAAGGAAGAGGTCATCAATCTTTGGCCATTGTCTGATGCTGTGTCCCACCTCAGTACCTGACCCTGTTGGAGCTGGCCCCCCAGCACTGGCCTTTAATTTTTTTTATTACATTGATCAATTGATTGATTGAGGGCACACATGTGCCAAGGTATAGAGGTCAGAAGGCAGGCTGTGGAAGTCAGATCTTTTCATCTATCATGTACGTCCCAGATATTAAACTTAGGTTGTCAAAGTCGGCAGCAAGTGCCTTACCTCCTGAGCCATCTTGCCAGCCCTTCTTCTGACAGCCCTGCCTGTCATGAAACTTGCTGGGTAGACTAGGCTGGCCTTGAACTCACAGAGATCTGCCTGCTTCTACCTCCAAAATGCTGAGATTAAAGGTATTCACTATTATGTCTGGTTTCTTTCTGGTCATCTTAAAGTGTTTTCTAGCCAGGCATGGTGGCACACACCTTTAATCCCGCACTTGGGAGGCAGAGGCAGGCGGATCTCTAAGTTAGAGGCCAGCCTGGTCTACAGAACAAGTTCCAGGACAGCCCGGGCTTCTTAGGTGTTTGTTTGCTGCTATTTTGCCTGAGTTATATGCAGACATTTGCATCAAGCAAACAGGTACCAGGATGCTTTGCTCTGCCTCAGAAGCTGAATGTCCCTCTCTTCAGAGCTTCTGGTCCAGAGCCAGACTCTGTGGGTAGTGTGGGATCTGCATTAGGGCCACCTCTGGTGGGTGAACATTCTCTGAATGGTGCCTGCGGACTGATGCACAGGGAGTGGCAGGGTTAAAGTGTTGGCAGCTCTCCTCTTGGCTGAGAACATGCTCAGCACTGGCATGGACTGTCACAACTGTGTCACCACACAGACATGCCTCAGCATTAGCCTCACCATGGAGATGTGTTTGTAGCTCGTCCCTCCAATACAAGAAAGCTGTGCAGAGAGCTCCCTCAAGGACCAAAGGTTCTGCTAGGGGGCAACTTTGGCTCCATGGGCCATCCATATGCTGTCGCACTCTGACTTGTACTGTGTCTGCAGCACAGACTGAGGGTGGAGTCACCCTGCCTGTCAGTCTCAGGGTTGCCCTGGTACTGGCTCAAGGTGGGGAGGGGCAGGATCTGGATGAACGGGAAAGAGGAACACACACACACACACACACACACACACACACACACACCTGTGAGACACTGTTCAGCTTGAAAACAAAGTGGAGTATGTAGCAGACAGCTGGCAATGGGCTGTTCAATTCTTGGGGAGTGGCTTGCTTGTTAAGGAGCTATTGTAAACAGCTGAAAGGGCCCCCGAGGGCCTTTCTGGTTGGAACAGCTTCCCTTCTGGGGTCTGACAGGTGGGATCTAGGCACCGAGTTCTGAACAGCTTTTTGTTTTGTTTTGTTTTCAAAAACGTCAAGAGTGTTTTCTGGTAATGTTAGAGTAGAGCCAGGATGAACGAGGCTAGTGATCTCGACACCAAGGCCTCAAGGACAATGTGAGGCAGTGTGTGACCCTGGGCACAAGAGTGGTATTCTTGTCAGTTCCTTTCTCTCCATACTGGCGTACTCTGAAGGATGCTCTAAGTATGGACGAGATGCAGTATTCCTGGCTGTGTACAGCCACAGGACTGCACACTACGGAGGTAAGCCCCACACATGGGAATTGCTGCTGCTGGGACCCAACCTGGAGCATGAGAGGCAAGGAGACACATAGGAAAGAGCTTCCAAGGGCCAGCTCCAAACCAAAGCCTCTCTTGCCTAGAAGGGTGTGAGAGGCAGCTCGGAGCTAGAGGTGAGCCTCTGGCCTCTGCTTCTTAACCTGGAGATGAGCATTCTGCCTGTTCTGCGAACAGGGCCTCATAAGCTCCCAGTGGGCCAGCCTCCTTGCTATATCCTGCTGGACTAAAGAGGGACCCACGAAGACTCTCGTGGTTCTTGAATCTCACGTGGGCCTTCCTCCACAGCCTCAGAACTGACCCCACGGCTTCCATGGCACTGACAGGAGCCACCTCTTGTATTGCCCTTATATCCCACACTGTCAACCCGAGCGGCTCTGGACAGGACACAGCTGTCCACTGTGCAGTCTGGAACTCCCCGCTCATCCCCAGAGACCCCTGTGTGCTTTCCTAGCCCTTGGCTTTCTCCTTCACCTCCCGCGTATGAGAAACCTGGCTCTCCCTGGAGCCCCGTGGCATGTGGACCGTTTCCTCTCTCAGATCCACGGGTCTGGAAAGGCCTTTCTAGACCCTCTCTGCCCCTGTAAGCCAAGTCAGCAGAGGCCTCTCTGACCCCTGCTTGTATATCAACCCTAGTCTTCCAGGGTCTAGCCCTTGATTCCCGGGCCCTGGCCACTCTTCTGACCTCTGATGACCTTGACATTCATCCATGTTAGTGCCCATATAATACCAAGGCCCAATCTGGCTCTGGTCAGTGCCCACACCCTGCACAGTGTCTTGCACTAGGCTTTATTCTCAGGCATCTCAGTGAGTCCACCTGCCCTGGATCCCCCATCAGAGTACACCTGCCTTCCCAGGACTGGCGCCCACTTCTTCTCTTGCCTTCCTTGCCAGCTCCCACCTCTACTCCCTTCCGATTCCGTTGTCATCCCCACCCCAGGCTGCCAACCTCCAGAGCATAGTCAGTCACTGACTGGTTACTTTGTGGGCTCACAGCTACCACCCTCTAAGGCCCTGAGCTCTCCAGGAGCTCTGCCCACGATGTCACTTCTGAGCCTTCCCTGCGCCCCTCCAGCCCCTCCACCGCAGCTCCTGGAAGTGTACACAGAGAGGTGGGAGGGGCTCCAGAGTGCAGGCCCCACTGGTGGTGCACTTCAATAAACGTCTCCTCGTCTTTAAACTTTTTAAATTAAATGCTTATATGTAAGACCAAGAGACAATGGTGCACACCTTTAATCCCTGCACTGGAAAGGCAGAGGCAGGTGGATTTCTGGGAGTTCAAGGGCCAGCGTGATCTACATAATAAGACTTTGTCTCAAAAACCAAACCCAAACAAACAAAAGATGCTTATGTGCACACAGGGGCAGTGGAGGTCGTGGTCTGTCTTAGGGATCGGATAAAAGTACCCTTTCTTGCAACTTGTTTTTCTCACCCAACCTCCTGGCCCATAGTATACACAGCACTAGGCCAATCTTTGAGGATTTTTTTTTTGGGGGGGGGAGGGGCTCTGAGACAGGAGACAGGGTTTCTCTGTATAGCTCTGGGCTGTCCTGGAACAAGCTCTGTAGACCAGGGAGGCCTCCAACTCACAGAGATTCACCTGCTTCTTAGGCCAATCTTTTAATTGGCCACCTCACTTCACAAGGTATGAATGACTATACTTCTGTCAACCATTGTCTTCCTGATCACCGTTACTTTATTTACACCCCTGCCCCACGCATGTGCTTGCGCTCACAACAGGTCCATTTGTTTCCCGTCTATAAGACAGAGCCAACCTAGTACTCAGCTCATGAGGTACAGGGTAAGGAAATGGGCCAGAGTGTCTACAGCACAGCCACAGATCTTAGCACAGGAAGCCCTGAGAGGTGAGCCCTGGGAATCACTCTTTCCTTACCGGCTTCCTGAGGTGTTCAGACTGTACTGTGGCCCACAGAGCTACAGAGGTAGATTTAGGGTATGAGCCCCACACTGTGTGCAGCCTGCTCCTGGCACCTCAGCAGCTTGCATAGGTGACAAGCAGTGAGAGTCACTCCCTGTCCAGCACTTGGCAAGTAAGTACTGACTATGTGGAACAGACTCAAACCACTCTTCTGTCTCCTCGACAGCTATCCCTCCCAACATCAACAGACTGACACACGGCCTAAGGAAAGTGAGCCCCAGCTCGCTGACATCCGAAGGGCACCTCAGTCTAGAACGCAGGACCTCTGGGGAGCCACTCGCAGACTTACAGGATCTCATAGTTGCCAAGCACTTCCTTGGGGGGAGACTTGTTCCATTTGCAGTCTGGAATCTCGCCGTTGGGGACCGCAATGTTGAGGGTGTCGTTAATCAGGTTGTACTTAAGGATTCGATCGTTGGCAGTGCTGGAGGTAAGAGATGGGGACGCATTAACCTACAAGAAGAAAAACATATGTCCTTTGCTGTGGCGCTTCCTCCTGTGGAGTGAGAGACACCGGAGCTGAGCCAGCGTGGGTCACATGCTCCAGGCGCTTGTCATCAGTTAACAAGGTGTCATCATCTCACACCTGCCAGGCACCTTGTGTATGAAGCTGTCACTGGTAGTTGTCAACGGGATGAAACCCTAGAGCTGCCTGAGAACCGCTTAGGTCAGACTGGCCTGTGGGCATGTCTGTGAGGCATATTCTTTTCTTTATACATTTATTTATTAGTTTATTAAACATTTATTTTTAAATTATAAATATTTATTTATTTATTATTAATATTTATTTATGTATATTAGTACATTGTCACTGTCTTCAGACACACCAGAAGAGGGCATCAGATCCCATTACAGATGGTTGTGAGCCACCATGTGGGTGCTGGGAATTAAACTCAGGACCTCTGGAAGAGCAGTCAGTGCTCTTAACCACTGAGCCACCTTTCCAGCCCCCTATACATTTATTTATTTTTGTGTGTGATATGTGTGTATTCGTGTGGGCACACAACGTGTTATAGTGCACACGTGGAGGTCAGTGGAAAACCTGTGGGAATTCGTGCTCCACTTCCACCATGTGGGTCCTGGAAATCAAACTCGGGCTGTCAGGCTTGGCAGCAAGTGCCTTAATATCCACTGAGCCATCTTGTTGGGCCCAAGAAGTCTTTTCTTCATTGCTTATTTATATAGAAGAGCCCAGCACATGGTGGGTGGTGTAATCCCTGGGAGGTGGGTCTGGGCTGTATAAGAAAGATAGCTGAGCAAGCCAACCAGCAGGATTTCTCCATGGTCTCTGCTCCAGTTCCTGCCTTGGCGTCTCTGGATGACGGACCTGAAAGCCAAGCAAATCCTTTCCTCCCCAAAGTTGTGTGCTTTTGTTTTTATAAAGTTTTATTTATGTTTTATATATGGGTATTTTTTTTAAAGATTGCATGTGTGCCTGCACGAAAGAAGCGGGCATCGGATCCCGCTACAGATGGTTGTGAGCCACCATGTGGGTGCTGGGAATTGAACCCAGGTCCTTTGGAAGAGCAGCCAGCGCTTTTAACCACTGAGCCATCTCTCCAACCTCCTCCCAAGTTGCTTTTGATCAATGTTTTATCACAACAACAGAGAAGTACAGTAGGACAGAAGTGTTGTGTGGTCTGTTTCTATTGGTTCTTAGGTGAACTGTAAATAATATCTAGAGACAGAATCACAATTGCCTACTGACTCCAGCTCCCGAGAGATCTGATGCCCTCTTCTGGCCTCTGCAGGCACTGCACTCATGTGCACATCACCCCCCACAAACACTCACACACACACACACACACAATTACAAATAAATCAAATCTGTATGTGTGTGGAGGGGGGAAGGAGAGGGAAAGGGAGAGGGAGAGGGAGAAGGAGAGGGGGAGGGGAGGGAGAGGGAAAGGGAGAAGGAGAGGGAGGGGGAGGGAGAGGGAGAAGGAGAAGGAGAGGGAGAGATAATAGATACAATTAGGATCTTAGTTCATCAGGGAAAGTGTAGCTTCCATTAACATTACTGTGTTTAAGATGTAGGAAGCCACCACCTCTAACCCTGGTGCCCTGGGAGGCTGATGCAGGAGGAGGATCATGAGTTCAAGACCAGTTCTCAAAAGAAAAAAAGGAAGAGAGGGAGGGTGTTAGGAGGGAAATATTACATCTCCCTCAGTTCTACCCCCCCCTTGATAAGCCGATTACCATGGACCCCACACTGAGGCTCTCTCTGACCTCCCCTGCAGGAGCCCATGTTCTACTCTGTGCTCTTACAAGAATCCTAGGCTTCCTGGCTTGTGTGACTGAAGGAAGGGCCTGACCTGGATGCCTCCAACACAGCATGGAACAACACCACGGAAGTTCTTGCATGCTCAGGCCATCTCTCATCCTCGGCTTGTTGAGGGGCCAGAGGTTCCTTGTCCACGGCCTCAAACAAGGGTACCAATGCCCACCTCTCTAAAAAGGCCATGACAGTTAATTTCCATCAACCTAATGGGATTTGCAGAGACCTAGGAGCCTCCTCAGTGTTGGGGTGACCTTTCTCAATCTGTGTGAAGGTGTGGCTCTGTATTGATTCAGTAGCACAAAGATCTGAGGACTGGTGGGATTCTGGTACTGTCATTTCTACGGCCTATCATCAGGCTTTCTACTTTGTAAATGTTTGCCCTTCCTCACCTGCCTCAAGGCAACCTAGTGATGGATCCCACGTTGTCTTGCTGCTGATTGGTTGTAGTAAAGATCTGATGGCCAATAGCTGAGGCAGGAAGTAAGAGGGTGAATAGCTGAGGCAGGAAGTAAGTGGGTGGAACTTCCAGGCAGAGAGTGCCGCAGGGGAGGCAAGCTGAAGGGGGAGAATAGAGAGCTGGGGGTGGGGGGAGGGAACAGAGACAACTGGAGCAGGGCAGGGAGGTGAAGAACTAGCCAGGTGGCCGGTTACAGATGAAAACAGTCAGTTAAGTTTAAACGATAGCTGGGAGATGGGCCCGGCAAAAGGCCTAAGCTTTAAACTACATTAGGAGTTGTGTCATTATTTAAACTGCTAGTGGGATCCAAGAAAGTCTAGCTGTACCTCAGGGTAACTTTGAGGTGTTTCCAGAGAAGTTAACTTAGGAGAGAAGACCCACCCACCCCGCATGTGGGTGACATCATCCCATGGGCTAGGACACTGAGCTGAAGGAAGAAAGCAGCTAGTGGGGTATCAGTATCCGCCTCGCTCTGCTGCAGCCATAACAGATGTGTGCAGCTGACACACACACACACGCACACACACACACACACACACACACACACACACACACACACACACGACAGGCCTTTCCCACCATGAAGCATTGTCGTCTCGAACCAAATAAAGCCTTCCTCCCTCAAGCTGGTTTTTTGTTTTCTTTTTTGGTTTTGTTTTGTCTTTTTTGGGGGAGGGGGTCAGGTATTTGATCACATTGCCGAGGAATAACGCCATGGCTGTGGCCAGGAAAACCTGCTGTACGGTGTGTGTCTTATCATTTCTAGATCGGCCACCATTACACCCTCTCTGCTTCAAAGGGCAGACGGACCCACTTCCAAATTATGCCTTGGCGCATGCTGGAGAGTAGTGAGAATGCTCTCTTCCCCTGTGGCACTGCTGGCCAATGTGTCAGGGTTGTGAGTTACCTCGATCAGCCAGGGCTTCAGCTTGTCGTCGATGATGATGTCATAGCCGTAGCATTCAAAGCAGTGCTTGTCGTTGTTCATCACTGGCTGCAGAGTGACCCACAGGTTAGAAACCACACCCTCAGAGCCCAGAGGGACCTTCCCTCCCACACTGCTGGCTTCCTGTATCTCTCTCTCTCTGTCTCTCTGTCTCTGTCTCTGTCTCTCTCTCTCTCTCTCTCTCTCTCACACACACACACACACACACACACACACACACACAGGCACAGAGGCACACCAGCAGGCTGTCTGTTATGCTTCCCAGCCCTGTTTAAGCAGGTTCAAACCAGATCATAAACTAATGAGAAGAGTAGCCTGTTTCCTTTCCATTTCTGGATTTCCCTTGTAATTTCCAATTCACCTAAATATACCTTCAATAACCCTTCTCTGTGTGTTGAACAAGTAACTGATGTTGGGTGTTGGAGGGATGGATGGCTTAGCTGTTAAGAGCACTTCCTGCTCATCCAGAGGACCCCTGTTGGACAGCTCACAACCGCCTGTAACCTCCAGCTTCAGGGTTCCAATGCTTCCAGCCTCAGTGGGCACCTGTACTCATGGGCATGCCCACAGACAGACACATACACCTACACTTAATTAAAACCATACAAAAAAATCCCTGTCTTCTTCAAAAGCTTGGAATCACCACCCAGAGAGTCAATGAGTGGATGCCAGACTGCAGAGGGCTCACCCAGAGCTGAGGGCCAGGAGAAAAGGACCTTTTGTGAGGCAACTGTGCACAAGGTGGCTCTTCTCAAGGAGGAAGATGGGTGTGACCTGGGAATTTTGCATCTCTTACATTCTCCACGGTGACCTGGCACCATCCGGAGTCCCCAGGCCTTGTGTCCTCAGGTCCCACATAAGTGGGTGGGTCTGTCAAGGGCCATCTCAGTAGCCAGGCCCTCAGATGTAAATGTGTCTTTTGTTTACCAGATGTAATTGTCATCTCAGAGGTTTGCTGCTGAATAAACTCACTCTTTCTAGCTCTTTCTGAACTCTGGCTGGCTGGTTCAACTCAGCTGTTCTGGCTCAAACTCCTCTCCCAGGCTGATTCAGATTGACTTCTCTCCGCTTCTGACTGAATTGCTTTGTTTGGAATGATGGCCTCTGAACTCCAGGAACTGAACTGCTCTGAACTGAGCTCAATTGCACTCACCTGAACTGAATCACTATGGAACAAACTCAGCCTGGCTGCACTCCCTGAACGTCTCTCAGATAGGTTCTCTTTCCTGGGTGAGAGTTGGGTGTACGTAAGGAGAGGTTCTGATACTAAGATCTAGTTCCCTAATTGGTTCTTGATTTGTCAATAAAGTAAGCTGGGAGCCAATTCCTGGGTGGAAGGTACAGGTGGGACTTTCCGGGTCCCAAGAGGAAGAGGAAGGAAGGAGAGAGGAGGCGTTTCTGCCATGCTTTGGAGGAGGAAGGATGCTGCAATCATGTAAGTCCTCGGGGAGAGCTAGGGCCTGTGGCCTCCACTACGGGGTGGGTTGCCAAACATGTTTGGCAGAGACTAGATGGAACAAGCCACCAAGATTACTGCAGGAGGAGAAATGGAGATAATTAATTGGTAAGGGCACACCTTTCCAGGAGGGAGTTATCTGTCCCCAGCAACTGTGCCTAGCGGGCAAGTTCTAAAGTTATAAAGCTGTCTGTGCATCTTTTATCCGAGGATTCATGGGTCTTGGGAGTGAGCTGGTAGCGTAATGCTACCCCCCTCCCAGAGCAAAACAAGTAGAAAAGGAAGCTGGGTTAGGGCTGGTTGTGACCTATCCCTGTAGCTAAACTGGGTGGAACAAAAGGGAGCTGGGAGGGGCTGGTAGTGCAGCAGCTCCCCAGCAAAGCAGTAGCGGGGTT
Organism: Grammomys surdaster; assembly: GCF_004785775.1. Lineage (NCBI taxonomy): Eukaryota > Metazoa > Chordata > Mammalia > Rodentia > Muridae > Grammomys > Grammomys surdaster. The sequence goes on from NW_021620598.1 coordinate 673,571, forward strand.
TTTTTTTTTTTTTTTTAAATTAGATGCAAGCCGGGAGGTGGTGGCGCACACCTCTAATCCCAGCACTTGGGAGGCAGAGGCAGGTGGATTTCTGAGTTCGAGGCCAGCCTGATCTACAGAGTGAGTTCCAGGACAGCTAGGGCTATACAGAGAAACCCTGTCTCGAAAAAAACAAAAAAACCTAGATGCAGCAGGTGTATCCTATCCCTGACTCATTCTGTCAAATATTTCTCTGATTCGTCATTTTGTCTGCCCCTCAATTAGACGTCACTTTCAAACACAGCTGCTTCCTTTTACAAACTAATTTTACCTTAAAGGTGTGTGCTAAAGGCTTGTCTGCATTCCAGCTGGATCACACAGACCTAGGTTTTTGGATGTGATCCCTGGCCAGAGCAGTCATATTGCTAGATTAAAATCCCTCTACACTCAGAGGGAGAACTGAGGGACTCTGGGTCCTGCAAGTGACCTCAGCTCAGCAGGGGACTGGTTGCCTTCCTCTTCCTGATGGCAGAGGGGATGGGAGGCAAGGAGACTGGGTTTGGGTCAGGGACCTTTTCCTCTGTTCTTAACTCTGGGATCAAGAGCTCCCATTCTCTTGTGAGTTATATGGGGAAACAAAGACACCCCAGAGACACCATCCGCAGGGTCCTAAAAACAGGGAATGGCTAGCCCAGCAATGTGTATAGGAATTTTTGACCTATTGCTCAAAATTTGCGGTGCACCTGCCTAGAAACTGCAACCCAGTGAGCAAATCAAAGACCAGGTTAGGAATAAAGAAGGAGGCTATTTTAACCTTAAATAGCCATGACACAGCAATATTAAGCTGCCTGAAATGAACGCTGCTGGGACTCCCCTCCCCGACTGGGGTTGGCTGACACTCATACCCACTAAGGAGGACTGATGGTGGAGAGGCAGAGGCAGACAGGTTTCTGTGAGCTCCAGGCCATCCTGGTCTACATAGAGCACTCCTGGTCAGCCTGGTTTAATATAACAAGCTGCAGGCCAACTGTGGCTACCCAGTGAGACCATGTCTCAAAAACAGGAAGAAAGGAACGAAAAAGAGATGATGTCCCCACAAAATTAACTAAGCAGGGCTTACAGGGGCTCACAGAGACACCCGCACGGGTCTCCACTAGATCCTCTGCAAATGCAGCATGGCTGTTACCTTGGTGTTTTTGTAGGACACCTAACAGTGGGAGTGGGGTTATCTCTGACGCTCACATGCTCTTGGGACTCTTCTCCTCCTGGGTTGCCTCATCTAGCCCTGATATGAGGGTTTGTGCTTAACCTTACTGCATCTTGTTATGCCCTGTTCAGTTGATATCCCTGGGAGGCCTGCTCTTTTCTGAAGGGAAACAGAGGAGCGGTGGATCTGGGGGAGAGGGGAGATGGGGCAGGTGCTTGGAGGAGTTGTGGAAGGGGAAAGCGAAGTCGGGACGGGTCGGATCGTATGGAGACTGAACAAGAACGAGGGAGTTGACGTTAATGGCATCAAGGTCTGCGGCCCTATCGGAGGCTGACCACGCCCACCTGGACAGTGTAGCCCCAGAAACCCGCCCCATCCCTTCCTAAAACTATCTCAGCCCCTGGCTGATGCATGGGCAGAGGTGAGAGAGTAGGAGCACTCCGAACTGTGGAACACTTTCTGAGAACTGCTGGCTAGCCCAGGACCTCCCACTGGGCTTCCAGGGCCCCCTCCCCGGGGCCCGCCCCCCCCCCGCCTCCACCCACGGTCACTCACCGCCACGGCCTTGAGAGACTGCACAATGATCCAGTGGATTTCATCAAACAGCTTGCTGGTCACCTCTCGACCTCGGGTGCTCTCCAGGTAGAGACGCAGGTTGTTGACAGTCCACTTGCCACCATGGATGTGGTTGTAGTCTTCCTGGTGAGGGAGGGCACATGGCCTTCAGGACACGGCCTGGAGGAACCCAGCCACTGGCCCTCAAGTGCCCCCTGGGTATGCACAGGTAGGTATTCTGCAGCAGGGGATCCCTGCCCAGAGGCCTCTGTGCCGTCTACTACACACAGTGTCACATGTTCAACTTCCCCCTGGTCTCATAAGCAGCCATGTACACTCAGTAGCCCACACTGTAAAGTGCCACCTGGACCCTTACTTCCCCTCTACCCAGAAGTCGCTCTAGGCAAATGCTTTTGGTGCTGGTGGTTCATCACAGGAGTGGTAACCCTGACTAAGACAAATGTGTATGCTAATATTTGAGCCAGGAGGACAGCCTGGTCTACTTAGCAAGCTTCCATCTCAAAAAAAAAAAAAAAAAGTATAAAACAAAGAAGGCCAGGCATTGTAGTAACTCCTTTAATCCCAGCACTCTGGAGGCAGAGGCAGGCAGAACTCTATGAGTTCCAGGCCAGCCTGGTCTACACAGCAAGTTGCATGACAACCAAGGCAAGACTTTATCTAAAAATCAAGAAAAACAAAATAAACAACCCCCCTCAAGAAAAACAAACAAATGAACGAAATCTAACAATAACAACCAAAATATTAAAATGTGTCAATCTGTAATGTATAATTTTAAAGACAACTGACAGGAAAGAGAAAGGATTTTGAGGGGTTAAAGTACTTCCGGCCAGACGCCACCTTGCACGGCAAGCACGTCTCGTGGTTTCCAGTCATCTCAAAACATTTCATCCCACCAGTCTGCGAGAGTTGCAGGCTTCAGGCTGGCTCTTGCTTCTCTGCATGCTAGGCCTGTCCCACTAGGCCTGCAGCACCTAGGATCCACCCCACTGGGAGAACACAGGAGCTCCCCCAACACAGCACAGAGGCTCCTGAGCTTCTGTGACAGCCAGTCCCTGGCCACATTGATTCCTCTCACCAGGAGAAGGGGCAGCTTTACAGCGCTCAGAGTAGTATCTGTTCCTTTCCTGGTTCTACTGTGGAACAGTGTAAAACTTTCACACAAGGGTCAGACTGTGGTTTCAAAAAAAGGAGTGCTTTGCCATTCAAAAATGCTTTATGGGGCAACATACACACACAAACTCACACACACACTAACACGATGATGTTCGATGGGTTAGGTGAATTGAATACATTTTCGTCCTACAGTATTTTCAATTTCAATTTAAGATAGGTTTGGGGCTGGAAAAATGTCTCAGCAGTTAAGAGCGCTTGTTGCTCTTCCAGAGGACCCAAGTTTGGGTTCCAGCACCCATGTTGGGTGGCTCATAGTCATCTGTGACATCAGTTCCAGTGAATCTGATGCCCTGTTCTGGCCTCTGTGGGCACCTATAAACACATGACCTATGCTCACAGACAAACATATACACATTAAAATAATAATAACAGCAACAATGATAAAGAGGCATTTAAAGTGGGCCTGTTGGTGCCACTCTGTAACTCTAGTTATTCAGACATCAAGGCACGGAGCATCACAAGTCAAGGCCTGGCTGGGCTACAGCGTGAGTTCAGGGTCTGCCCAAGTAACTTAGTGAGATACTGTCTCAAAATAGAAAGCAAGAAGAGGCTAGGAAACTAGGAGTACAGGTCAGGGGCAGAGGGTTTACCCAACATGCACCAGGCCCTAAGGCCAATTTCAGCACAACAATAACAGAGAGAACAAGTTTATCAGGGTGTCATCCATCTCAGCAAGGACTCCTTCTTTTACTAAAAAAGAAAAGCATTGAGCCGGCTTATCCACAAAAGCAGAAAGCCGGGTTTGAACCCAGACTCTTGTTTCTCTAAGCATTCCTTCTACCCTAAGTAGGCATTTGGGTAATGCACCTAGGACAGCCATCTCTGCTACCCTGAGTCTCTTCTAGGCCTTGGGCCACGGGGTCGTGAATGGCTCTCCCAGAGAACTAGCCTGGTCCCCTCTTGCAAGTATACACGAGAGAGAATCCCACAAAGCCAGGCAACTTGGTGATGCACAAAGCGGAGACACTCACCCCGTGCTTCTGGATGGCTACGTTGGTAAGGTGGACGAACATGTTGTCGAGTTCACTCGTGCTTGGAGTGTACTTCACTGTGCAGAAGCGGCAGAACCCAAGCTTGTACCTGGGAGGGAACGCACGCTGAGTCACAGGAGATGCAAAGGAAAATTTACCAGTTGCTGGACACCAGGGGTACACATCTTTAATCCCAGCACTGGGGTGTGGGAGGTGGGGCAGAGGCAGGGGGGATCTTTGAGTGTGAGGCCAGTTTGGTCTACAGAGCAAGTTCCAGGACAGCCAGAGCGCCACAGAGAAACCCTGTCTCAAAAAAAACATAAATAAATAAATAAATAAATAAATAAATAAATTTAAATAAAAAGAAAAACTGAAAATACACCAGTCCACTCAACAGAAGATTGGATGTTAACTTCCAGTGCTTTGGGTTTCTATGTAGCTCAGGCTAACCTTGAACTCTCAACCTTCTCATTTTTACCTCTCGAGTGTTGTTATTACAGGTGTGCACACCACACTCCACTTCCTTCAAATGTCCAAAAGAGCAGTCCTCTTATTTGTAAGATTTCCAGTAGCTTCTAGGCCAACTGCTCTTAAACAGAAGCCAGCCATCTGATATCTGCCCTGAGCCAGGTGCTGTGAGTCCCCCATGTCACTAATGACACCATTACGAAGTGAGCCCCACGGAAGCAGAGCGAAACCCTTACATGTAGCAGCGCAGCGGGCGGTAGGTGGACACCAGGACATACAGACGAAGGTCAAACTTCCTCCCACCGATGAGCAGCGGGTTATTGATATAGAGTGAGATCACGTACGCTTCTTTTGTGGACTGGGACACGAACCTATGCACATCAGAGAAAGTCACAGTTAGATTGTAAAAGATACGGGATTAAAGGCGCAGCTTGCCAAGGAAAGAGGGATACGGTTGGCCGGCCGCTGTGATGGCTAGCTTTCTCCTTAAATTAACTGATTTATTTAATGTGTATGGTGTTTTGTCTGGATGTATGTCTGGCCACCACATGCATGCAGTGCCCCCATGGCTTACCACGGGGAAATCTGCTTAATTATATGTCTTCAGTCACAGAGAGCCCTGCTACGGTGCCACATAAAAAGGACACAGCTGGAAAAGCAGGCAAGGGCTGCTCAGCCCATGACCAGGGCTACAGGACGGCAGGACGCAGCAAACTGGAACCTCACATGCATGGGTGTAGGGGGTGGGGAGGGGGTCTCAACTCACGAGGATGTCTTGCTGTCCCGGGACCACTTTTTGATCTGTGAGAGCTTGTTGATGAGGAAGATACCCTTTCCCTGGGCTTTGCCGCATGGCTTCATGATCCAGGTGCTGGATGGGCTCTTCCGGAACTCTTCCACAAACAGGTTGTAGTCAGCGGGGAGCATGTAGGTGACCGGGACAAAGTCTGAAGTGAAGACACCCATTGTCATAAGGGGCTGCCCACCAGGGATGGGGGCAGGAAAACATCACCATGGTTCAGGGCTCATCAGCACACTGTCCCCTCAACCCTGAACCTATACCACAGGGCTCCTACTATCCCATTTCTATGTGTACTAAGAAGGGACCCTGTTGAGCTGTGTGCACAGAACTCTGCAGACATACATCACCTAAACCCTGAGTAAGCTGTCTGCTAGGCAGCTATCATTCCCACTTAGCAGATGGGGAAACTGAGGCCAGAGAAGTTGGTGATCAAATTCTGCCCAGGACCTGGAAAGATGGCTCAGTAATTAAGAACACTTGACTCCTCTTGCTTAGGACCCAGTTTCTAGTCCCAGCACCTACACTGTAGCTCACCACCATCTGACTCCAGTTCCAGGTGAACCAATGCCCTCTTCTGATCTCCCTGGGGACTGCATACAGGTGGTACACAGACATACATTCTGACAAAAAGGCCATACTGATAAAATAAAAAGAAAATCTCAAAAAACAAACAAACAAAAAAACCCAACTTTTTTCATTCTGCTCTGGTACGGGACTCTGAACCACCAAGCAGCCCAGTTTTGATCCCTAGGCATACCAGGGACACACACCATCCCTGAGTGTGGCTCAAGAGAGTGGTGGCATTGGGCACACCTTTGTCCATTCTAAGTTTCTCTCTCAACAACTCCATAGTAACAGAGACTCAAGAGTGTGAACCAAGCACTGCCCACCCACCTGGAGACATCCGAGGCAAAGCAGTCGGCCACAGACCCTACCCCAACCCACTCACCGGGCAGGGCCAGCCACCAATCCCTCAGAGCTCCTGAAATGATTAACTCAATATGCAACTTGACCCAGATATGTCTGGGAAGAACAAATCTTAAGAAAATGCCTCTATCAGATTGGCCAGGAGGCAAATCTGTAGGGCGTTTTTCTTGATTAGTGATTGACATGAGAAGGCCCCGCCCACTGTGGGCGGTGCCATTCCTGGGCAGGTGGTCTTGAATCATCCAAGAAAGCAGGCTGAAGCCTGACCTGATGGTGCGTGTCTTTCATCTCAGCACTTGGAAGGCAGAGGCAGGCAGATCTCTGTGAGTTCGAAGCCACCCAGGTCTATACAGTGAGTTCTAGGATAGCCACGGTTATACAAAGAAACCCTTTCTCGAGGAGAAAAAAAAAAGCAGGCTGAGCAAGAGGCAGAAAGTAGTGACCCAGTAAGTGGTACTCGTCAATGGCCTTTGGTTCAGCTCCTGCCTTGAGTTCCTGTCCTTGCTTCCCACGGTGATGGAGTGTGACCCAAGAGTTGGAAGCAGAAGCACACCGTTTCTTCCCTAGGATGCTTTTGGCCATGATTCCTATCGCAGAAATAGAAATGCTCACCAGGACACCCAGCTATGACTTAGGACCTAGGACCAGGGGATGGCACCAACCCAGATAGAGGTATTTCCCATTCTCGTCTTTCTCTGCCAGGGGACTTCCTTCCTTCTCCAGTTCCTTCCTGTATCTCTTAATGTTCTTCACCATCAGGTCCTTGCGGGTGAGCTCGTAGTGGTTGGGAAAATGGTTGACGATCTGGTCATCCGAGAGCCGGTACCCGGTTTCTACGCTGAACACATTGCGAATGGTCTGCACACTCATCCTGAAACAGAGGCACAGAGGGGACGGGGGCTCAGAGCCGGGTCTGACCGCATGCCTGTTCACAGCCCTGCCAGTCTCCCTGGTGTACTCGGCGGCTTGTGGCATGGAATGTGCACTCGGGGATGATGGGCTGTGGCCAGCTGAAGGACAGGATGGCTTGGACCCTGTGCCTTGACACTTGCATCAGGTCCCAGGTAAAGCCCACTCACTGCTCACTGGCTGACGACAGGCTTTGGCGTCACAGGCTCGTGGATGCACAGGTTGTGTGCCTTGAGGTCTGAAAAAGCACTGGACCCCTTCAGCTGGAGTTTCAGGTAGTTGTGAGCAGCCATGTGGGTGCTGGGAATCCAGCCCGGGTTCTCTGGAAGAGCTCTTAATGGCTGAGCCATCATCCTAACCCCATCAGGCTGATTGTTAGCACAGCTAACAGACAAGGTTGGGAAGACCCTCTCAGAAGCTAATGTCAGGAAATTAATTTGTACCCAAATTCAGAAAAAGCATCTGAACATGAATACTGACATGGTGACTCGAGGTCCTAAGTCAACTGGCATCTTTTGTTTTTTTGTTTGTTTTTTTTCAAGACAGGGTTTCTCTGTGTAGCCCTCGCTGTCCTAGAACTCCCTCTGTCGACCAGGCTGGCCTCAAATTCACAGAGATCTGCCTGCCTCTGCCTCCCAAGTGCTGGGATTAAAGGTGTGCACCACTAGGTCTGCCCAGCTCTGATTGATTCTTATTTTTTTGTTTTTTTGTACTGGTGGGGACTGAACCTTGGGTATTGTACATTCCAGACAAGTGTCCTACCACTGAGCTCCATGCCCAGCCTAGAAATGGGTGCTTTCCCACCTCACCTCACTCACCCCCCCCTTTTTCTGGTATTTTGAGACAAAGTTTATATAATAGCATTGCCTGTCCTAGACTTGCATTGTAGATCAGGCTGGCCTCTGACTGACAGAGATACACGTGCCTGTGCCTCTGCCTCCTGCCACCACATCCCACCTAAAATGGGTGCCTTCTGATCCTATAGTGAAGCCACTGTCCTCACTAACTTCACAGAGGGACAGAGAAGATGTACAAAGGAAAGAAGGGTGGCTGGCACCTATGAGGGAAACCTCTGAATAGCAAAACAAGGCAGCCTGCCACAGGCCTCCCTCTGTGGACTCTGTCTTCCTCAAAGCTGCCCCACCCCACAGAGTGAGCCTAAATAATTGTCCAGGGTACCTACTCCACGAAGATCAAAATGGAGGGCCTTTCAAAATGTCCTCTCATGGGAAAGGTCAGCCACAAAGAACAGCTGAACCTCAGGGCTCAGCTTCCATAGATAATAACATAGGACTTGACCCCAACTCTCTCCCCATAGTGTGGGCTTCTTTGTAAGAAATTCCCAGACAGGGTTTCCCTTTGCCCAGAATATTTCTATCTAACGTTCTCTAGCCATTAAGGGTTCTTCTTCATTCATTTTATTTTAAAAATGTTTAAGTGTGTTTGTATATTTGTGCATATGGATGTGTGTGGGCACTCGTGTGAAAGTTAGGAGGGCCTGGGTTCCATCCTCAGCATCCACATAAAAGCCAGATGTGGCACAGATGTGGCAGTGCACACCTGTGAGCTAGTACCAAGGCAGCAGTCCCTGCAGTGTGCAGAGTAGTTCAGATAGTCTGGCTGAATCTGTGAGCTCCAGTTTCAGTGAGAGACTCTATCTCAAAAACTAAGGTGGAGAGCGATAGAGAAAGACACCACATATTGATCACTGGCTGCCACATGCACTCACAGAGACACATGGAAACCTGAACAGATACATATGAATATATGTATATATATACATACACATACACACACACATATACACATGCACACCAGTCAAAATGGTGTATGCCTTTAATTCCAGCAGCTGGATAGTGAGACCCTATCTTTTAAAGGAGCCCTAAAGCCTTGTGGAGTGGTTCACACCTACAGTCTCAGCTATCTGGAGGCTACGGTGGAACTCGATGAGCCTAGAAGTTGAACGTAAGGCTGGGTAAACTAGTAAGATCCCTAACGCCTTCCTTCCAAAAGGTAAAATAAAAAGAGTTCCAAAACACACTCCCGACCTGTACAAGGCAGGCACTCGGTGCCCTCCACCTGCCAGTCCCACCTCAAGTCACTGCTCAGTCCAGCCCTCCCTCTCAGGGCTCAGTGGGAGGAAGAAGTGCTTTCTGAGTGCCTCACTTTTCTATCTCTGTAACAAAACACCATGATCATGGTGATTCATAAAGCAAAGCATTCAACTGGGGGCTCACAGCCATCGTGGTAGACAGCAGTGCAGCAGGCAGGCAGGCAGGCAGGCATGCTGCTGGAGCAGTAGCTGAGAGAGCTCACATCTGGCTCACAAGCATGAGATAAGGAGGGACAGAGCCATCGAGAGCCAGCTAACTGGACTTGGGCTTTTGCCATGCCAGACAAGGAGGAAGAAACAGATGCCAGACAGTTGGCCAAGAGGAAACGAAGACCCAGCAAACACATTTCAGAAAAAGGCCTAAATGAAGTGGTTCGAAGTTTAGGCCAAGTCCAATAACCTGGTCCTGATGGACGAAGCTGTAGGTGACAACCTCTGAGGAAGCTCCCAGCCAAAAGCTTTTTCCATCACCCTGGCTCTTAGAGACTGACTTGTCACCGGTCCCTGGCCTGGCCAACCCTTCAGAGGCTCCTTAGTTAACTGGTTTCAAGCACTGGGCTTGGGTTATTCTTTTCTTTAAAAAGATTGACTTATTTTATGTATATGAGAACACTGTTGCTGTGTTCAGACACACCAGAGGAGGGCATCGGATCCCATCACAGATGGTTGTGAGCCACCATGTGGGTGCTGGGAATTGAACTCAGGACCTCTGGCAGAGCAGTCAGTGCTCTTAACCGCTGAGCCGTCTCTCCAGCCCTGAGCTCAGGTTATTTACACAGAGTCACAGAAGGTGGAGATGCCTCAACAGGCTCAAACTGACTACACATTTGGAAGACACGCGTCGCAGCTCTGTGCTCTTACCAGTAAAAATTCCAGTCTTCGTTTTCTGTCACTTGAATCCAGCCCCTCTTCTCGAAGTTGTTGATTAGCACCGACTTCTCGATGTCAGTGACCCACTTCACCCTTCCTGCCATGATCCTGGAAGAGACTCACGTCCTTACACTCGGAAACGTCACCATGGACCAACGGCCCCCTCCCCCCCCCAACCAAGGGGATCCCCTAGCCACCATGCAAAGTAAACATATACCCACCCTGTGGCCCACAATTGCTGGCGATGTCTAGAGAGATCACGAGGTCACCGTGTATGGGGCAAGAAGAGACACTTCAGGCATCTAGTATGGGGGATCGGGGATACTGGTCAACACTCCACATGCAGACAGGCCTCCAGCACTCCATAAATGTCCAGCCCCTAGGTCAACCAATGACAAATGGGTTAATAACAGTCACCCACGAGCATCCAATGGCACCCGTATCAGGAACCACAGGAGAGCCACGAGGGCTAAAAGAACAGAAGGGGCTCTGTTTAGAGCAGGTGGGGAAGGTTGTTCTAAGACGTGGATCCTGAACTGGCCTCTGATAAAGTTGCAATCGCTTGTACATCCTGGCCGGGCATCTTCATCCCTGTCCAGCACTGCCTGTCTGCTTACCTCCCCTTTACCTCTCTCATTCTTTTTGTTTGGTTGGTTGGTTGGGTTTTTTAGGACAGGGTCTCCCTGTATAGCCTTGGCTGTCCTAGAACTCAATCTGTATTCCTGGCTGGTCTTGAACTCACAGAGACCCACATCCCTCTGCCTCCCAAGTGCTGGGATTAAAGGTGTGCGCCACCCCTACCCAGCTACCTATCTCGTTCTAATCATGCTCTTAAAAAAAAAAAAAAGATGTAAGATTTATTTTTACTTTCTATGTATGGGCATGGCCACTCACAGAATGCCAGGTGCCTGTAGATGTGACATACACGCCCGTCCTCATCCTGCTGAGAAGAAAGGGAGCCTGAGCCTTGGGAGGCCAGAGCTTCAGACTGACCCGCATTCCTCCTCATCATATACACACATTCTCTATCCCCCGCCTGCCATGGCACTGTTAGCACTTACCATAGGTCCTTCTGCAGCTCCTGGAGTGCTCAGAATCTCTCGGTGTCACTGACAAAAACACAAGCAATACAGAACTGACAAGTGACACAATTTTGGAACAAACCTTGACCAGATAAACAGACGCCCGGGGATGGCATCTTGGTTAACAAATGTGCACAGAGCAGGCTCTTAAATCCTAAGGTTTTTAGAGTAGCCAGTAGGTCACATGTCCTCCTAACACACAGAGGGCAGAGGCAGAAGATCCTATGCAAGTTCGAGGTTAGCCTGGTCTCTGTTAGGTCCAGGCCAGCCAGTCGAGTGAAACCCTGTCTCAAAAGAAAATACAACCAGGTGCCTTCAATCCCAGTATTCAAGAGGCAGAGGCAGATGGGGCACAAGGAGTTTGAGGCTCGTCTGGTATACACAGTGAATTCTAGGACAGCCAGGTCTACACGGTGAGACCCCATCAACAAACAAACAAAAACAACAGCAACAACAACAACAAAAAAAACCAAAAAACCCTCTGTGGTCACTGCACACACATATTCCCAAACACTCACAGAGGCAGACATGCACAAATAATAAAAATGAATTCTTAAAACATTTGCAGCCAGGCAGTGATAGCGAATGCCTTTAATCCCAGCACTTGGGAGGCAGAGGCAGGCAGATTTCTGAGTTCGAGGCCAGCCTGGTCTACAGAGTGAGTTCCAGGACAGCCAGGGCTACACAGAGAACACAGAGAAACCCTGTCTCAAAAAAACCTAAAAAAAACAAAACAAAACAAAACAAAAAAAACCCACCTTAACCAAGATAAAGCCATCTGAGGCTGAAGTGACTAACCTAAGCCAGTCAGTCTACTGATCATTTACAGAAGACAATATGCCACTCACCTGCCCCAGGTGACTAGGTACAGCCTTCACAAGAGGGACAACATGATTTCCCATGGCCATTAACAGCCTGGCTTATAATCTACCCGCTCAGCAATGACAGTCACTTGGTACAGCCAAGAGTTGACTGCAATGGTCCAGTCCCAGAGATCATGACAGACACATAGGGCAAGCTGCCTTACCGTGACAGTGAGATGGCTCAGCAATTAAGAGCACCGACTGCTCTTTCAGAGGTCCTGAGTTCAATTCCCAGCAACCACATGGTGGCTCATAACTATCTGTAATGGGATCTGATGCCCTCTTCTGGTGGGCTGGTGTACATGCAGACAGAACATTCATACATTTGAAAAATACATAAACAAATGAATTTTAAAAATAAACAATAAAAAAATACAACACTGTGACAAAGCTTGGGTGTGATCCTGAAGGGGACAAATCAGGTATCAGCTGTGTCCCAGAAGACCCTAAGTCCATACAAAACCTCCATAGCCCCATAGCTCTGCTGGACAAACATACAGGCCTGATGGCTGTCCCAGTGTGACCCAGCTGGTTCTTGGACATCCACATCAGGTGAAGCCATCAGCTCCTAAGCCCCTGGGCCATAGTACCAATGGTAAAACCAGTAGTCTGCGCCAGACCTGCAAGGCCAGCCTGGCCCTACCTGTGCCATCACCTCAGAGCCCTGTCTCCCATCAGCCTTTATTCTTCTCTCTCCAGCTCTTCCATCCCCCAGCAACCCCCTCTTCATCCACCAAACTGAATGTCTGGAGCCTGTGTTCTTCCCATAGATCTGGCCCCTCCTTAAATGTCAACTCCCAAGAGTAGCTTTTCCTGACAGCCTATCTTCAGATCTCCAGTCAGTGTCACAAACACTATAGAGCAGTCCCCCGCTGTCCACAAAGGATGCACTCCAAGACCCTGCTTGATGCCTGAAATTCTACATAAACTGCATTTCTTCCCATCCATGTACCAGTGACAAGCTTGTATATTTCCACTTATGGAAACAAACAGCCAGGATTACCACTCTACACTCTGGGGCCTATGGGTAAAAGCACTGAGTGAGCTCAAGACAAAGAAGAATTACTGACTCAGGCAGAACAAGGCACCTCAAGGTTAATCACAGTGATGGGCCACTTACAACTTAGTAACCATTTATTTCTTGGGGATGGAGAGATGGCTCAGTGGTTAAGAGCACTAGAAGCTCTTGTAAGCACATTGCGGCTAGAAACTGTAACTTTGTATCAGAGAATCTGACCCTGTTCTGGCCTCCACTTGCACTGCCAGCACCTGGTACACAAGCCACACATAAGCAAAAACACCCATTATTTTAAAAAGAACTAACTGTTTACTTCTAGAATATTCTGAACTGAAATCATGCAAGGCAAAACAATGGATACGGGGAGTTACTCTGTTCTCTCTATGGCATGTACCATGTATGTTGGCTTAGTCTGGCTCTTACTCTTGGTGTGGCTGACCCATGAGTCATTACCAGCATCATAGCATCCCATGGAACTAGACAGAAAAACGGCCTTTTGAGGCTGAGGTGTTGCTGATTGGTAGAGCCTGGCTTACAGGAGGCCCTGGGAATCATCCCCAGCACAAGGAAAGAAAAGGGAAAAGGGAAGCCAGGGAAGAAGGGAAGAGACAAAGGAGGAAGTAAGACTGGCTCTTGCCTTCACCCACCAATGATGTTCTACTCAGATTCTTTGGAGAAGTACCTAGGGAGCTGTCAGATGATTCTCATACATACTCAATTATGAAATCCACTTGTGGGGGCTGGAGAGATGGCTCAGAGGTTAAGAGCACTGACTGTTCTTCCAGAGGTCCTGAGTTCAATTCCCAGCAACCACATGGTGGCTCACAACCATCTGTAATGGAATCCAATGTCCACTTCTAGTGTGTCTGAAGACAGCTACAGTATACTCATATACATGAAATAAATAAAATAAATCTTAAAAAAAAAAGAAATCCACGTGTCTTCTTCATGTATGTCTCAACACAGACATGTCAGCACAGGATTACCAGCATGCCATACCTCCTGCCAAATCACCAGCCCCAAAATAGTGTCTAGCAACAGTTGGTACTTAGTAAGTACCTGATGAATTGTGCCAGGCCTAGTGGTGCCATGCCTTAATCCCAGCACTGAGGAGGCAGAGACAGGCTGATGTCCATGAGTTCCAGGATACCATGGTCTACCTAGTGAACTCCAGGACTACACAGAGAAACCCTATCTCAAAAACAACAACAACCAAGAAAAAAAAAATTGGTTAGCAAGATGGCTAAGCAAAGCAAGTGTCTCGCAAGCTTGGTGACCTGAGTTTCATTCCTGGAAGGCACACAAAGGTGAAAACCAAGTCCACGTTACCCTCTGACATCCATATGGAGTACAAGTGTGCCTACATACACATAGCGATAAAAAAATAAATAAATGATTAATAATAATAAAAATATTAGAGTCCTGCATGGTGGCACGGTCTTGAAAGCCCAATGCTTAGGAAACAGAGGCAGGAGGATTAGAAATTTGAGGTCATCCTCAGCTACATAGGGAGTTCCAGGCCAGCCTGGGCTACATGAAACCCTGTCCCATAGAACTCCAAAATGAATTCCCTCTGTATAGGACCAGATAAGTGCTACTCGGGCCAATCAGTGAATGAGAGGAAGTCCAGCCCTATAGGGTTGAAAGACCAGCAACAATCGCCCATAAAGACTTGGCTTTCTAGGAACGTGCAGAATACAACTCGGGGGAAGACGAGCAGCTCAGAACACTTGCCTGTTGGAGTACTCCGAAGCACTTCAACGCCTGCTGTGATCACAGCCCAGACAGGAGTCAAGACAGCCTGCCTAAGAGCAGCAAGCAGGTCAGAACTCTCCACAGTCCCATCACTCTTCTGTGTCCAGCTTCAGAAAGCAAAAACCCTGCTTCCCTCACTTTGACATTTTTACAAATCCTTGTCAGTGAAATTCCAACAACACCAGGATTCCCAGTATCTTCCAACAAGCTTTCAATAAAAGGGAGAAAAGGCTATCTCTAAGAAAATAAGAGCTACGCGGATGGAGAGGTGGCTCAGCTGTAAGAGCCGGTCCTGCTCTTGCAGAGGACCTAAGTTTGGTTCTCAGCACTCAACTCACAACCAGCTCGATGTAACTTCAGCTCGAGGGGCTCCTATGCGCCCCCTTCTGGCGTCCACCAGCACTTGCACTCAAGTGCACACCCCCGCACTGAGACACAAACATATACACATAATTAAAAATCAAATAAGGAAGAATAGTTAAATAAAGAAAATAGTATATACTACTGCACATCCGTGACCTGCATCCTCCTTCACACCACTGTAGGTTGCCCGTGTCAAGACCTAAAGTGGCTGTCTAGCAGCATCTACAATTCATTGAGAGCAGAGCAGGGCTTCTTTTTGTGCTGTCAGATGACATCACTGTATTATGTTCATTAAATGTTTCCCAAACAAAGCCTGCTTTACCAACTCCAACCTGGTTTGCAGGGCTATACTTCCTGCGTGCAGTTAAGGACTCAGTCCCTACAACCCCCCTCCCCACGCCCGGCTCCACAGAGGACCACAACTCCCAGACCCCCCTCCTAACAAAGAGGGCAACATCTCGGGTCGGTGCAGTCTTGCAGAGGAGCAATTGGTGCGGCCTTGAGCTACACGCACAGGTGCGGCGCCCCCAACACCCCCACAACAGATGCCACCTCAAACAATACAGACTGAGGATGCACTGAAAGCCTACCTAGACTAGCCCGTAAGAAAGATAACGATGCAATTACAGCAATCGGAAGGCACAAGGCAAGTCCCAGGAGATCAGCAGAGGAAACGACGCTGAGCAGCGGAGACACGGACTGGGGGTAGCAGGAGCTAAACCGCCCGGATCCTCCACCGGCGCGCCCGCCCGCGCGTGCGCAATCTCCACGCGCGGCCACGCCCACGGCGCACAGGACCCCGCCCGGCCTCTCTACCGCAACCAGTCAGGCCCAGAGCACTCCACTTCCGGAGAGGTGTCCTAGCAACCGAGAACGCGACTACCAGCGGCCCTACTGCTTCCTGATTTTTTTTTTCCTGCTAGTTATCCACGGCTTAGAGGCTAGAAAGCGTAGGGTATCCTATCCACACAGCCTTCAGGGCACAGAAATGTGAATTATAAGGGCCATGGCCAGCGGATAAAGGCGCTTGCTGCCAAGCCTTATAACCTCAGTTCGACCCCTGGGACCTACCTACGTGATGGAAGGAGAGGACAGTCACCTACCTACAAGTAATCTTTTGATCTCCACTCGTGTGTCACATTGAATGCACCTCCTCCTCACGCCCCCACACAATAAATGTTATTAAAAAAAATAATGGATCTGGAGAAATGGCTCAGAGGTTTAAAGCGTGCTGTGTTATTGCATGGTTCAGTTCCTAACACCCATGCCAGGCTCCTCTCTTCATCTGAAGGCTGTTAGCAGAATACTCACTTCCAGGCAGCTAGGACTAGGGTCTTAAAGCCCACACCCACAGTGACACACCAACTCCAACAAGGCCACCCCTCCTGATAGAGCCACTCCCTGGCCCAAGCATATACAAACCACCACACTCGTGTTTCTGAAGTTAGAGTGTAATGTGAAGATTTTGTTCAGTATGTAGTGATGAGGAGGAGCCCTCCCAAAGGATTTGAAGCATTCTTCCAAACAGTACGCTTTATGTGTGCTGAGCTGTTGTGCCTGTGTGTGCATGCGTGTGGGGACCAGAGGCCACCTTCAGGTGTCTTTCCTAAGACACAGGCTGTAGTTTCTGAGCGGAGCACCACAAACAGCGCTGAACTCCACCGCCTTCAAAACGGCAGCAGGCCCCTCCTTCCCGAAGTCTCTCCAATGGCTGCCACAGTACATTGTCCCACCGGGGCTGTCCAAAATGACGGCTCCTGTCAAAATGGTGTCACCACAACATCTCAGCCTGCTGCTGCCCCAGGAGGTGCGGGAGCTGTCCGCGACGATGCACCAATGCCTTCCCCGCTTCAGCTGCCCCTCAGGTGACATCCACAATGACACACCTTTCCTGCCTCAGCCTACTGCCTGCATGAGGAGCTGTCCACGGTAGCGACACCTTCTTCCCTGCATCAGCCTACAGCTTTCATGAAACGCCACAGCAGGAGCTATCCCACAGGAGCGGTCCACAGTGGCAGCACCTCTTCTTCTCCAGCCTCCCCACGTCCCCAACATCCCCACAGAGATGGCACCTCAGCAAAAAGCTGGTTGCAGCCAGGAAGGACTTCCCACCCTAACCCATGGGCCAATGGAGGGAAAAGGAGGTGAAAAAAAGCCACCACTATCCAGCTTGCAATCACTGCTCTTGATCAATTCTTTTGCTGAGTTTTGTGACTTTCTCAAAATCTCCAGCTTTCCTGGAAGCAGATGTTCCCTGAGCAGGAAAACCCACCAATCCTTGAACATTGCACAAAAACCCAATAGAGATTTGAACAGGAAACCCACCATTCCCCAAACAGGAAAACACACCAGTCCCTGGACAGGAAAACACACCAATCCCTGAGCTCTCTCAAGCTCAGGACTTGAAATCTCACCAATCTTCACTCTGGAAATCTCTGCCCTGAGAAGTTCCTCCTCCTCAGAAATCCTGTATAAGCACTGCCCCTTTGTCTAGTTCTCTACTGTCCGCTCCCAGGAGCAGAGGACAGCCATCTATGAATTTCTCTCCCTCCTCCCCTGGAGCCTCCAATAAATCTCATGAGATTTTCTGCTTGGCACGACTCTTCAGAAAAAGCCAAGAAGAAAATGTACATATCTGATATGTGACACCCCCGCCCCCAAGCAATCATGATACACGGGTTAAGAACATCTGCTTTCAGGAAAGCTGGAGATTTTGAGAAATGTACAAAACTCAGCAAAAGAACTGATCAAGAGCAGTGATTGCAAGGCGGGCAGTGATTGCAAGGCTCGGCAGTGGTGGCACACACCTTTAGTCTCAGCACTAGGGAGGCAGCGGCAGGCAGATTTGACTTTAAGGCCAGCCTGGTCTATAGAGTGAGTTCCAGGACAGCCAGGACTATGTAGAAAAACAAAGAAACTAACAAAATAAATAAAAAGAAAAATAGGGCATAGTGACTTGTAATCCCATAGTTGGGGGAGAGTGTCTTAGGGCTTTACTGCTGTGAACAGACACCATGACCAAGGCAACTCTTATAAGGACAACATTTAATTGGGGCTGGCTGACAGTTTCAGAGGTTCACTCCATTATCATCATGGCAGGAAGCATGGCAGCATGCAGGCAGACATGGTGCTGGAGGAGCTGAAAGTTCTACATCTTGATCCAAAGGCAACCAGGAGAGACTCTCTTCTGCAGGCAGTCAGGAAGATCTTTTCTGCATTGGATGGTGCTTGAGCATAGGACCTCAAAGCCCACCTCCTACAGTGACTCACTTCCTCCAACAAGGCCACACCTACTCCAAACAAGGCCACACCTCCTAATAGTGCTACTTCCCATGGGCCAAGCATATTCAAACCACCACAGACAGGCAGGTCCCTGGGGCTTGCTAGCTAGCCAGTCTCCCTACTTGGTAGCTTGGGGCAGGGGAACCACATGATGATAAAGATGGTGGTGGTGGTATTGTGCTGGGTACAATGGCTCACAAGCACTGGCATGAGCAACCTCAACTGACTGACTTACTGACTGAATGAATGAATAAATAAATAAATAAATAAATAAGGAAATAAATAAATAAATAAATAAGCAGCTGAATATGAAGTTCAGTGGGTAGACTGCTCACCTGGCATGTATGATGTCTGGGGTTCTATCCTAGTACAAAATAAAATGGAACATGGCCCATGGGTGATGCATGCTTACAAGCCCAGCATCTGAGAGGTAGAGGCTGGAGGCCTAGATGTTCAAGATCAAGTGGGCAGTGATGGTGTATGCCTTTAAGCCCGGCACTCAGGAGACAGGGGCAGGAGAATCTCTGTGAGTTCAAGGTCAGCCTGAGTTCCAGGACAGCCAAGGCTGCACAGAGAAACACTGTCTCAAAAAACAACTGCAAGGACAAAAAATTTCAAGGTCATCCTTGGCTATTTACTGAGTTTGAGGTTAGCCTGGGCTACGTGAGACCCTTTCTCAAAAGCCACAAAAAAGAACAGGAGAGATGGTTTGGGTTCTCGCTTTTAAAACCATGAACATGAAAATAGGTATGATAGTAATATCTTAATTATATATGACTTTTTATTTTTAAGATATTTATTTACTTTTGAGCAAGATGATCCTGCTATGTCACTCTGGCTGGCCTGGAATTCTCTATGTAGATGAGTTCATGGTGGTCCACCCACCTCTGTCTCCTAAGTGCTAGGACTAAAGCCATGTGCCACTATACTTGGCTAAATATATCTGATTTTTAAAAATTATCCGAATTGTTCCTCAGATTTTTAAAGCCATTTTAAAGAACGAGGCTCTCTCATGCTGTTGAGACGTCTAAACCAGGGAACTAGTCTTAATCCAGGAAAGATCCACTTTTGGATTTGGCTTTCTGCCCAAGTGGCCATCTGCTTTTAAGTCTGTGCCACGACTAGAAAGCTAGACATCGTTCCCAACAAACAAAAACACCGAGAAATTCTTGGAAGATCCAAAAATGGACGAGTGTGGAAGTCCCAATTTAAAAGTGAATACAAACACTCAAAAAAAAAATACAGTCTTCGTGTAAGTCCTTGGTATTATCCCCCTACCCTCCCCTGCCCCAGTGGAAGAGACCATGGGAAGGCAGGTAGATGGAAAGTCACTTGCTGAAAGGGTCTCCTGAGGGAGCGACAGGTATGTCAGATGTGTAGACAGAAGCCATCAGAGAGGTTACTAGCCCACCTGATGCTTTAAGGCAGTGGTTTTCAACCTTCCTAACGCTGTGACCCTTTAATACAGTTCCTCATGGTGTGGTGACCCCCCAACCATAACAGTATTTTTGCTGCTACTTCATAACTGTGACTTGCTACTATTATGAGTACAATGTAATATCTGATATGCAGGATATCCGCTATGTGACGCCTGTGAAAGGGTTCCTCACCCCCAAGGGGCTACAACCCACAACTTTGAAAAAGGCATGAAATTCAGCAAAGGAATTGAGCAAGATGCTAGGCAGTGGTGGCACACACCCCTAATCCCAGCACTTGAGAGGCAGAGGCAGGCAGATCCCTGAGCCAGCCTGGTCTACAGAGACAGTTGCAGGACAGCCACGGCTATACAGAGAAACCCTGTCTTAAACAAACAAACCAAAAAGAGCAGTGAGTGTAATCAGAACATTGGACAGGATCAGGCCACCTCCCAAAGCCTGCCTGTCACCTGCTTTTTATGACTCAGGCCTGCCCGTCACCTGCTTTGCATGGCTCAAGCCTGGCTCTTACATTTTGCTGTCAGTTTATTGATAAACGTGAAAGACCAAATCTTTTAAGTTCAGACTCCATCTCAGAGATCTTGACCTAAGTTTGAACACAAAGCCTGTACCTAGTATTAGTTTCCAAATCACCCCCCAACAAAACCTGAGCTCCAATTTCTAGGCTAACCCCAAGAAGCTCCCAACAAATCCAGCATTTCCAGGTTAATTCCCAACAAGCCCGCCCCCGGCCTGACGACCACCAATGCAGAGGGAAGCAGAAGTTAAGTTTATGGTTTGACTCCCAGCACCAGCCAATTATGTTAAAGACCACAGTAGCTCTTCAATTAGATACTTGCCAGGCTCGAAACACTTACCCCTTGCTTGCCATTTTCTATAAAACCTTGCCCTGTAAGTATTTGGGGATCTTCTCCACCAAAACTGTCCTGTGTGTCAGAGGTGGGCTGAGCCTGAGCTAGCTCAAATAAAGAACCTGTTGTGACTGCATCAGATCAACTCCTGACTGATCTTTCGGGGTTCGCTGAGACTTCCTTGGCACCACAAAGGAGCACAGTGATGTTAGTGCCAACTAGCTGAATGATTCAAGCCCCCATCCTTTCTGGTCTAGATTCATTTCTGTTGCTGTGATAAAATACCTTGGCCAAGCCGGGCAGTGGTGGTGCGTGCCTTTAATCCCAGCACTTGGGAGGCAGAGACAGGCGGGTTTCTGAGTTCAAGTCGAGGCCAGCCTGGTCTACAGAGTGAGTTCCGGGACAGCCAGGGCTGTACAGAGAAACTCTGTCTCGAAAAACAAACAAACAAACAACAACAACAACCTTGGCCAAAGGCTGTTTAGGGTAATACGAAAGGGTTTATTTAGCTTATAATTAATTCCCAGTCACAGTCCTTCATTAGGGATGCCATGGCAGAAGCCAAGTTATATCACATCTACTGTCAGCTGTTGGGAAACTGGGTTTTTAACCTCTTCCACTCTTATCTAGCTGTTTCCAGTATTACCTAGCTCAGGACACTGCCAAAAAAAAATGTACCTTGTGTGAACAGAAGAGCCTACAATTGAAGCTCTCAGGTCTGACCATTTCTGCCACAGAACCTCCAAACCTTCAGCATGGGCTGGTGCGCCAGGTTTCTTAAATCCCCACCCCCATGGCCTCCAGGTCCCTGTGCCGTTTCCATTCCTAACTATTTGCCTTTAGCACCATCTAGTGGAATCATTTAATATAATCCGCTCCAGAGACGTCCCTCTGAGGCTCGGGCTTCTGTGTTTGCATCCGCATTGTGGAGAGGGAAGACTGCATAGCACTCCCAGGCCTTGCCCCGCTCCCTCTTGGAAGATATTCAATAAGCCTTGTCCTGTGGGTGAGGCTTATTGCAGAGGTGAGATGCCGAGGCTCGCTTCAGGGTGATGTGTAGAAAGAAGCACTTGAGGGCTGGAGAGATGGCTCAGTGGTTAAGAGCCACTGACTGCTCTTCCAGAGGTCCTGAGTTCAAATCCCAGCAACCACATGGTGGCTCACAACCACTTATAATGTGATTTGATGTCCTTTTCTGGCACACAGGTATACATACAATTCACATATACATAAAATAAATAAATCTTTAAAATAAATAAATAAATAAATAAAAGCACTTGAAAATCCCCAAGTCGTGGGACACTATCCTAGGAAAGGCTGGAGTCTAAAAGTGACCCTGGCCCAGGGACAGCCAGAGAGGCTCAGAATGCTACTGACTGTGAGGTTGGCAGGTAGGGAACCAGTCCCTGGGAACAAAGGGTACACAGCTACTTGAGGCATGAGTGCGCAAGCGCGGATGCCATCTTTGCCTCCCAGTTCTGCCCCAGCAGCTTTCAGACCCTGTAGAGGTGGAGCTGAGGGACCAAGAGGACATTCAACCTGGAACGCGCTGTAGAATCACCAGTAGGCAGGTCGTCACTTGGCACCCTTCCAGAAACAGCAGCTGAGCGAACTGCTCCCTTGTGGGGGCCTGACTGTCTATTCCCCGCTTCTCTCCCCGTTCCCTTTCTGGTTTCTACACACACACACACACACACACATCCCCAGGGGCTCCACCCCTTGTGTCCTCATACTGGGCTCAGCCCCGTTTCTTCACCGTGTAAAGCTGAGCAGGTGTTCAGTGAGAGGTGTTCAGTGAGTGCCCGTGAGAAGGAAGGAACCATGACATATCCCGGAGAGCTGCCCTGAAACCTGTAACTAGACAATAATTCCCTGCATAATCCTCCTTTAAAATGACATTAGAAAGCCACCATTTGTCATTAATGCAAGAGTAACCTCAAGTAAGGACCACAGTCCAGAGCATGTCTCTTCTCCCAAAAGCAAAACCAAGGTTCCAGGTTTCATTTCCCTATTGAGTCGGGTTGGAAGGGTAGAGACCAGAAACCAGGTTTATTCTATCAGACTGGGAAATCTGGCTCCACCCCTCACTTTCTAGCCACCTCCCCAGCCCCACCCCAGTGTATTGCCTTCAGGATAGACAGCAGCAGCCAGACAAATCTGCCCAAAAGATCTACCCAAAAGCCAGGCCTTGCTCCCCACTTCACCTACAGCCTCTTGTTCTGTTTTGTTTTGGGTTTTGGTTTTGGTTTGGTTTGGTTTGGGTTCCCTATTGCCTGGTGGTGGAGCAGTGTAAGCCACAGAGAGCTAGAAGGTACCAGAAGAGAATTAAGCGGAGAAGAGAGAAGGCTCCATATTCAACATACTGAGCCTGTAAGGTGTCTGCTTCCCGGTCTGTCTTGGGCTGTTTCTCTGTGTCCCAGAGAGTTACAATAGAAGACTGAAGGACTGACTGGCTTCCTATAAGGAGTTCACAGGGATACCATCAGACTCCCCCCAGTCCCGGCATCCCATCCAGGATATAGTGAGACCCTCCCTGAGGAAAATGTCTCAATCCTAGATCTTCTTTCCTGAACTATGTCCTCCAGGATCCTGGGTCTTGGGCTGTCTTGGGGAAGGGGTTGTGCACTTGGCCTTGTGTGCCGCGGAGCAGACAGACTTTTATGACTATAAGCTGAGGTAGATGGCCCTGGCTTGTGACAAACTCTGTCCCCCTCCCCCAACCTCCCATTCCCTGTACTTTTCACACATCCTTCCTGCAGACAGCACCCAAGACCCTTAGAGACCAAGCAACTGGACAGGTGTCTGTCATTTTGCTACCGAGTAAGCCCTGAAACCTGAAACGTGGGACACAGAGAACAAAGCCTTCCACACAGGGCCTCCCCATGGCACTCCGAGCTCCACACCCAAGGCCTGTGGAATATGGAGGAACCAGCCAATGGCTGAGAGGCTGGGTCAGGTACCCAGATCCTCTGAGCTCCACATAGTTAGCCTCGGGCCCATGGGAAACCTTGGCCAGGGGTTCCATTTGAGGAGGCCTCTATTTGACAAGCTGCATCTCAATTTCTTTCAGAATTCCAGTCCAGTCCCCAAAGAAGATGGAGAGTTAAAAAAAAACAAGCAAACAAACAACAACAAGCATACTGCTCTTGCAGAGAACCCAGGGTCAGTTCTCAGCACCGACGTGACAGCTCCCAACCGTCTGTAACTGCAGTTCTAAGGGAGCCAATACCCTCTTCTGACCTTTGGGGGTTACCAGGCACACACATTATACATGCAGACAAAACACTCATGCACATACAATCTAAAAATAAAATGGAAAGGACTCTGGCCTCTATACTGGTTGTTGAATTTTCCTTCCCCATTGCAACTGCTTCCTCTAGATTAGGAATTCCTGGGGGATAAGGGTGACAGGCCTTCCATGAGTCCCCAGAATCACACTGAGGAGGTACAGGGAATGCTCCAGTTGAGGGACTGTGATGTTCAGCCCAGGATATGCTTGGCCCAGGGAGTGGCACTATTAGGAGGTGTGGCCCTGTGGGTGCGGCTTTTAAGACCCTCAGACTAGCTGCCTGGAACCCAGTATTCTGCTAGCAGCCTTCAGATAAAGATGTAGAACTCTCAGCTCTGCCTGCATCATGCCTGCCTGGATGCTGCCATGCTCCCGCCTTGATGATAATGGACTGAACCTCTGAACCTGTAAGCCAGCCCCAATTAAGTGTTGTCCTTATGAGAGTCGCCTTGGTCGTGGTGTCTGTTCACAGCAGTAAAACTTTAACTAAGATGAGGACCTAGGAGTTGGGAGCCACTCAGATGGGGGCTGGGCAAGAAAGCCAAACCCCTGTGACATCAACTTCCTCACTCTGAAATTAGGCTGTGACATGATGTGGCAGGATACAGAGAAGGAGAAAGAAAAGTGATTCCCTGGGGCTTTGCAACCATGCTTAGCTTCTGAAGGCAGGAGGCCAGATAGAGCTGGCAGCTTCCAGACTGTCTGGGCCTGCGATAGTTAGGGTTTCTACTGCTGTGATTAAAAAGAAAAAAAGGTTTATTTTGCTTTATGATGTATGAGCCCACTATCCAGGGAAGTCCATGCCAGAACTCAAGCCGAACCTGGAGGCGGGAGCTGACGCAGAGTCCTTGGACGAATGCTGCTTACTGGATTGCTCCTCCTAGTTTGCTCAGCCTGCTTTCTCACAGTCCTCAGAATCACCAGCCCGAGGATGGCACTGCCCACAGTGTACTAGGTGCTCACACAGTAATCGCCAATCAAGAAAAATGCAACCTGGGCTTGACCACAAGGGAAAACGGGATATAAAGGGAGAACGGGGGTTGGACAGCAAAGCTGTCTTTATTGCAGTCCTCTTCCTGAGTGCAGATGGACGAGGTCTTCCTCCTCCTGCCACCATGCCCTTCCTGCCTGCTGCCACACCCCCATCTTCATGCCACACCCCCCGACTCTGTCCCTCTGGAACTGTGAGCAACAAGCTGGGCAGTGGTGGCCTTTAATCCCAGCAGAGAGAGAACGAGCTAGACTCAGGTGAGGACAGAATGAGCCAGAGGGTGAGAAGGAGCCAGAAGGCTAGAACAGATTGCTAGGGTTAGACTGAGGTCAGGCAGAGCCTTCAGGAGAAGCCCAGAGAAGCCAGATTGAAGAGTTTGAACCGGAACAGCTGAGTTGAACCAGCCAGAGCTCAGGAAGAACTAGGAAGGGATGAGCTTATTCAGCAGCCAGTCTCAGAGGCTGAGAACATTCTAGGCCTAGATTAGATTGTATGGAGGATAGAAGCTTCCAGGACCAGGCCTAGGTTAGCAGACAGAGGCAGTAAGCCTCCAAGATGACAAGGAACAGGAGAATAAAAGTTACATTTATAGGGCTGGCGAGATGGCTCAGCTGTGGAGAGCTCTGACTGCTCTTCCAGGGGTCCTGAGTTCAGTTCCCAGCAACCACATGGTGGCTCAGGACCATCTGTAATGGGATCTGGTGCCCTCTTCTGGTGTGTCTGAAGACAGCTACAGTGTAAGTGTATTTATTTACATAAAATAAATAAATCTTTGAAAAACAATGTTACATTTACAGAGGATAATTCTACTCCCTGGTGTCTATGCCCATATACCTGTACATATGCATACACCACAGAACATATAATAAAGCTTTATCCCCATTTCTTTTGTACTTCAGGGGAACATAAAGAAAAAAATAGATAATTTTCTGTGTGAGGAAAAGTCCAGAAATGCCCCCCTACCCCCGTTCTCTTCATTCTTTGAGGCAGGAGAAGCAGCAACTGAGAAAGGAAACCCCAATGGGCTGGGGATGACAAGCTGGTTCGTGCCTCCCGTGAAACCTTGCAGGTGACCTGCCTGACCTGGTGTTCCTCTGTGACTCAGGGATAACAGGGCTGTGAGGCTGGATGAAACAAAAGTCTCTCCATTGTGAGACAGATCCCTGCGTAGGGCCCTTTGTGGATGCAGCAGAACAAACAGGACCTGCCTTCTTAGGCAGAGAGGAGGGAGTTGGGTCAGAAGAGGCCCTTCTCAGTGTGTCCTGGAAGCACACATGTGCCCAGCCCTCACTGTCCGAGCCTGCCGAAGGTGCGTGGTGAGTTTCTGGGGCTGTAATTGTTTTTGAGAAAACCTGCTATCACACCGATAAGCTGCCTGTCAAAGGATGTTATTTCTGGATGGGAGGAGATTCCACATGGCTGGGGCTTCTTCCTGTCTGCACCATGTGGATCCACTGCCTTCCACCAGACCTGACTTGGATGATAACCAGGGGACGTCCACAGCCTGTTGCTCAAGGCCTCCATGATGCTGCAGGGCCAGCTATCTCAGGACCCTGGATTCCTGGAATTGTCTGACAGAGTGGAGATCTGTTCTCCATCCCCTGACAAGCCACACACACCCAAACAGGTTATTTTGGTCACCCCAGCCATTGGCTCTTGGCCTGACATGTGTCTATGTTAAATTGCTATTAAATACCCATGCCACTGGGCTAAGCAAGCTGCATTGTCTGTTTTCAATGACGATTCTTTTTTTTTTTTTTTTTTTTTTTGTCACCACTGAAGCTAGCCTTGCCCAGAGCGTCATGGACTCAGCTCTCCTGGCAGCTGTCAGTCTCAATCTTGGTGATCCTCGGCGTTTAACATTTTGAATCTGATCTGTTGTCCTTTGTGGATTTGGATTGTATTTCGTATTGATTTTTTTCATTTCCCTCCCCAAACCCCACACGAATGGCAAACATCTGACTGGGTTCACGTTGAGTTGTGTATGTGTGCTGAATAACCTCATCTCTGCCACCCAAGAAGCTCTCTCTCTCTCTTGTGCTTCCTCTTCACCAACTCCTGTCTCCATTATTTTCTCTTCTGTCCATAGATGACCTTTGCCTTGTTTCAAACTTCACACAAGTGTAACCATGGTACGAAGGAGAGAGCTCAATTGGCAAAGCCATTGCTAAACTCAATCCCAGCACCCATGTAAAGATCTGAGCATGGCAGTGCTGGCTTGAATCCCTGTGTTGGGGAGTCAGGGACAGTAGGATCACTGGGCATACTGGCTAGCCCCATTGGTGGCTGGCAGGTCCAGTAGAAGGTATGCACTCCACCAACCAAGCTATACCCCAATCCCCCATCCTTCGATTTTTGAGGGGGGGAGGGGGAGGGAGAGGGGTTTCATTATGTAGCCCAGACTGCCCTGAAACTCTCACTCCTCCTGCCTCAATTTGTAGAATGTAGATTGCAGGGGCCACTGCACCAGACTTTCCCAGTATTTGTTAAACAAAGGATCCAAAGACAGCTCAAGGGCAAAACTTGTCCTGAAGTCAGTGTCGTCAGCTGGGTCATAGATACAAGTGACCATGGTCACAGAGGGCAGCGGGATTAAGAGGACCCAGAGGTAGCTGGGAGCAGCACCTATGGATTAAGGCCCCCAGAGAAGAAAGGGGCAAGTCCCTGAGTACGGTCCTCTCAGGTAACAGGGTGCATAGCCTAGTGGCTCTGGGACGGAACATGGAATCTACATGGTGAAGGAGAGAACTGACCCCTGAGAGTTGACCTCTGACCTTCACACACATATTCCCCTCTCTGACAGAATAAATGAATAAATGTTTCAAAAGAACATTTGAAGGGAAAGAGCAGGGCAAGTGCTGAGCCCTGGGGACAGAAGGTGACCATTGTCATCGCTGTCATTACTTCTTGCATCTCGCCCAATTATCGAGTGCTAACTGGAAGCCATGCTCTTATTTAAGTGACTCTGCCGCATTCCCCTTCATTTGTCTCTTTCTACCTTGAGACATGTGTTCTCAGCCTGGTGGCAGTGGTGGTGCACGACTGTAATCTGAGCACTAGGGAGGCTGAGGCTGGCGGGTATCTGTGAGTTCCAGGATAGCCAGGGCTACACAGAGAAGCCCTGTTTTGACTAACAAATAAGCAAACAAACAAACCCCTCCAAATAATGAATTCTTGCCGTATTGCCCAGGACCCACCCACCCAACTTCCCAGCCTCCCCAGTGGCAGGCAGTTCAGGGACATCATTTCATTAGCCTCCCGTTTGAGCAGCATGTTGCCCTGGGTCTCTTGCAGGCTAAATATTTTCACTTCCTCCCTCCTCTGGGCCCATAAGTCCCCATCTGACCTCAAACTGGCCTCCTTTCTCCATCTAGTCTACTGTTTATGGAACATTTACTATATGCCAGGCCTTGTGCCTCCAGAGGCCCTTGCACACATCCACAGACCTGTCCAGTCTTTCTGGCCTGTGAGAACCCTAGTCACTGTTTCTCTCTTCTGTCTCAATTTTCTGCAAATTCATCTGCAAAATGGACTGGCAGAGAGTGCAAATTCATCTGCAAAATGGACTGGCAGAGAGGCTTCAAGTTTTCAAGCTTGCCCCCCCCCCCCCCCCAGCTCCGGGTTGTGGCAATCCCTGATGGCTAGGACCAAGGTCAGGGTTAAATTTGCTTCTGGGCCTGGAGGTGACAGAAGGACCACAAAACTGGAAAGGTCTGAGTGGCAGGTTTGGAACGACTCTGAGATTAAATTCTGCCTAGGACCCTCTAACATGTGGAGGGAGGGGCTGTTTTCCCGTTTGGGAGAACATTTAAGGAACCCCAAGTATCATCTCTCTCCTGACAGGCGAGGGAAGAGCCCAGCTGACTACTTGACAAAGCACACAGTAGGAGGCACCTGCCCCAGACTCTGACCTCTGCTACCCCGAGAGCAGCTGACCTGGGATAAACAAGCTTTGTTGTTGTACAGTTAGTGGTTACTTTGTAATTCCGCCAGCCCTCCATCAAAACACACCTCAGAGCCCGGGGGTCCAGGGAACTGGAGACTGAACTCCTCTCACTTCACCTGTAATTCTAGATTTCATCTCCTACCGATCCCCTCCTTCACCCTGTCTTCCGCTGGAGGGCTGGGAGAACTCCCAGTACACCAGGAGAGAGAAGAGTGGGGAAAGGGGGTGGGGAAACTGGGAGGTGCAGCGCAAAGCTTGTAGCTGGCGGGAGTAAAGGGAAGCCATAGGCTTCATGGCTGGTTTCTGGGAAGAACTTTCGACATTGGTGAAGATTTAAAGACACCCAACTCCCAAGCGTAGCAGCCTGAAAAGCGCGGAGTTCTGAATATTTGCTTCATACAAGCCATCGTCCTTTCTGAGCCTCAGTTTTCACATGGGTAAGTGGTCAGGGAAAATCACCGAGCCTTTAGGAGTACTGTGAGGACCAAGTAGGCAGCCCTTGCTAGGCTTGACCACGGCGATGGCAGAGGCGGGTCTACGGATACTCGGGCGCGGAGAGCACACTCGCAGACACACTGGCACAGACACCGTGGCAGGACGTTTGCAAGTTAACGACTTTAAAACAGCGGTTCCATAGCCACTTATTGGGGACTGGGATTTGGGGTCCCGGAGGGAGGGGTTAAAGGAGAGGGGTGGGGCGGGCGCGGCCACCTATCAGAGCCCAGCCCGCCGCTCACAATAACCCGCCCCCAGCCAGCGCCCCCGACTCCGCCACCGGCGTCCCAGCCGAGAGGTGTTCGGGCAGCTCGCCCGCCGCTACGCCAGCTCAGCCCGGCAGGTAAGCGCCGGGTAGCCCTAACCCAACTGGCTGGAAGGTTGGGGACCCGTGTCCAAGTCCCTCGGTGGCCCCGGCTCCGAAACGTCCCCTCCGCGTCTGACACCCCAGAAGGTGCTAGCTGAGTCCGCGTGTCTCGCTGCGCGTCCGTGTATTGGGGTGGCCTTTGCGTCCTGGCTCCAGGACGCGGTGAGCAAGTGGCCTTTCTGTCGCCGTGCCCTCGTTGTCGAAAACTTAGGGGGAGCAGCTAGAGACCAGGGCGCGGCACTGCCACAGTAGGGCGGCCAGGCTCAGCCCGGGCCGCAGGCGGAAGATGGCGTCCGCACCTGTCTCCGCGAGGACCCGAGAGTTAGCATCTGTCCCTCCCTGGAGGATCCTGGTAGTTCACACCTGTCCCCGACAGAACCCAGCTTCGCTTCTGTCCCCTCTGGGACCCGAGGACATACATCTACGAGGGGCAGCAGAAGGGCCTTCTTAGGCGACCTGAGTAGTTCAGACCT
Source organism: Grammomys surdaster (assembly GCF_004785775.1). Classification (NCBI taxonomy): domain Eukaryota; kingdom Metazoa; phylum Chordata; class Mammalia; order Rodentia; family Muridae; genus Grammomys; species Grammomys surdaster. The sequence goes on from NW_021620598.1 coordinate 703,777, forward strand.
TTGCTTCCCCGAAGCTCCTCGCCACCTGCCCGCGCCCAGGCGCAGGGACCGGGCGGGCATCCGAGGGTCTATCAAGGTCGCCCGCATTCCAGCCACAACCAGCACTGGGGGCTCAGTACTTGCGTCACTTTTGCTGTCCTCTCCGGCCCTGTAGCCTTGAGGATGAGGCTGCAGGTGGTTTTGTAAACTTAATTGCTGTTCTGAAGTGTACTGAGCCACCCCTGCAAAGTGTTGTTGTTTATTGTTGCTGTCGCTGCAGGTGATAACACTGTTTCTGTGGTCTGGAGCCAGCTGCGTACCTACTTTGGGGAGTGCGGGTTGAGTTATCAGTGAACCTTAATTTTAACCTCCGGGAAGCAGGCCTCATTTCAGATAGAGTAACAGGCTTATGTCCCAGCAGTCACATAGAGCTGGCGCCTTCAAAGGCTGGAGAGTTTTCTTAGAAGCCAGAACAACCCCTCTCCCCGTGACCTACTTTCTGTTCTGACTGTGTAGCTTTCCAGAGGCTCCTCCGCCATTCTGGACCTCAGTTTGTTGAGTTTCTGAAATGCATCCTGGTGTAGCCTGGTGGGGAGGGACCTCACCCAAGAAGCGGCTGAGCTACTCAGCAATGCTACGTTGAGGCATGCGTACTGTTGCCACTTTACAGACATCCACTGAAGGGTCATCTGGGGCACTTAGCTGCCTTTGGATCTAGTGTCCTGCCTAGGACAGGTGGCACTCCTGATCTCCCACCCTTGCCCCTCTCCATGACTCACTCTTCCCACCCCCCACCCCACTCCCACCCCCGCAATTTTCTCCCCTCTATACTCTTTATTTGTTTTGAGGCATAGTCTCATGTAGCCTAGGCTGGCCCCCAGCTCACTATGTAGCTGAGGATGGAAACTCCTGATTTTCATACCCTCACCACCTGACTTCTAGGATTCCAGGTATAGTTATTGTGCCCAGTTTATTTGTAGCTGGGGATGGAACTCAGGGCTCTGTGCGTACTGCCATTTTTCTTAAGTAAGGCCTCACTATGTGGCAGAGGCTAGCCTTGCATTCTCAATCCTGACTGCCTCCGGAGAGCTGACTCTTAGTTTGCTTTCTGTTGCTAGTAAGCTGCAATGCCTCAGGTTGAATTAAGTTGTAAAGAAGTGAAATTTATTCTGGCTCACGATTCTGGGTTCATGTAGGGTTGAGGGGCCATATTGGGTGACGCCCTCCCACTGGCAGAAGACATACATTGTGCATTTTACCCACCTCCCAAAGGTCTATCCTCTACACCTCACAGTGAGGTTGAGTTCCCCCCCCCCCAAGTACCTCACAAGGGGGACTAAATGTCAACACTCCAAGCTTTGGAGACCCCCCCCACACACACATACACACATCATATCTAACCACAGCACCTTCCCTTCAAGGTCACAGAGCTGACAGTGACCTTGGCCGCTGTTTCTCTGTTGTTCCTCCAGAGTTAGGTTTTCAAGGTTGTCTGTGTGTTTGCTCTTTAGTATTTCAGAGACAGGGTCACACGTTATAGCTCAGGCTGTCTTTGAACTCTCGATTCTTGTGCCTCTGAGATCCTGGGGTTATGGACCTATGATACTTATTTTTTTTAATTTTCTTAACTTAAATTGTGCATCTTGCCAGAGGATGCTGGCTTCCAGCCTGAGCTTGAAAACACAGTGTTGCCAGGCGGTGGTGGCGCACGCCTTTAATCCCAGCACTTGGGAGGCAGAGGCAGGCGGATTTCTGAGTTCGAGGCCAGCCTGGTCTACAGAGAGAGTTCCAGGACAGCCAGGGCTACACAGAGAAACCCTATCTCAAAAAATAAAAAAGATAAAAAAAAAAGAAAGAAAGAAAGAAAGAAAGAAAGAAAGAAAGAAAGAAAGAAAAAGAAAACACAGTGTCACTTTCCCAGTTGGTGACAAGTTCACTTAACTTACCTTCTAAGCTGTCCCCCGGTAACATTTTAAAGTTGCCTTTTGTTTTGTTTCCAGACACCTTCTCTGACAACCCCTCCACGTCTGCCCTTGCTGTCATCTCACCCGTTAGTTGTACTGTCCTAAGCCCTGGGATGTCTGAAATAATCTCATGTATTCGTGTCCTGACCTTCTGTAGCCTGCAGGTACTGTGAGACAAGGAACATCAAATGTTAGGTCTAGGGTACCCATTATAGCCTGGACCCTCTCTGGATGGAGGGGTCACCTGCATGCTGGTCACTGTAAAGTGGTTGATATACAGTCACGTAATCACTGCTGGATTCACTGAGAGCAAAGAAACCAGAGCTCATGGACTGGAGATGTAGCTCAGATGGTAGAGAGGCTGGATAACACACACAGATTCCTGGGTTCAGCTCCCAGCACTGCATAAACCAGGGATGGAGGACAACACTAGCTAGCACCCAGGAGGGAGCAGAAGTTCAAGGTCATTCATTCTTGGCTGCATATTGAGTTGGAGGGCCAACCTAGAATACAGGAGACCCTGTCTTGAAAGAAAAGAAACAGGGTACAGTTCGCCATCCTGTCTTATGTTCTCCTTCCACCTCTCTTAGTAGAAGGGCAGGGGTATTTGGAAGGCCATACTGGCCAGTGAGACTTCAAGCTGTCCTGCCACAGACAGAACTTCCCCCTCTCCCTGGAAAGCATCCTGTTTTCAGTGAATCGCTTACATTCATGGACAATTAATGGCTCTTGCTTCCTCTGCGGCTGGCGGAGCGAATCCTGCCAGAGGAATCGCTGTTTTGCTCTCTGCCCAGAACAATTCTGAAGCTGTTTCAAGGAAGTGCTGAACGATGCCCGGCTTTTGTTGGTAGTGGCCACCAGGAAGCCAGCAGTGGGTCTGGACTGGACGCATGTGGCGGTTTCCTTTCTCCTGTCCTTGGTTGGCTGAAGCCAAGCCTTAGGAGAAAAGTGTTAGCAAATACATTCCAGGCCCGTTTCTTGGCCCTGAAGGCAGGCGGCAGAGGGCAGGGCACAGGGTGGCACAGAGAGGGCAGCTGATTTACCTAGTGTCAACACTGAGTTGTGACAACACAAAACATTCTCTGGGCACTGCCAAGCAAACCTGTTTTTCTGGAGATGGGAGAAAACTTGGTGCCCAGTTACCCAAGCTGAGAGGAAGATTACCATGCCGGGAAGGGCAGTGAAGGAGAGCCTGCCTGACCATCTGGTGGAAAGGCTGTGTGCTGGAGACCACGTCAGGGTCATCCACGCAGGGGCACTGTCCACCCCGTCCCCGTGAGCTGCTCATTCTTGCTGTTTTTGCAGAGAACCTTGCCTGGGTAGACAGACAAGCAAACATTTAATGAGGCCATAAAGGGCCAAGTGCCCTATCCAAGTCGGGGGTCCGAAGCTGCTGGGACAGCAGAATGAGGGGTAGTTGATTTCTATCAGGAGCAGTTGAATTCTGTCCTGAAGACAGAGGACTGAAAAGCAAGCAGGTCCCCTGGCCTACTTGGGGCATGGAACGCTAAAGGTGTAGTGAAAGGGTCTAGGTAAGAGCCCAACACCACCGGAAGGAAGGGAGAGGATGGAATCCGCCTTCCAGAGGAACCCAGTCAGCTCTGGTGCTTCCTCTTCATGCTCAAACATTCCAGAGCATACGAAGAACCTAGAAGCTGAAAGGGGAGGAGGTAGCTTGCTACTCAGGCCTTCTCTAATGGGGACAGAAAAGCACAGAGTTCTGGTGTGTGTGTGTGTGTGTGTGTGTGTGTGTGTTTGTGTGTGTGTGTGTGAAAGAGAGAGAGAGAGAGAGGGAGGGAGGGAGGGAGGGAGGGAGGGAGGGAGGGAGAGAGAGAGAGAGAGAGAGAGAGAGAGAGAGAGAGAGAGATTGATTTTGATTCTAGACTCAATCAGGCAATCAGGAGAATTGTTACATCGCTATATTTCCCCTTCAGACTGGACAAAGCCTGGCCTGGCTCTGGTGTACTGCCCAGGTGCTCTACCACAGAGTTGCAGTCCCAGACTGGAGTATTCTCAAAGAGGATTAACCAGGCAAACATACCTCCGAGCCTCTGTTCCCTGAAAAGGAATTAGGGGTCCAGGAGGCCTAAGGGAATCTGTCCAAAGTTACACAGAACCCAGAGGTTCAGAGGGCCTGTCTTGACAGGGGAGTTTCCCTCAGAGAAATACGTGTTAAACAAAACACTTGCAGGTTCTCTGGTCATGTGCCTGGCAAGAGGGAAACAGAACCTGAGTGGGTGCCTTCCCGATACACAGCTGAATGACCTTATGTGTCTTTGTGCAATCTTCAGGGGCACTGGAGGTGAGGGCAAATTAGGGACCTGGAGAGCAACTAGGTGCTGGGGTCCAGGATGATAAGCAATTAAATGCCCTTTGTCCAACATTTAAGCTTGGGGCAGAGGATGGTTCAGTTGGCAGTGGGCTCCATGAAATGAAATTCTCCATGAAATTCTGGGGTCTTTTCCCAGTACTGCAGAAAACATGGTAGAGTGTATCTGGAATCCTAGCACTCACAAGGTAGAGACAAGAAGATCAGAAGAAGTTCAAGGCCAGCCTTAAACCCAGGGTACTTAGTCTAAAACAACAAAAGTTTACATTGGCTGTCTAAGCTAAGGACTGCTCCCTGTCCCCTGGCAATCACTTCTGTAAGTTCCGTTGCCCTCTTCAAAGGTTTGCTTCTAAATCTTTCTTCTGTGAGGTCTTTTACAGATAACTATGAATGGCTCCATGACCCGTGAAACGTGAATATTTGTATCCAGGGTAGGCCATCCACAACCACCTGTAACTACAGTTCCAGGGGACCCGATGCCCTCTTCTGGCCTGCAAGGGCACTGCATGTGCAGGTGCACATACATACAGGCAAAACACAAGAAATAAGATAGATCACTCTAACAGCGCCTGTGCTCAGGGGCAGCGCTGAAGTTGTCGGTGACAGACACAGGCCACACTGAGGGTTTGAGCCTGTGGGGTTACTTCCAGGCCACCACTTTCCGAGTTACTGGACAACACCCACAGACAAATGGTCCCTTCCTTTCTCTTTCCTCCCTGTCTTCCTTCCTTTTCTACTGCTTCTGTGTCACTGCTGGGAAATGAGCCCCACCCACCCCACCCCCAAGCAAACTGTTTTGGATGTCTGCAGGTTCCTGGGAATGGGGTCCTGAGTCCGGATTGGGGAAAAGAAAATACTTTAAGACAGCCATCTCTATTTCCCACCAGTTTGAGCCATTAACGGGAATTGTTGATTTTCTTTGAATTGGTGTTGGATTCCACAGGCATGGAATCAGAATGACCGATGGTGGACGCATCTGTGGTAGAAATGCCACGCCCCTTCTATGGCCTCCCTCCTCCCCCATCCTGATAGCTCTCTTCCTTTGAGAGATAAGTTTGTGCGTGTAGGTGTATCTATGTCCTGTGTGTGTATGTGAACGGACAGGTGTGTAGAGGCCAGAAGTCAGTGATGGGTGTCTCCCTCAATCACTCCCTACATTTTGGGGGACAGAGTGTCTCACTAAACCTGGAGTTCACCGATTTGGCTAGACTGCCCCCGGGCAGTGAGCCCCTGGGGATCCTCCTACCTCGGCAAGAGTCAGGCCAAGCCCCAGCAGCCCAGGCTTTTGTGTTTTGCTTTGGTTTTTTGTTTGCTTGTTTGTTTTTGTTTGCTGAGACAGCCCTGGCTGTCCTGGAATTTGCTCTGTAGACTAGGCTGGCTTCAAACTCAGGGATCCATCTGAGTCTGCCTCCTCAGTGCTGGGATTAAAGGTGCACGCTGCCACCACACAGCACAGCTCATACCAGGCTTTCGTATGGAGGCTGAGAATTCGAACTCACTGCCCACTCAGTTTCCCCAGGCTGCTGGGTACCTGCAGGATGCCTGGAGGAAGTCACATGGCGCATACGTCTCAACGCGCATGCACAATTTTGGTAGCTGTCGCTCCTTCCCGAGAGAGTGAACTTACCTGTTTGGAGTGGAATATAGGGGCTTTGGTCACTTGCTGGTTGTGTTTCTGACTACCTCGACTCTGCTGATTCAATGGCTCAGCTTTAATGGAAGCCCTGGTCGGTGACAGAAAGTGGGTAACAGTGTGTGTGTGTCTTCTCATCTTAGCACCCCTGTAGTAGTCAGTCCTTTCCAGGATATTCTGTCAGTTAGGGACAGAGAGGTTAGGTGACTGGTCTGTGGTCACATAGTAGAGACAGAGTAGGGTCTGTCTTCCCCATATGTTGTTCCCAAGTTGGATACACTACTGGCACGGGACATTCCAACTTCAAGGTCCAGGACTGGGATGGTTCCTGGGAAGGGCAGTAAGGAGTTCTAATGGTAAAGACCAGAAATAACATCCCCCAGCGACCCAGCCAGGTGACCATGTAGCCCCAGACAGACCCCATCTGCTCCTGGTTTGAACATCTGTGAGGTGGGCAGCAGAGTCCTGCCTCCTTGGTGTCAGGGACACCTGACAAGATGTAGCATGGGGGTTACTGCCAGGGACTGAAGCCACCCTGGTGCCTGCAGGGCCGAACTGGCCAGATCTGTCTTTGCTCCTGGGAGGGAGAGAGCATGCCCGGTTTCCAGATGAGCCTGTGGTCACGCAGCTGAGGGCACAGTGGGTCACCAAAGACAGGCTAGCCTGTGGGGGATCACTGCATTGCTCATCTGTGGCGTGGTATGGTCAGCTTGGATTTGCATCCTGACTTCATTGGGTAAAACAGGGCTCGGAACTGGCAGCAGGTACTTCTACCATGAGCACGTAGTAAGGTAGGTGTGGGCTGCAGCCTGGATGGAGACTTGGGTAGGTGTGTTCTTTCATGGAAGGATCCTTGTCAGAAGAAAAGGAAGGAAGGAAGAAAGGAAGGAAGGAAGGAAGGAAGGAAGGAAGGAAGGAAGGAAGGAAGGAAGTAACCTTGTTAATAAAAACCAGTGCAGTTTCCTGGGGGTGTCACACTGGGCCTTCTGGGAATACCCAGCCTTCATTTATTCTCTGAACAAACACCTGCTCCGTGTCAGGTCGTATGTTGGAAGTGGGACACAGACACTAATAGCAGTCCTGTTTTTCAGTTGCTCACTCTCTACCGGGTCTGTCAACATGGGTTGTATCCCTGGGCCCCTACACAGCCTAGAAGCGAGAAGACATGAGGCTCAGTCAGTTTACTAACCTGCCCAAGGACACCCAGCAGCCTGTGTCCATGCTCTAAATCACAAAGGAAACAGCAATATCCACTAGAGTTGGACAGAGGTCAAGAGAGGCAGAGAACATTTGTGAACTCTGAGGGCTCCTAACGTCTGAGAACACGATACCTGAGCTGAGCTCTTCCGGACACATAGGAAGGACTGATTTCCTGAGCATGCGCAGATGGTGGTCACTGCATTTGCAAAGGTCTAGGGTCATAGCATGGCCCAGTTCCTGGGTGTGGTCAGAGCAAAGGCCAAGGCTGAAAGAAAGAATAAGTGTAGCGTGGCACTCGATAGGGATGTGTGTGAGGGGGAGGAGGGTCTGGGGATCCAGAGTTGTGGTAGGTCAGCTCTGAGGCTTCTGCCTGGTGGGGGTCTGCTAGAGATGAGCCTGGGAGGGGGTGGGGCTGGTAGGATGATTGACAGCAGAGCAATGCCTCTGCAAGGACCCTCCTCTCGGGACTCTACCCAGCCCTGGGTCACGTGTGTTTGCCCTCTGCATTTTGATTCTTGACCTTAGGTGGACACAGAGGCTCATGGGAAGGGCTTAGATGAACTGAGCTGGTTTCTGATGGCGGAAGGAGAGTTACGCTGGACGAGTTACACTGGACACAGAGGGAGCAGATCCACACACAGCTGACCCTTGCTTACACACCTCTCAGGTTCTAACAGGGGCAAGCCCTAGGACTCTTAATGGAGCCCCAGCAATGCAGCTGCCTTATCGCCACTGAACAGCATGTAGGAAAATTGAGTCCTGGAGATGGGAAAGGTGAGTTGAGGTTAGTTAGGATGGTGATGAGGTCAGAGTGAGGACTGTCCTGGGCCCATCAAGACGTAAGCTGTGGAGTCCAAGAGGGTTCTAAGGAAGCCAGAGATGGGTGTCTGACCCTCCTGCAGGGCTGGTTCTCTCAGGCCTCTGGTATCAGCAGCCACCTGGTGCTGGAGATGCTTGCAGCTCAGCTTGTCAGGGCAGGGTCAAGGTGAATGCTAGGTGTCCAGTTTCAGGGCTGAAGTTCCATCCCGTTGTGGCCCCTGCCTGGGGTGGGTTGGGAACATGGGTCTGCTCTGAGGTGGAGCTGAAGGTAGAGAGGTGAAAGCTGGAGTTTGGGGAGAGAAGGAAGAGAAGGAGGGGACAGATGCAAATTAGGGCCTGGCCTGCTTTCCCAGGGAAATGGTTTTGCATGCTGAGTCACCCCTGGCCTGAGCCTCAGGGCATCGAGGTTCTGGACATAATTCTACAAGGACCACCCAAAAGGCCCACACTCACAGGCACATGCAGACACACACGTTTGCACACGCTTCTGCTAGTCTGTACCACGCCAAGACACGTTGGCTATAAGCATGTCCGTGTCTCTCTTTATCTGCATCTTTGATGGTATCTATTATTATTTTATGTTTGGTGTTTTGAGATAAAGCCTCAGGTAGCTCAGGATGTCCTCTAATTTGGTATGTAGACCAGGCTGGCCTTAAACTCATGATCATCCACCTCTTGAGTCGGGGGATTACAGCCTGTGCCATAACACCTGCTTCTTTCCCATCCTTTACGTAGGAGCTTTAGAGTTCTGTATGAAGATCTTACAAGGTTAACTTGACCTGAAGCCTTCTTTTTCCTCTTCCTTCCTTTTTTTTTTTTTTTTTGGTTGTTTTGTTTTTTGTTTGTTTGTTACTGTAAAAAATGCATTTGTGTTCAACTGGTTTTTGGTTTTGTTTTGTTTTTTGTTACTGTAAAAAATGCATTTGTGTTGGGCTGGTGAGATGGCTCAGTGGTTAAGAGCACTGACGGCTCTTCCAGAGGTCATGAGTTCAATTCCTAGCAACCACATGGTGGCTCACATCTGTAATGGGATCCCATGCCTTCTTCTGGTGTGTCTGAAAACAGCTACAGTGTACTTACATATAATAAATAAATAAAAATTTTTAAAAAAGGAAAGGATAGCCAAAAAAAATGCATTTGTGTTCAACTGGCTTTTTTGGTTTTTTGGTTTTGTTTTGTTTCCATACGATCTCACTATGCAGCCCTGACTGGCCTGGAACTCACTATATAGACCAAGTTGGCTGGAACAAACTCACAGAGATCCCCCTGCCTCTGCCTCTGGAGTGCTGAGATGAAAGGTGTATGCCACCATGATTGATCAGTGAAATCCGTTTGGCTTGGTGTATGGAGCTAGTGACTTTGGCGTATTGACCTATGTTTGTTTACTCTGATATTCCACAGTATGATGCTACAGAGACACACACACCTGCTGACCTGTTAAGGAGGCTTAGCAGGAGGGAGGAGACCCCCCAGGTGTCCTAATGCTGAGCCTAGTCCTTGCCCCCGTGCAGGACATCTGTGGCTTCCGAGTCCTGCCTTCTATGTCAGCCCTACTGTCTCCTCCCTGCCTTTCAGTAAGCTGGCAGCACAGTGACAGGGTCATGAGGTCAGGCTGCCCCTGTGAGATAGATGGTGGCATTGCTGGCTGCTGGCCAGGGTTGGGAATGGCTCCTATGGAGTCCAAGCTCAGCCTGGGAAAGGGTCTGTCATGGCCCATCGAGGCTCTGAGTGGCTTCCAGCCAAGCTAGCTAAAGACAAGCTGGCATCTCTGTATTCCAGATCCTTGCTCTCCCCTTTTCTTTGTAACTCCTGGCAAGTACTCCCTGGGACAAATGTGGCAAGAGTTTTGAGGTACCTGTTTGAGCACACGGGTGATTCTGGGGGACCTTGCTCGGCCCCCTTCCACAGGTCCTGACCTGGGGGTTTAGGGGTCTTGCTCCTACTTTATAGTCTTGCAGCTCTGTCTGCAGGTGTACTGAGCAGGTGGAGCCCCTGTCCCTCCCGCTGTAGTCCACAGCTTCTGCCTCCAGGCAAAGGTGTTGCCCAGCAGGTGCTGTGGCTGTGGCTGTGTTTACGCTTCTTATCCTCGCAGCCTGGCTCCTGCAGCTCCTGTGAGATTTGAGCTCTCATCAGGAACAGATGTCCACCTTTTCTCCACCTTCCTCTCAGGAAGGGGAGACAGCCACCTCTTTGTTGAGACAGAAACTCTGGACGTGTATTCTTTTTCCACTTCTGGAAGGGAGAACAATGGTACCCTTATATGGATTCTCAAAGCCTGGAGCTTGCAACGCCCTCATGCCTGCTGTGGCTGATGATGTTACCTTGAGTGCACTAGGCTCCTTGAGCCCTCGCACTTGAGGTGCACTGCTGACAGTCACCTGTCTCAAGCCCTGAGACACCTGGGGGTCCCAGATTATGTTCTAGTCCCCCAAGTGCCTAGACTTCCAGCCGTCTCTTTCTTTAGTACAGGAAGTGACGGTGAATGGAGACCAGTGTTTAGTCTCGTGCCCTCTAGAGGATGGCTTTGTGCACTGTGCCTGCAGTCACTCCGCTTTACGATGGACATTAGTCTGCCTGGGAAACGGACGGGAAGTCCTAGGTCACCATCCATTCTTGGCTCAGTATGAACTTTTTTAAGACCCAGTGTTTGTTCTCTTTGAACAGAAAGTCACTTTCAGGGTGGTTCTTGTGTGTCTCTGTGTGTCGCTGGGGATGAAGCCGGGGTCTTGTGCATGCTAGGCAAGTGCGCTGCCCCTCACTGGATTGCTGGGAGGTTAAATAAAGGAATCTTTACAAGCACTTTGACCACAGCCTTGTGCAGGGTAGGGAAGCAGGCCCAAGCCAGCAGGACCTTTGTACCATCTTAGGATTGTTTGGGATTTAAGCTATCATCTGCTTATATATAATGAGATATATTAAGGGCTGGGTTCTGGAAGATGGCTGTTGATTTCCTCAGCACCGGAAACAGAAAGCCAAGCTTGGCCATGCCTGCCTGCAACCCTAGAGCAGGAGCAGCAGAGACAGGAGGATCGCTGAGGCTTGCTGCCCAGCAGAAAGGACTCCAGGCCCGAGGGAAGGACCCTGCCTCAAAAAACAAGCGGAGGACAACCAAGGAAGACAGCAACGTATGCTGACCTCTGGCCTTTTCATGCATACTTGTATACACACTCACACACACACACACACACACACACACGCGCACACACACAAGGAAATAGCACAGGGTCCAGGTCAGAGCCTACTCATGAATTCAGTTACCCTTACCTCTCCTACGCACTTTCACATATGGGCTGAGGGTAATTTATATGAAATATTACATAATTCTGTGCATGGGATAAAGTTCTCACACTCTAAGCCATCAGACATGTGGTATGATATTGGGGCTCAAGGTTTTGAATTTTGGATTCTTAGGGCTGCTCAATGCCTTCTTTTCATTTTTCTTTTCCTTTCCTTTCTTTCCCTTTTCTCTTTCTTTTCTCTCTCTCTCTTTACTTATTTCTTTAGTTCTCCCTCTCCCCCCCTCCTCCCCCCTCTCCCTCGTCCTTCCCCACCCCCCCCCCCCTTCTCTCTTAAGAAAGGTCTCTGCTTCCTGAAGCCCTGACTAGACTAGAAAGTACTAGACTGGCCTTGAACTCAAAGCAATCCTCCTGCCTTAGCCTCCTGAGGACTATCTCAGGCTACAAGTGTTTGTGTTGGGGTGTTAAGATCCACACCATCATTGGTTGCTGGGTACTATGTGGGGTGAACTACGGGAAGTCAGAGTCTAGCCTGTCTCATGGGGGTGGAGTCATTACAGATGTGGAGTCACCACTGGGAGCTCAGGAAGCCTCTGACCGCAAGAATTGGAACCTGAATGGGAATTTGAACCTACTGGGAAGGCAGGGAGTGGGTTACTGGCTTGCTCTACTGCCCCGTTTACTGTCCTTGGCTGGATGCTGCAGCTCTGAAGCTCCAGGCTTCACCTCTACGTTCATGACAGTCAGGAGGGGGCCTGCCCTGGCTTGAATTCTTGAATTAATTCATTCTCCCCACCCCCTTTCTCCTTCTGTTTTAATTGTCACTTTCTTGTAAGGAGGTATAGCTTATGATAAGTTTATAACTTGTTAGTTTTAGTCAGGCAGCAAGTTGCTGCTAGTTGCTTATTCCCAAGTGATCTGCAGACAATTTCAGCTGCAAGGGTCAGAAATACCTGTGGACTGGACAGTGGGTTTAAGCCATTAAATGGACCTTGGTCATTTCTTAGAAAAGGTACACTGTAACTTCAATAGATGGCATGCGGGAAGAGTTTGTCACACCGACTAGTTCCCATTTAGGTAGCTCTCTGCCAGTCTCAGCTGAGGTGGATTTGTTCACTTAACTGGCCAAGCTTGCTTTTGTGAGCAGCTTTAGATCCGAAGTGCCCTCAGCAATGGTCTCCGTTTGCTGCTGTACAGAGATGCTCTGCTCTTCAGGTTTCCACCCGTTTATTATCATATGCTCTTGCCTCCTGCGGTGCATCACGGCCAATATAGAAATATGGTGGTCCAGGGGACTCTTTACCTCCTTACGTGCTCTGTATAGCTAGAGAGACCTCCAAGGCCACGGCAATATTATTCCTCTGAACATCAAAGAGATAACGGTGCTTCTGGACCACTCCATGCTGGGCCTTCTCTATGTGGGCTGCCTCCTGGATTTGTTTGATGGTTGGCTGCTTGACTCCTTCTAGTTGAGAAATTATTAAGTTTATGAACAGATTCTCCACTAGCGGTACCATGTTTCTTAATCACATATTGTGACTCATTTATCATAATTATCATTGTCACAACGAACCCTCCTTCTGGTTTTGTATAGAAGGTCTCTGAGGTGATCACATATATTTCTTTGGGTAGGAAATACAAGATAAGGGCTAGAGAGATGGCTCAGCAGTTAGGAGCACTGACTGCTCTTCCAGGGGTCTTGAGTTCAGTTCCCAGCAACCACATGGTGGCTCACCACCATCTGGAATGGGATCCGATGCCCTCTTCTGGTGTGTCTGAAGACAGCAACAGTGTACTCACATACTTACTTAAAATAATGTGTGTGGGGGTCTTGATGGACCTCCATGAATGCTGGTGCAGAAGAGATCCTGGCAGGAGTTGAGGGATGGTTAGAGAGCAAAATGAAGCCTCTGACAAGAGCTTGAGGGAAAGGGGGCTGCAAAGCACTACGTAGCCACCTTGGTTTGGGAGATGCGAATGTGGCTACAAAAGTGTTCAGAGGAAGGACTGACCAGTGTGGGATCATGGAGGTCTCTCATCTCATTTTGCCCATTTGCCATAATTACTCCACAGGAATAGCAGACACAAAAGGGGAGGGGAATAGTGACCCATCCCTTTAATCTCAGCCTTGAACTTGAGATCCGTTTGCTTCTGCTTCCTGGTGCTGGTCTCCAGAGACAGTTCCAGGACATCCAGGGCTACATAAAAAACCTGTCTCAAAATCGGGTGGGGGGCAGGGAGTGTTGAGGGCCTTGGCAGGGAGTGTTGAGGGCCTTGGAGGAGGCTCAGTGTGGAAGGTGCTTTGCTTTGCAAACCTAGTGACCTCGGTGCGATTCCTAGAACCTGTGTGAACACAGAAGGAGAGAACAGACTCCACAAAGTTGTCCTTTTACCTCCCCATGGCCACTGTGCCATTGTCCCCTTCTATCATACACACACACACACACTTAGACTAAGAAAATAAGTAAGTAAACAAGGAATAAGGCTGGAGGTGTAGTCCAGTGGCACACACTGTCCTGTCTTACATGAGGTTCAGTTTCCATCTCCAGGACGAAAACAGTAAACCCCGTGAGTTGTGCTCTTCATAAAGTCAGGGCTGAGGACCCCAGGGACAGAGCTGGAGCCCTGAGCATCTGCTCACTTCAGAGACCCAGGACTTGGTGACTTGCTGAGGCACATAGCCTGTGTAGAGCAGGACATTGGAGGGACTGGGAGAGTCGAGAGTTGGATGGTGGCCCAAGCAGCTCAGAAGAAATGGTCACAGAGGCAAGAAGGTTATTCTTACATGTGGAGCAGCAGAGTCTGACATTCTTCCTTCCCCCATTACTAGGGTCATGGCCCATGTTTCTGTCATAGATGGTCAGAAAGAGAAAAGTGACAGTCACTTTTTCTATCTCACCGGAGCCTTCAGGCATGAAGACCTGGAGTCATGAAGAACTTTTATGTATATCCATGTTTGTTTGTTTGTTTGTTTGTTTGTTTTTTCAAGACAGGGTTTCTCTGTGTAGCCCTGGCTGTCCTGGAACTCACTCTGTAGACCAGGCTGGCCTCGAACTCAGAAATCTGCCTGCCTCTGCCTCCCAAGTGCTGGGATTAAAGGCGTGTGCACCACCGCCCGGCATATATGCATGTTTTATGTGTGGGTGTGTATACATGTGTGTGTATGTATGTACTCGTGTGTGCACACATGTGGAGGGAAGAGGTCAACATTGGGTGCTGTTCTCCCAGGAGCTGTTCACCTTGGGTCCCCTCCCCCCAAAGATTTCTAATTGTGTATTCAAGGCTGTTGTATACATATGTGTGTGAGATTTCGGGTGCCCTTGGAGGACAAAAGAGGGCTTCTGATCCCCTGGACCTGGAGTTTGTAAGTGGTTGTGAGCTGCTGATTTGGATTCTAGGAATTGAACTCTGGTTCTCTGCAAGAGCAGTACACACTGGCTCTAATTGACTAACCCCTGCCTCCAGCCCTGACTTGGGTTTCTGAGACAGAATCTGGAACCTAGGGCTCACTGATGAAGTTGGGCTGGCTGGCCTGCAAGCCCCATGGACTCTGTTTCCAGCTCCCCAGGACTGGAGTTCCGAGCATGTAGCACTGTGCCCTGCCGTGCGTTCTGGAGGTCTTAAGTCAGGGCCTCATGCTTGTATGGTACAGACGAGCACTCGATGGTCTAAGTTTCTCCCAGCCCTTGGAGAAACTTGGTTGGATGCTCAGGTCTGGTGACTGGGTGGTGGTGTGCAGAGCTTTAGCTGGGCAAACAGCATTAGCACGCTCTGTGACAGACTGGGGTGGGGCCAGTGGGGAGTCTATTCAGATTCTTTGAATGTCCTGATCTTCAAGGGACAAGGACAGAGGACCAGAAGCCTGTTGAAGCTTTGTGGCCTGTTTTGGGATAGATGGTCTCGCTTATGTGAAATCAGGAACACTCAGATACCAAGGCCCTGCAGTCCCCAGGGGCTTCCTCTACCCCACATACCAAGTGCCTACTATGGTCTGTTGTCCTGAGCCCCAGTAGTCACCGTTGCATAGTTCTGAGGGTCTAGTCACACTCTGCCTTATTTTGTCCTACAGAAGACATGTCGGAGGCGAGACTAATGGCCAGAGACATCATCAAGACTCTTCCACAGGACCAGGTCCCCCAACCTTCAGTGGCCTCTGGGGCTCCCAGCATGAAGGAGCCTGTTGGGGGAGAAAATGTCAGTTCTGTGAGAGACTTGGACCTCATGGAGTGCCTGGAAGGCAGGTAGGGCCTGACCAATGACCAGTGCCCTCCACTGGACCTGGGTTGAAACACTACCTTCTAGATAGAGGGGGGTTGGAGGCAGGGTGGGAGAAAATAGGGCAGGGAGCTCCAGGAGGTGCTCCTCACCCCCACAGGGCTCCAGTGTGTTTCCTGGGTGTCTGGACCAGCACAGTGCAGCCTGAAGCTGGGCCATCTGGTTTCACTAGCAGAGGGCTTATCTGTTGTTGCCTCTCTGTCTAGAAGACAAGGTCCCTCCCTGCTCAGGCTCTGAGACCCACAAGTCACTTCCCAGCAGAAAGAGAGCAGCTATACTGGCCAGGGCGAGTCCTTCTGCACACAGGCAGGTCAGCACAGGCTCTTCATGTGCACT
Organism: Grammomys surdaster; assembly: GCF_004785775.1. Lineage (NCBI taxonomy): Eukaryota > Metazoa > Chordata > Mammalia > Rodentia > Muridae > Grammomys > Grammomys surdaster. The sequence continues at coordinate 719,548 of NW_021620598.1, forward strand.
CTCAGCTTCAGGGCTTGCTGTCACTCTGGCCGTGGAATTAGGATGGAATTAGTGTCTCCTCACTCTCTGCTCCATTCCTGAGTGAACTGAAGCTAGGGACAGTGTTTTCCTGGGGGGGGGCGGGGCCGCGGGGTCTCCCAGGGAATAGGCGGGACTAAAACCTCTCAACCCGGTTGCCAGGCAACCCTTCCAGGTTCCTCGAACCCTTGTGACCAGCAGAATCAGGAAGAGACCCAGGACACAGGTGGCCCTCGAGATCCCCTCCGCAGGGACTTTCCAGTGAGCCGCTTCGTTGCTGGTGTGGAATGTGTGGGCAAACCCCAGGAAGGGCTTAGCCAGACTGGTTTCAGTGTGTGTGTATTCACCACACAAGTGTGGCTCCTGTTTCAGTGGAGAATTTTTATTGTTTCAAAAGATTTATGTGCATGAGTGCTTGCCTGCACGTACATCTGTGCACTGTGTACAACCCTGGTGCCTGCAGTACTCAGGAGGAGGCTGCATCCCCTGGAACTGGAATTATAGGTGGTTGTAAACAATCACGTCTTCTGCCAGAGCCAACACGTACCTTTAACTGCCAAGCTACTTCTCCAGCCTGAGATTTCCTCATATTGAAGGCATGCACTTCAATATGGTTTACTGCTCTCCAGCTCACCTTCTGGAGAAGGTGTTTTGAGTCTGGGAACCAGGGATAGGTCTTGGAGCAGGAGGATGTAGGAAGTTTGTAGGAAGCAAACTGAAGGGGGCTCCAAACACCCCTACTTGCTTCTCTCTACCATCCAGGGCTACCACTAAAGCCCACCAGGTAGGTAGGCCCTTCCCCAAGACCCAAAGGAAACTTCAGGTGTTTTTCTGGGGTGAGCCGTCCCTGACTTCCAGTCAGGTTCACAAGACACTCCCTGACTTCCACAAGAGGCAGACATGGGGTACAGGCTGAGATAGGTCCCAGGTTGGCCCCTCTGCCTAGTATCTTAGTAGCCTGTGGCTTATCCTGCGGGGGCACATTTGAAATGGCTTTTACTCATATAAGTGTACCCATGGATGAGTGGGACACCAGGAAGGTTTGCTGCTGACCTCCCCCCCCCCCCAGTATCCCACTGCCTTCCTCTTGCTGGGTCCTGAGTCCCATAGAAACTGGGCTGGGTGTGTGGTATGGCCTCCTCAGCTTAACCACACCAAACTGCTGTATGCCTTCCTGCAGAAACCAGGTGGCCCTGAGGCTGGCCTGCATCGGTGATGAGATGGACCTGTGTCTGCGGAGCCCCCGTCTGGTCCAGCTGCCTGGGATTGCTATGCACAGGTAACCAGCTGCCCAGGTGGAACCAGACAGGGCTGGGCCCCAAGGGAGCCCTGCAAACCTTGGAAGAGAGCATGGAAGTTCTCAGGCAAGCTTGAAACCCCTTGCCTTCCAGCCCCCATGTGGGTCCCCCAATTCCCCCTCTGGCCTTAGCAGTAGATCAAGCACCATCCAGGCCCTTTCTGTTGCCCCTCAGGCTGGAGAGTCCTGAGAGATCCCAACTCACAAGGCAGTGAGTTTGGCCCCAGAGGCTCAGGGGCCTTCAGAGTGGGAGCTGCTCCTTGGGGGTGGCTCTGGGCAGAGGCAGAGGAGCACAGGGGCTCTCTGTGGACCATGCTGTAATGGGTCACACTTGTACACTTCCAGTGCCTATCCGGCTATAGTAACCATCTTGCTCATCTCACGTCTTCCAGACTCGCTGTCACCTACAGCCAGACAGGTGTCAGAGGTATTTTCAGAAGCTTGATTGGAAGCCTCACCAACCTCAGGGAAAATATCTGGTCCTGGAGAGTCTTGACTCCTGGTGCCTGGGTAAGAACCTTGAAGCCTCTAGTCCACGTGTCAGCCTTCCCATAGGGCCGCCAGCAGTTCCTTAGCCATGCTGTCTAGTTAGCCACAGTCTCCACCCCTCTCTAGAGTTTTTTCCCCATCTCTTCGCACTACTGTCCCATCCCAGCAGCCTTAGTGTGTGCAGCAACAGCTTGACTGGCTGGTGAACTGAGGGATGGTTCAAGTACACACAGGCCACAGACTTCCTGCAGGGAGCCCTCCTCTAAAAGTTGATGCTCTTAGTCTTGGTCTCTGGGTCACCTCCCCTGCTCACCCCCATGTTCACACTATGTCCCAGGTCCCCCGGTTGTGCATAGAGTCCCCAAGAGCTGTCTCCTCACCCCGGGTGGTCCCTGGGCCTCACTCACCTTTCCCTCTTGGTCCCACAGGTGTCACCTGATCAGGACCCTGGGCAGCTGTTTCCCATGGTGCTGCTGGTCCTCTTGCTGCTGGGTGGGGCCTGGCATTTGCAGCTTCAGTGAGGTGCAGCTGGGGCAGGGCTGGCCTCTGCCCCACAACCCCTAGAGGTGCCGGCACCCTAACCATGCTGTTTTCTGACTCCCTTTTTTTTTTTTTATATTTAACTCAGGAGAGTGCTGAGATTTCATACAGGTTTTCTGGGTTTTTGTAAGGCAAATGAATTCACTATACCTCAGGAGCATTACTGGCTAAATGCCCCTGAGGCCTGGCTGGCCCTTCTCTCTTGACCCCCTGCTACCTTCCTCTCTGCAGGCTGGTCCTGTGGCCACCAGTGGGGGGAGTGCTGGCCACACCCCTGTCTGTGAAGCCTTGAGGCACAGAATCTACTGGACTAGATTCCTTTGGGGCGGAGAGTTCAATAAAGTGTTGTTTCCAGGAGAGTTCAATAAATGTCTCCAGCCAGCCTCCCCTTAGATCCTCTGCAGGGCTGCTGCGGTATTGGATGTAGATGGTGGGGGGAATTTAAAGTGGCCTCTGCCCCCAGTCCTGTGCACCATACCTGTACCCAAGGGCCATAAGAATGCCTCCCAAAGTTGCTCCACTCCCCCCAGTTTCTCTGTGTAGCCCTGGCTGTCTTGGAACTCACTCTGCAGCCCAGACTGGCCTTGAATGCAGAGATCTGCCTGTCTCTGTGCTGTCATGCCTAGCTCCACTGCACTGTCGTGTCCCCTTCTGCCTGACATCCTGATGGGGAAGTCTGTCCGCCTCCTGTGTGCGCAGGTGCAGCTCTCTGAAGAGCTGTGGTTTTGGGGTGTGCTACACAAGGAACACCAAGAGGAGGGCCAGGCCTCCCACTACTAGGTTCCATACCTCCCCCAGGCCTGGCCTATTATCTTTCTAGACCAACCGGGGCCTCCACTTGGTTCCAGCAGTGGAGCCTGGAACTTTCGTTTCCATCTGCCCATTCCCATCTGACACCAAAACAGTGTTGTCCCCCCCCCCCCCAATGACTACCAGTGGCTGTGACCACTTCCTTTGGGCTCCCAAATGCCTTGTGTCCTTGAATTGTCCCACACTATCCAGTTCTGGGTGAGGTGCTTGTTTTGAGGTACCCACCCCTGCTGTCCTGAGCTCCCCTTTCCCACCTTGGCCTTACCTAGCAGCCCCAGTGCCCTTCCCAGGAGGATGGGACCATGAAGGAAATGCCTTCCTGGGAAAAGCCAGTTTTGGAGATGGGGCAACCTGGCATCAAGACCAAGGGTTAGGAGAGCGGCTGGTGAGATCTCGGCCTGAAGGACTGTGACCAGAGGTGACTGATCCACACTGGCCATCAGAGCTGGCTCATTCCTTGGGACATGAGCTAGCTAACTCTACTGCACCTCTGATCCTCCAGGAGGGTTGGGGAGATGGTGGCAGCAGGCGTTGGAGCTTCACTGCATGCAGTGGAAGCTGGGGGCACACCGAGAGCACCTGGGGCACCCCCTCTCAGGTGCAGGTCAGCCTGTTTCTCTGGGTTTTCCACAGCTCCTAAGCCTTGGGTATCTCTGAAGTGGCCTCAGCCCAGCAGGTGCCACTTCCCATCCTCACACAGCTGCCCTGGGCCCCACAGGGTCTCCATGAAGTTGTTCAGAAAACAGAGGCCACCTGCTTTGGGTCCTACTCTTCCAGGGCACAGAACTAAACTCCAGAGCCCAAGCCAGGTCACCACCCATAGCTGTCTTACACAGGCTCACAGACTTCGGTGAGACCAGCCCCAGTTAACAGCAGCACTAGGACTGCTCCAGTGCTCAAGAGTGGGGATGGAGACTTGTCATGTTTGTCACAGCAGTGTGTAACTGCCTGCCTGCCTGCAGCAGGCCCAGGGCACACTGAGATGGAGGTTCTGGGACAGGAGGGCAACTTGTCGGGTGACAAGGCTGTGGGAATGTCTGGATCCTGTCATGTGACCACACTGGATGGGACCGACCACTTCCTGTGTGCTGTCATGGGCTACTCTGGTTTAGGTCTGTAAGCCAGTTGACCTCATGCTGGGTTCAGGAGAGGTGAGCCCAAGCTTCTGAGAGGATAGTACCTGTCCCCACAGACAGACAGGCTAAGGTGCTCCAGACCCTGGACCTACTCCCTTTGAGCAAACATTGCCAGCTTTCCAGAATCCCCCTCATTTACAGGCAGGTTGCACTGCCTGCTTGTGTCAAACTCAAGAGCTGCTAACACCATTCTCCAGCTTCAGCAGGACAGTGTGCTCAGAACAGTACAAACTATTTGCACTGGGCATCTGGGGGTCAAAAGGCCTGCAAGTACCACTGGTCAAGACCAATGACAGTTGTACAAGAATGAGACACTTGGGCAGTAGGACAGGTCCTGTCCAGAGGCTGACAGCTCTGCTGACAAGTCTATCAGATCAGGCACAGGCCTTTCCAACAACAAAACAAGTTCATGGGCCTCATTCCCAGGACTCCCCATCACTGAAAGAGAAAGCCAGCTGGCAGCTTAGAATGGCTCATGTGTATTATGTGTCTTCCCAGGACCTTCGCTACACTCCTGCTGTGGAGAGTCTGAGGGAAGCCATAGACACAGTATGGGACACACTGTCCATGGAAGACTTGCTGGTGGTAGTGTCTCTGTGTGAATGAACAGGGGCTGGCCTAGGAAGGTCAGAGTGCCCAGCCATCCTTCCTGCCTAGACACACCCCACCCCTTCACCGGTCTCCTAGTTTCTTATACAAAGGATGACCCACTCTAGGGCGTACATAGGCACTTAGTATGTGCTTCTCAGGAACATATGGCATATGGACTCGATCTCCCACTGGTCAAGTGAACAAAGAACAAGGCCACCAGACAGACTCAAGGCCAAAGGAGCTAAGATGTTGGCCCTGGGAGGGCAGTGTGTCACAGGCGGCTGAGAAGCTCCTCTGGCACCATACCTGGCTTGAAGCCAAGCAGTGTGTCCATAACACCCACAGGATAAGTCTAAGACTGCCCCAGGCTAGCCCTTCTGGATTCACTGAGGAACATGGTTGAGTGCAGACGCAGAGCAGCATTCTGGCTGAGGTAGTCTGCACGGTGCTCTTTCCCCCAGCAGCCAGATACCCTGTCAGTCGGAGGATAGGCTAAGTCACACATTGGCACTCAAAGGCTATGCTCTGAGGAAGGCTTAGCCACAGCTGAGACTGCAGTGTCCATTGTCCTTAAGTCTGAGGAAAAGAGGCAGGCAGGCGCAGAGGCTCGCCCTGGGGCCACGCCACTCGAGGTCCTCAGTGGTCAGGGTCCATGACGGTCTGCATCACGTCCACATGGCTGTAGGACTTCCAGGCCTGCCTGTTGCAGCACTTCAGGATACTTCCCAGCTGCTGCCCGGGGCCCACCTCAAAGGTGCTGGGGAACTCCATGCCTTTCTTCCGCTCGTAGATAGAGTGCATGGTCTGTTCCCACTTCACTGGCGACACCACCTGCTGCCCCAGCAGCTTTCGGATGTATTGTGGATGTGTGTATCTTTGCCCACTGACGTTGGAATGGACAGCAACCAGTGGCTTCTTGATGTTAATTGTGCCTAGAACTTTCATCAGGGGGTCCACAGCTGGCTCCATGAGGCAGGTATGGAAACCTCCACTTACAGGCAGCATCTTGGTGCGCCTGAAGTAATACTTAGCAGAATTCTTCCGGAGAAATTGAAGGGCCTGGAGGGGAAAATAAAAGGAATCTCACAGAAGCCAAGGTTCCAGCTGTTGCTGGCATCCTCATGGATGTACGGCTGTGTGTGTGTGTGCGTGTGCGTGTGCGTGTGTGTGTGTGTCTGCGTATGCATGCACAGTGCTGAGGTGGAATTCTGTGCATACAAGCAAGACTCTTCTACCACTGAGTTCCATCCACAACCCTTGGCTTTTGAGACAAGGCCATGGTACAGAGCTCAGACTAGCTTTGTACTCAATCCTCCTGCCTCCACTTCCTGAATGCTGGGATTACAAGGTGTGCACCACATGTGGCCAGTAAACTCTTCAGCTCTAACCGTAGTTCATTCTTTTACTCCTAGTTAACTTGGCTGCACAGTCAGTGTCCCTTCCTGAGTCTGTCTTTTCTTTATCTTTATGAGCATGAATGTTTCGCCTGCATGGATGCCACATGCACATCCAGTGCCTGAGGACAACAGACAAGGACATCGGGTCCTCTGAACTGGAGTTATGGGTGGCTGAAAATCACCATCTGGGTTCTGAAAACCAAACGTGAGTCCCTAGCAAGAACAAGTGCCCCTAACCACTCTACCGTCACCTCCGGTCCCCAACCACTGTAACGTCACCTCCGGTCCCCAACCACTGTAACGTCACCTCCGGTCCCCAACCACTGTACCGTCACCTCCGGTCCCCAACCACTGTACCATCACCTCCGGTCCCCAACCACTGTACCGTCACCTCCGGTCCCCAACCACTGTACCGTCACCTCCAGTCCCCAACCACTGTACCGTCATCTCCAGTCCCCAACCACTGTACTGTCACCTCCAGTCCCCAACCACTGTACTGTCACCTCCAGTCCCCAGCTGTCTTTGGAGGGAGCTGATGTTGATCTGCCCCAACTGAGAAGTGACCATGGCTGTTAAACAGAAATGCAGTATGTCTTGACCTAGGACTGACTGGTGGATCTCACTCCATACCACTCGTAATTACACTGTAGCCATCTCTCCTGGTTTCGGACGGTGCTGCTTTGGCTGTCTGCCCATCTCTGTGCCCCACTCCCTGATGAATGCACACGGCTCCCTGGGCATGGGAGTAGGACTTCTGACAATGAAGCCCAAACCTCCATCCTGTCTTTTGTCCCAAGTCCCAGTCCAGCCCAGCAGTCAGCCATGGAGCTGGCAGGGCAGGTGTGCACTCTACGCCACGAGAGGCCTGGGCTCTTACTGTTTCCAGTTCTTTTCAACCCCAGTGTTGGACACCCACTGAGGACACACCTCAGGAACTGGGAGACTTTCTGACCCTATAACACCATCTGTTCCACTATGCCTGGATTTGACCTCATGGAGGCATCAATGCATACAGCCGCTCAGTGACACTTCCTGAGGCGCGGAGTCCCCAAGTGCCTCTCAGGCAGAGTTCTGGATTAATCATCTCAAAGCCATTAAAGATAGGCCACAGTCTCTAGATCCAGAAGGCTCCTCTATAAAGGCTCCAGTTCTAAATACTGCCAAAAGCCAAGGAGCCTTTCCCGTATCAGTTGATGGAAATATACTCTAGGCTCAGTAGAACCCCAGTCTTCACCTGAGCTTTTTGGGGTAGCACTGCCAAGGCTACCAGAGTAGCACCTGGCATGTTAGCCAGGGTCTCCCAGGTGTAGGAAGCAGACTGGATGTGGTAGAGCAGACTTCTGCCTGCCTGGGGCCTCCTGTGCTTCTTTGACAAATCATGGGGTGAGCATGGTGACCCTCTACCGTGTCATGTTAGTCAACAAGGGGCTGCAGTGCTCACAGGTTCAGAGGTGGTGTTTGAAGACATCCAGCAAAGGTGACCCAGACAGTGGGGACAAAAAGATTGGCCAAGCAAGGGACCCACCAGTGTGAGAACACGCATTTAGTGGCAAAGAACTATGTCTGTTTGTGTGTGTGTGTGTGTGTGTGTGTTTGTGTGTGTTTTGTTTTGTTTTGGAGACAGGCTCCCACCATGTAGTCCTGGCCAGCCTAGAACTCACTATGTAGACTAGACTAGCCTTGAACTCAGAGTGATCCTCCTGCCTCTGCCTCCCAGGTACTGGGATTAAAGAAGTGCATCACCACACCTGATTATATGTTTCTGTTTTTGAGACAAGGTCGTAGGTAAGTAAGGCTGGCCTTGAACTCACTATGTAGCCAAAGCTGGCCCTAAATGTCACATCCTTTTGCCTTCACCTCCCAAGTGCTGGGTTGCCATGGCTTCGGTGGCAAATGCTGAGGCATTTGATTTTGAGTGCAGGGTCAGCACTGGCTGCACAGAAAGATTCTCAGATTTCTGGCTCTTGTCTCTCCACCTCAGCTTACACTTGTGTGATGGGATAAAGACGCCTTCTAGATGGTGGACTGGCAGTGCAGGAGTTAGACATGCTAACTGGCCCGGACATGGCTTCTGGCCACTTTCCTGACATCTCAGGTAACAGAGTCCCCAGCTCCCACTTCCATAGGGCTCCTACCCCTCCACTCAGGCCCTTTGCTTGCCCTGCCCGTTACTGTGCTCCTGGACTGGAGTGGCCTTGTTCCGCTGCTGCTCCTCTCATGAGATGAACACTAATGGGTCTGTGTCCCTAGTGCTGGTACACAGAATGTCCTGCTGACACCTGAAGAAGAGCAGCAAGCACTTGAATGCAAAATCAGACACTTAAGAAGCCAAGCAAAATCACAGAAGACGGCTCTTTTCCAAGAGCAGCCAGACCTCAGGCTCTTAAGAAGCCAGAACACAGTATGGAAAGGCCTAGACATGGTGTGACCTAGCCCTCTGACCTGACCCACAAGCCAGGCAGCTGGGTCACAAATGTCCTGTCTGCAGGGGACCAGGCACTCTCCTGGCTTCCGCTTCCCTCTGCAGCCCTCACTCTGCAACACATGCTCTCCACCCTCAGACATGTTCTGCAGACTACAGCACAAAGGACTGGAGGCTGTGAGGGCGGCTCCCATGAGCACTAACCTCTAGGTGTCCTGAGATGACCCTGCAGTCAGGAAAGAGGTAGTTGGACACCTGACACACCGGGTTCTCTATGCCCAAAGACTTGCAGTGCTCCTGGGCTTCCAAGCAGGCAAAGGAGAAGTTGGACTGACGCTGGCCGAGGACAGACAGCATCCCACTGGGAACAGCTTCTGATGCTTCTTGCATCGCTTCGGCTCGGACCTTCACTGCATACAGACCTAGCCAGAGGGAAGTGCATTTGGAAGTCTAACTGTGAAGTGGAGGGTGAGCCGTCATTCAGGGAAACAAGGACAGTGGTGCTGACTGCCAGCCCCAGGGCCACAGCTTTAATTATCTTTATGTGTGTGCTGCGTGGCCACATCCAGCACAGAAGAGAACTTACTGCATAGGACTGACCTGAGTCAAACCCTTAGCACCCACATAGAAAGTCAAGTATGGCTTGTAAACCTATAACCAAGCAAAGTAGGAGGTGGGCCAGCCTAGCTCCAGGTTCAAGGACAGACCCTGTCTCAGCTGAATGAGTGGTAAGACACACACTGGTCTTCTCTAGCATCTGTTGGTGCACATACATAGTACACACACATGCATACAACCACAGAGAGAACGGGAGGGGTAGGGAGGAAGGGAGAGGAGGAACAAAGGTGAAAAACAAGCCGGGCAGGGGTGGCGCCCACCTTTAGTCCCAGCACTCAGGAGGCAGAGGCAGCAAGAGACTGGCTCAGCATCTAAGCACGTTTCTGTTCTGTAGAGGACTAGAGTTCTGTTCCCATCACCCATATTGAGATAGCTCACAAGTTCCTGAAACTCCAGTTTAAGGGAATTTAGTGCCCTAGGCACTGCACACACATGGTACACATAAACTCATGCAAGCACATACACATGAAAAGACAGATCAATCTAAGTCAAGGAGCTTCCTGCCTAGGGCAGGACTGAAGCCTCTTTTTGGCTGTCACAACTGTCAGAGATTCTATTGAGAGTGATGGACAAAGACCAGGAGTCCTGCGACAAGGAACACCCTACAGTGATCAAGAAAATCCTGAAAACTAGAATCCCCTGGTCGCAAACATCAGTGTGAGTGCTTCAGAGCTCAGTGAGGGGCAGAGAAAAATAGACTTGGTGTGGGGCAAGCCCTAGCTTCAGGTCCAACTTTGAGCTGTGTGATCCAGACCTACAACATCCACTCTGCCTGGGCTGTTACTTAAGAAAAGCCGAAAAGCAACAGTCAAGAGCACCAGACACTCAGGCAGCTGTGAAACTACAAACACGCACATGAACACATAAAACATGGTTGTCATTAACCAGGCAGGAGTAATCCATGCGGAGCATGAGAGCCCAGCACTGCCAATGCAGGAGTAGAAATGGGCTCAGGTACAGCTCCAGGGCTGAGACACTGAGGAAGGACTATGACGACACTCCTGTCCTCTCCCAGTGTCTGCTCCTTGGGCAGGATAGGCTGACCGGAACAAGGAGAGACACAGGCACTGCCTGGGGCTTGACAGAAGAGCAAGGACCTGGAGGGGAGGCAGCCTCACACCCTTCTCTATGCACGCCATTCACTCAGCACTTGGGTATGTTCGTATGGAATTTACAGCTCTGTGTCCCAGGCAACTGTCGGGCATACACGTGCAGAACTGTGACAGGAAGCAGAACACACTGGAGGTAGTGGGTATGTGTGACCCTCTCCTGTGGGGGTGGTAAAGCAGTGACGGTGACACAGACACTCACACACACCTATGAACCCACTGTCATTCTGCAAACCGCACACAGTACTGCAACATAGCGGTTTTGGCAGACGTGGGCACACTGCTAGCCCTTCCATGATAGCAATGCTTTTAAAAACAGCACTGGGGTGGAGATATAGCTCTGTGGCGGAGTGCTTGCCTAGCATGCTTGGGGCCACAGGTTCAATGCCCAGCACTACTCCCTCAAGAACACCTTTCCCATTTCTCCCAACCCCAGCAGGCTCTAATCTGCCCTTTCTACCAACTAGACTCGTGTCCTGTGCACACTCATATTACAGTTTAACTGTACAGTAGCTCTCCTGTTTACATTCCCAGAAGCAGGAACCTGGGCTGACTTCTGCACACTCTCAACCTTCATCTCCCATAGGGTACGAAGTGAAGTTCGTGTGGGCTGTCTTGCACTTCCCTGTTGACCAGTGTCAGTAAACATAGGCTTATCATCCATCTGGGTCTCATCTCCCTAGAAATGTGCATTCAAGTCCTTTCCCTGAACTCAACTATAAAGTAGACTGTCAATCAGTGAATCATTCTGCCAGGCATTTGTGTGATGTTCTCTCTCTCTCTCTCTCTCTCTCTCTCTCTCTCTCTCTCTCTCTCTGTCTCTCTGTCTCTCTGTCTCTGTCTCTCTCTTTGTGTGTGTGGTCTGTGTGTGTGTGTGCGCGTGCATGTGAGTGGTCTGTCTATCTCTGCCTCTCCCTCCCTCCCTCTCCCCCACCCCCAGACTGAGTGTTACCTATGGGCGAGATGAAAACAAAAGGGCCCCCCCCCCCGTCCTTTTTGAGACAGGGTCTCACTATGTAGCCCTGGTGGATCATCTGGGACTTGATATGTAGAGCAGGCTGGCCTTGAGCTCACACAGATCCACCTGCCTTTCCTCATTCTCCAAGGGCTGGGATTAAGGGCACGAGTCCCAAGCTCAGCACAAGTGATCTCTCTGCCACAGCCTCCTGAGCAACCAAGCCGACAAGCATATGATACTTTGCCCAGTTTCAGCCAAAATAAATAAATAAATAAATAAATAAATAAATAAAAAGATCTTAGGAAATGGGGCTGGAGAGATAGCTCATCAGTTCAGAGGACTAACTCCTCTTGTAGAGAACCCAAGCTCAGTTTCCTGCACTCCAGCTGGGTGCTGAAACAGGCTTTGCAAACACTAGGCAATAAAGTATTCACTTACTTTTTTTTTTCATAACATGTATTGAACATCTTCCAGGTGTGACAGGTATAGAATGTGATAGTCTTAAAATGCAAAGCATTTTAAGGAGGGCCAGCAAGAGGGCTCAATGGTACCTGTGGCTAAAGCTAACAACCTGAGTTCAATCCTAGAAATCCACATGTTAGAAGGAATAGACCAACTTCTAAACAATGTCCTCTACTATCCTCACAGACACCGAGACATGTGCATCCACACATACATATACACACACTGAGACATGTGCATGCACACACATACATATACACACACTGAGACATGTGCATACACACACATACATATACACACACTGAGACATGTGCATGCACACACATACATATACATACACTGAGACATGTGCATACACACACATACATATACACACACTGAGACATGTGCATCCACACACATACATATACAAACACTGAGACATGTGCATGCACACACATACATATACACACACTGAGACATGTGCATGCACACACATACATATACATACACTGAGACATGTGCATACACACACATACATATACACACACTGAGACATGTGCATGCACACACATACATATACACACACTGAGACATGTGCATGCACACACATACATATACACACACTGAGACATGTGCATCCACACACATACATATACACACACTGAGACATGTGCATACACACATACATATACACACACTGAGACATGTGCATACATACACATACATATACACACACTGAGGCATGTGCATACACACATACATATATATACACTGAGACATGTGCATACATACACACATACATATACACACACCAAGGTATGTGCATGCATACACACATATATAAACACACACTGAGACATGTACATGCATATACACATACATATACACACTGAGGCATGTGCATGCATACACACATACATATACACACACTGAGACATATACACACATATACACATACACACACCGAGACATGTACATGCATACACATACATATACACACGCTAAGGTATGTGCATGGACACACACACACTTTTATGTAATTAAAAAAACAATGCAGAGGACAGTGAAGGATGGCAGCCAAGAAAATCTGGACCTCATGAATTACACATGGAAAGCAAACACACCTCAAATCCTAGAGACTTCAAAGGGGATCGGTGGAATCCAGTCCTTGAGATCCAGTGTCATCTATAGTCCTATGTTCCCTTCCCAACACCCCTAGCATGGATCCAGCACCACTGTCCACAAAGTCCCCTGTCCCCACTGAGCCCAGCAAGAACACAACCTGAACAAGCGACACTTCTTGTGTACCTTCAGCAAACTCCATGGCTCCAGCAAACACAAGGGCTGCAAACTCTCCCACGCTGAAGCCAGCCGCAGCAACACAGTTCTCAATGACCTGCGGAGACAGCAGATTATGAGGCCGAATCTTCCAAAGAACTCAGTCCTGGGATATGCCCCCCCCCCCCATAACTGTCAGGGCACTTAAGTGTCACCATGAGCCAATTCTCTGGTACTCCCCTTTATTGATGAGGACTTTAGCAAGGCAGCTAAGGTCAATCCTAGTCACACCACCAGCCAGAGCTCTGGTTCCTCTTGCCTCTGCCCAGAGTGGCTTCTTGGGCACATGGGGTATAGGAATTACAAGCACAGTGCCTAGGGCCACTCATGGCTGTAATCAGCACTAGAGAAGGCTAAAGCTAAGGAGTTTTGGATTCAGTGCCAACACAGCTACAGGACAGTTCACCCTTCTCATGCTCCCAAACAAAAACAAAAGTACAGGCATAAAACATGTTTTTCTGGGGGCTGGAGAGATGGCTCATCAGTTAAAAGCACTGGCTGCTCTTCCAGAGAACCCTAGTTCAATTCTCAGCATCCTTGTGGCAGCTCACAACTGTTTCTATTCCAGAGGATCCAACACCCTCAGAGACACGAATGCAGACAAAACACCAATGCACATACATTTTAAAAATATGATTTTGGCCGGGCGGTGGTGGCGCACGCCTTTAATCCCAGCACTTGGGAGGCAGAGGCAGGTGGATTTCTGAGTTTGAGGCCAGCCTGGTCTACAGGGTGAGTTCCAGGACAGCCAGGGCTATACAGAGAAACCCTGTCTCGAAAAACCAAAAAAATAAAAAAAATAAAAAAAATATGATTTTCCAGGCCACAGAAAAGCAGATTTAGTACCCCAGACCTAGTTCACATTACTACTAACATAAAGTAGGTAATGCTAGTATCTATAAAATCTCAGCACAGGCTCGGCCCAGAGAAGCATTGAGTGAATGTGCCACAGGACCATGATCGTTCCTGTTATCTGAGCCTCCTGTCACTCCTAACAATTACCTCAGAAGGTGACTGTGAAGGTAGAACAGAGGGTCTCGGCACCAGTTAATATGTATTGTCCTGGGATTACTCTATCTCAGCAGCAAGTGAACTCACATGCTCTAATAGCTGCTGTGCCATTTTCTGTCTTTTTTGACAGGGTCTCACTATGTAGCCCCGACTGGCCTGGAACTCAGCAACATCTGCCTGTTTTTTCTTTCTTAAAGATTGTGTGCACCAGGCAGTGGTGGCGCACGCCTTTAATCCCAGCACTTGGGAGGCAGAGGCAGGCGGATTTCTGGGTTCAAGGCCAGCCTGGTCTACAGAGTGAGTTCCAGGACAGCCTGAGCTACACAGAGAAACCCTGTCTCAAAAAACAAACAAAAAAAGATTGTGTGTGTGTGGCCAGAAGAGGGCAAAGGATGTCTTGGATCTCAAGTTACAGGCATTTTATGAGCCAGGGTCCTGGGGACTGAAACTAACTTCTACATGAGCAGCAAATACTCTTAATGACTGAGCCATCCCTGAGCCTCTAACATCAATTTCTAAATAGATTTCATTTAAGGAAGTCATCTTATAGAAACATCTTAAAAGGGCTGGAGAGATAGTCGGCTCAGCAGTTAAGAGCTGCTCTTCCAGAGAACCCAGATTTGAGTTCCAGCACCCACAAGATAGTAACAAATTGTCTCTAACTCAAAACCCAAAGGGTTCAGTATCCCTTTCTGGCCCCTGGGGGCACCAGACATGGATGTCACTCACAGACATAACATACTTGCAAAATACCCATACCTAAATCTTTAGCATTTAATAATTACTCCAGCAACTCAACCTCATGTAAAATCATGGCCCTTACCCTACTGTATATTTCTTTCTCTGACACACATCTTCAAAAAATTGTTTTTAAATTTTTTTATGTGCATTGTATTGTAACTTCCATGTACTTCTACATGATGGTGCCAGATCCCCTGTAACTGGAGTTATAGACAGTTGTGAGCTGCCATGTGAGTGCTGGGAATTGAACCAGGATCCTCTGGAAGAGCAGACAATGTTCTTAACCGCTGAGCAAACTCTCCAGCCCCTCAAATTTTTTTTTATGTGTGTGGCTAGGTGTGGTGGCATGAGCCTTTCATCTCAGCACTTGGGAAGCAGAGACAAGAGGATCTCCGTATGAGGCCAGCCTGGTCTACAAAGCGAGTTCCAAGATACCCAGGACTGTTACACAGAGAAACCCTATCTAAAAATAAAACAAAAAAACAAAATAATTTGTGTATGGATGTTTTGCGTGTTTATATGTTATGTGCACGTGGTGCACATACCTGATACCCCTAGAGGCCATAAAATGGCATCGGGTCCCATGGAACTGGAGTTATGGATGGTTGTGAACTACTACATGGGTTCTGGGAACCGAACCCAGGTCCTCTTAATTTCTAAGCCATATCTCTAGCCCAACACATAAATCTTTAATGTGCTATGTTAACTCAGTGAATTAAGTGTGAACTGTCTGCTCAAGATGCAAACTCCCCTGGAGCAGGGATCTTTATTTTGTGCAGTAGGTCTACAATACTATCAACGAGGACAGAAAGGGGACCAATAAGAACCAGACTGAGGAGCCCTGAGACCCAGCAGGCGGGGTTCGGTCCTCGTTCCTCGGCTCACCGCCGGCTGCAGGTGATGTAGCTTCTCCACGGCGGCCAGCGAAGCCACAAAGACGGCGGGCTGGCAATGCACTGTGCGGTCCAGGTCCTCCTGAGGCCCCCGCAGGCACAGTTCCAGCAGGTCGTAGCCTAGTATCCGGTGCGCGGCCTCATAGAGCTGCCGCACACGCGGGAAGCGGAGCAGGCCGCCACCCATGCCGACCGCCTGGCAGCCCTGGCCCGGGAAGAGCAGCACGGAGCAGCGCGAGGGCGGCCGCCGCGCCACCGCCTCCTGGACTCCCTCCTCGGCCACGCTGGAGTCCCGCAGCAGCTCCGCTACGTCCACGGCGTCCGGCGGCGGCTCCCGGAGGCTCGAGGCGGCGCGGCGGCCCCAGGAGGCCCAGGCCCACCGGGCCCGAGCTACACGGGCGTTCATACCGAGACGCAGAGCGGGTGTTCGTTACTGCGGCGGCTGAGACGCACTGCGGCTGCGCAACAGGGAGGTCCTTCGCGTATTTCCGGTCGGGTCACCTAAGCAGCCAGGAAAAAAACGTTCCTATGTAACTAATCTTAGCAGCTCTCAAACTATTTGCAGTTGCGTGTTGGTTCTGGAGTGGTTCGTGAGTTTCCTTAAACCTCCCCAGCTAGGAACCGGAGATAGCACTTCATAGTGAGCCTTCAATAAGTATTTACGTACTAAATTATGCATCACCGTCCAATAGAACGTGAAAGTACCGCGATTGTTTTTTGGTTTTGGTTTGGTTTTGCCCATGATTCTGCCAACTCTACTAAGCAAACAGTTTTCTTGCTATCTTAGTTGTGCTTAGCACAACTAAGGTGTCTGGCTCATAATAAGAAGCCAGTAAATCTCTGTGTCGTGGAACCAGGTCCACAATCTGAACCAAGTCAGATTCGCTTTTTAAATTCCTTAATTTATGGCCGAGTTGTAGGGGCGCAAACGGTTAATCCCAGCATTTCAAAAGCAGAGGCAGGCAGATCTGAGTTCGAGGCCAGAATAGTCTACAGAGCAGTTCCAGGACAGCTAGGGCTACACAGAGAAACCCTGTCTCAAATAATAGTAAGTAAATCCTTAGTTTACAAAAAAGGAGACAAATGTCATAAAGATTGAGTACCACATAGTTAGTCACAGAATGAAGACTGGAAGTTTTGCTTATGCTGTCTCTGGAAGCTATTTTGAGTCTGGGTCACACTGATCCTTACCTGAGCCCTGCACTCCATTTCCAGAACTTTGATCTGTTCTCATTTCCTGCCAGTGTCTGTTAAGGTGCCCAGGAAATCCACCCCCACCCCCAATACTCTCACCACAGTCTTCATGATGAGAAAGTCTATGTGGAGGTAGGTCTCAGTTTGCTCTGGCTGGCATACCAATGCCAAAGACTTAACGGCCTAAATAATGGAAATTATGTCAGAGTTCTTGAGGCTGAAAAGTCCAAGGTCAAGCTTGGCACTTGCAGATTCAGTGTCTGGGAAGACTGAATTCAGTGTTTGCGATGACTAGCTTTCTATATCTGTTAGGCTCCAAACCCAGACCCCCTCATCCCCTAACTCTTGTTAGTATACAGGCAATTCCACTGGCCTGCTCTCAGGGACCCAGCAACTGCTTCCCTCATCACCTGCCTTAGCCAGCTATGCCAGGTGTGTACAGCCACCCCAGATCTCTCTTTGTTCAGACACTCTCTTTCTCTTTCTGCTCCCCCCTCTCTGCCTCCCTCTCTACATGACAGTTTCCCTGGCCTCCTTTTTTTCTGAGACCAGTGAACCTGCCCGAAAGCTGCCCCCAATAAACCAGCTTTTATACTTTTAATTGGGCTTGAGTTGGCTTATTTTGTCAGTAGGGAAGTCCTATTAATCTCCACATGATAGATGGGGGCGTTTTCTAATAAGGATATTAATCTAATTCATGAAGGCTCTATGTCTACTTAATTGCCCTGACCCTCCTGTGTCCTCTAACTACCTCTAAATGCCTTCACCCTGGGGATTAAGGCTCAATATATGAATCTGATATATTGGAGGAGATGTACCACTTAGTACTTACTCCACATCACCAAGCACATTTCACTGAGTTTGAAGAAAATCAAATAAGCATTTCAGGTTGTCCAGTCTTATTTTATCATTTTATGTTTTAATATATGTGTGAAAGCATGCACACATGTGTGTGTGTGTGTAAGATAGATAGATGGATGGGTGGATAGATAGATAGATAGATAGATAAATAGATAGATAGATAGATAGAATGAACCTCACTATGTAGCCAGCCTGGAACTCATTATGTAGATTCACAGAGATCTACCTGCCTCTGTCTCCTGAGTGCTATGATCAAAGAAGTGTACCATCACACGTGGCTATTTTTTAGTTATCTGTATATGTGTGAGAGCTTGGGGAATCCAGAAGAGGGTGTTGTATCCTCTGGCTCTGGGATTATAGGTGATTTTGAGCCACCTGATGGAGGTGCTGGGGACGGAACTCAGGTTCTCTGCAAGATATACTCTCAATTGCTGGGTCATCGTTTTCTAGCCTTGAGGTCTTGCTTTTGATAAGGAAAAGGTCATATCCCATTAGAGGAAATTTGCCGTGTGAAACATGACCAGGGCATCCGGTGGTGGGGTGAAAATGGTGCAGAGTTCTTCAGCCTAGGGTCCAGAAATAGACAACCAAGGACTGTTCTGTTTTCACATGGTATTCATATGTGTATGCTTGAGTGGGATCTGTGCACCATGGCAGTATGTGCACACATGCATGTGTACACGTATGCAGAGGCAGGGAGTCAATATTGGTTGTCTTTCTCTATCGCTTTCTACCTTGTTTTTGACAGGATATTTCACTGAACCTGGAGTTCACTGACTCACCTAGCAGGGCTGGCCAGCAGGCTCCAGAGATGCTCATGCATGGCCAGCTGGTTCCAGAGATGCTCCCGACTCTTCCTCCCGAATGCTAGCATTGCAGGCGCACTCTCCCACACCTGGCTTATTTACATGGGCTCTGGATATCTGAACTGAGGTCCTCAAACTTGTGCAGCAAATGCTTTACTGACTGAGCCATCTCCCTGGCCCAAAGGAATCTTTATGAGAACATAAATTCCTGCCTGACAGTGGTGGTGCATGCCTTTAATCCCAGCACTCAGGGGCAGAGGCAGGCAGATCTCTGTGAGTTCAAGGCCACCTCTGTCTACAGAGTGATGTGGGCTGTAAAAGGAAGTTTGGTAAGTAGAGCAGGTTGAGACCCAGAGACTCAGTGGGCACACAACTGAGGATCAGCGACTCCCTGCTCCCTGCCAGATTCCCAGTCTGGAACACATGCCACGATCCTCACATAAGAAAATGTGACCTATGGCCATGTGGCCCCAAAACAGAGGTCTCCATGCTAATGGGGTTCCTAGAGGCCCCGGAGGGCTTAGCCAATGAGCTTCCCTTCCCAGACATTCCTCCCTGCAAAAGGTTTTTAATCTCAGGCCTACCCTGAGAAAATGTGTATAGACCATTTTCCACCACGACCAACTAATAAACTGTTTAGAACCGTGGATGGTCTTTTTAATCAAGATCCACCCTGGGGAGCCATGAAGAAGGCTACAGAGCTGCAACCTAATCTCCCATAAAAGGCCTCTCTGAGCTCCCAGCTCCAACTGCCACCAAGTCTGTCTCTACCAAGCTAAGGAGAATCACCCATGGGACAAGCTGGGGCTCCCCCTGCCCCCTGTCCTCTGATCTCTGGCCCCAGGCTAGATGCTGTCCCCAGTCTAAGCCACCACCCCCAACTCTGTTCTCTGCTCTTCAGAGACTCCCATCTGGACGTCCAAGGGTCTGAGAACCCCAAGGCCCTGGCCTTGCCACAGGTATGAGACCCCCCCCCAACTAGCTCTGGCTTTCCCACATCTCAGACTGAGCTTTCCTACCCCTGAGCAGTGTCTTGGTGCTTCCTGGCAGCCAGAGAGGGTGTTGGGTAAGTGCAAACTCCCTGCATTCTGCCTCCCCAGTGGTGGGGCAGACACAGAGTCAGTTCCAGGATACCTACATAGAGAAATCCTGTTTAAAAAAAAAAACACAAAAAGACATAAATTCCGAGTTCGAGGCCAGCCTGGTCTACAGAGTGAGTTCCAGGACAGCCAGGGCTATACAGAGAAACCCTGTCTCAAAAAACCAAAAAAAAAAAAAAAGACATAAATTCCACAGTCAGAAAGAAGATAGAAACCCTAGTAACTGATTGTCTTGAAAACAGAAAGAAGATAAGCAGACATGGAGAAAACTGAGGAACAGGTCTCACTGATGGTGGTGGCTCACACCTTTGATTCCAGAGGCAGGTGGATCTCTAGTTTGAGGCCAGCCTGGTCAACAGATTCCAGGAGGGCCTGGGCTACACGGAGAAACCCTGTTTCAAAAACAAAACAAAACAAAACAAAAAAACAAACAAACAAAAACCAAACAACAACAACAAAACAAAAGCCAGGTCTCATTCCTTTAACAGCATCCTTTAAAGCTTAGCTGTGTGCAATAGCAACTTCTTCTAGCAATAGGGGAAGAAAGAAAGTGCAAATCTATGTGAAAATATCCTTGAAAAAAATGATTAGATCCCTGAGCCTTTACCTGTTCCCTATTCCTGAAATCATCTGAGGAAAAGATCAAGGGAAAGATGGGGCATGAATTCAGGGATTCCTTTGAAACAGGCTCACAGTGAATGCTGACTATAGAGATCCTCTCCAGTGCTCTGCTTCAGAAAGCTCCTGGAATCCTAAAGTCAGACCCTTATCCTCCAAGTAAAGGACTGGAGAGCCCTGGCAAATACTAAGCATTTCGGGAAGAAACCCCTGAGGTCACTGATATTGCAGAAGAGGAACTGAAACTACTGAAGTCTCACCCACAGGCTTTATTTTTTTTTTCTGTTCTTTGATGATGATGATGATGATGATGATGATGATGATGATAGGGCTTTTTTGAGATAGGGTTTCTCTGTGTAACAGCCCTGGCTGTCTTGGAACTTGCTTTGTAGACCAGGTTGGCCTTGAACTCAGAGATCCACCTGCCTGTCTCCCGACAAACAGCTTTTGTACATTTTTTTTTTTTTAATTGTAAGAAGACATCCAAGGATTCCCATGCATCTAAGACAAGCCTCTGATGGGCAGAAAAGAAAGCCAACATATAGAATTTGGAAGCTGAGGAAAGAAGTAAATAATTGTTTTTAAACATTAACTTTAGGGCCCCTAAAACATCTCTGTAAGGTAAGGGTGCTTGCTAGTAAGGCAGAACCCCTGAATTTGGTCCCTGGAACCTACGTGATGGAAGGAGAGAACCAAGCCTGACAAGTTTCCCATTGACCTCATGTACAAAATAAATAAATGTTAAAAAAGTAATTAAAGCCCAGCAGTGGTGCCCCACACCTTTAATCCCAGCACTTGGGAGGCAGAGGCAGGCGCATTTCTGAGTTCGAGGCCAGCCTGGTCTACAGAGTGAGTTCCAGGACAGCCAGGGCTATATAGAGAAACCCTGTCTTGAAAAACCAAAAATAAAAATAAAATAAAAATTAAAAAGTAATTAAAAAAAATATCACTGACCTCTTCAGAAAGTAAGACAGTGCAGTTATAAGAAAGAAATGGGTAAAACAGTTGAAAGCAAACAGCAAAGCAGAGTTGAAACCCTCAGTGAAGTCCAGAAGAAACCACTGGGGGAGGGCGGGGACTAAAGAAGCGGAAACAGAAGAACTAAGCAAGAACAGAGTGAGAAGAGCAACACCGGAAGTCCAGGGCTCCGAGTGACAGGCATTCCAGAAAGAGAAGTGAGGAAACAGAAGATGGGAAACTGGAAAAAAAAAAAAAACAAAAACAAAAAAAAGGAAGGCTTTCCCATACAGTCAAGGGCTGCTGAAACCAAGCATGATGGTGCATGCCTGTATCCCCAGCATTTGAGAGGTCAGGATGCAGGATCATGAGTTCAAGGTCAGCCTGAATTACACAGAAGACTCCAAAAATAAAGATTAAACAAAAATGGGAGCTGGAGAGATGGCTCAGAGGTCAAGAGCACTGGCTGTTCTTCCAGAGGACCTGGGTTCAGTTCTCACAACCATTTCTTAACTTCAGTGCTAGGAAGTCCAATGCCCTCTTCTGGCCTCTGTGGGCACCAGGCACAGACATAGTACACATACATATATGTGGCAAAATACCCATACATACAGAACAAAAATAAAAAAGGTCGGGTCCCTTGAGTGCTGGCTCAGTGGACTAAGCTTAAACTCCCATAGAAGGTTGTGCTTATAAAATATCAAATCTTCACAGCTCAAACTTACATCCACAGGCTGTAGCAAGAAGGTAGCATCAACAGCCACGTGCACCAGTGACCTATACAGTTGCATTCTGACACCACAGCACACAGCATAAGGCCGCTAGACCACAACACACCTTCAAGGTTCTGAAGGACAGCGGGACTTCTTAGAGAGGTGTCAGTCCACCGAGGTGGAGAGCACATTTATAAAGTCATCTTCCAGGCACTCTGGCGAGAGCTCTAGGGGGACTAGCCAACCTAGACAAAGTGGAGTGGCCACTAAGGGGGAAGATGCTTCGGTCCATTTTCTGTTTCTATTACTGAATTTCACAGACTGGGCCATTTATAGAGAGTACAAGTTTATTTCACTTACAGTCCTCAGGGTTATAAAGTTCAAGGTCAGACGCTGCATCTGACAAGAGCCTCCTTGCTGATGGAGACTGCAGAATCCGAAGGATACAGGGCTTCATCTGGCAAGAGGGGCCACCTCCAAAAACCGGCACTGGCTGGCTTTGATAACAGACCTACACTCAGGATAACTGATGGATGTATTCCTGAATGAATCGTGAATGGGTTGGGGCCACACAATGAATCCTTGGGACATAGTCACCTCTTCAAGGTCCACCTGGTCCCACCTCTTGATTCTTCATCATGGGGACTAAATTTTCACCAGAGATTTTCCTCCCAGGGGACATTCACGACTCGACAAATACACAACAGGACGTGAAAACCATCCAAGAGGCAAAGATATGCCAGAGGGGTGCAAAGAGACTGAACGGCTATGGGCATGTACAAGGTGTGTACAGCCATTGCCACAGGAATCGGCAAGGCTCCGGAGGTGTGCTGAGAGACGTTGCAACCAGACCCCTTCTGATGCTGTGCTACCAGTTAAGAACAGGAAGCCTGGAACTGGGAAGATGCTTCAGTGGGTCACGTACTAACCTTTACCTTGCAGCCACCAGGATTTGAGTTTCATTTCCAGAACCTGTGTTAAAACCCTGGGTGTGGCGGTGCACAGCTATAATCCTGGGGCCCGGAAGGTTCAAACAGGCAGTTCCTTGGGGCTCTTTAACCGCCAGCCTACTCTAATTGACTCACAGGAAGAGGTTGAGGGCTGCCAGCAAGTGGGTGTGGCCAGGCGTAGTGCCTAGGGCCTTACACAAGAGGCGGAGAGCGGTTAGTTTTGTTTTCTTTTATTTTGGGTAGTGCTAGGGATTGAAACTCAGGGACCTTTGCGTGCAAAGAAATCACTCCACAATGGAACTATATCCCAAGTCCCTCATTAAAACAAAAAAACAAAATACGGAATAAGATGATAGGTAGAATTCAGTCAGACACAGGCGAAAAAAATATATAATACGCAGCACAGATTGGCTGCGTCTGTCATCCTCCTGTCTCAGCCTCTTCCATATGAAATACAAGCACGTGCCACCACTGTGGCATTCGTTATCTGAAGAATAGTGGCCTGTCTGCGATGCCCAAAGCAGGGATCTTTTCCCTCTGTGTCCAGGCCTACCATCGGGAAAGAGAGAGAGAAAAAAAAGAGGGGTGCCTGGCTGAGGGCGGGCCTGGGAAGCCAGGGTGCCTCCGGGTGTGGTGCAGGGCGGGGCGGGACGAGGCGGGGTCAGTGGCTACCAACCTCTGTGCGCAGTGTCCTTCACAGAGCAGCCAGCGACTGCGGGAGCGAGGTTGTGGATAGGTGAGACCCTGACAGCGGGGAGCTGAAAAGGGAAACTGAGACCAAGATCAAGCGGGCGGGACTCCTCCCGAGATTGCACTGCTGGGAGTGGTTGGCCTCTGGGGACAGCGGCCAAGGTTCTGTGCCTCGGTGGAACAGGGGGCGGCTACTGCTGCCGGAGGCAGCTGGGAGGAGAGAGGAGGGAACCTCTGGCTGCTGGGAATTCTGTTTCCCTTGCAGGAGAGTGTTGGAATCCGTGGGAAACTGAGACTGTGCAACGGCAAAGCATAGAAGGCAGGACTTGAGCCCCAGTTGTCTGAGACCAAAGCCTGCTCCTCCTGCGTGGGTGGTGTGGACGCCTCGTGTCTGTGCCTGGCTGGGGCGGGCGGGGCTGAGAGCCGCCAGCGTCCAGAAACTCCTGATAGTGGGTACCTGGGGGATGAGACGGACAGACAGCAGGCTTGCTTTCTAAGCTTTTCTCTGATCGGCGTTTTCGGCTTCTCCTGTTTGGGTTCCCCTTGTTAGGGGTTGTGCAAGCCGCGCCTAAAAGCTAGTTTTGTTTGAAAAAGTTGCCACTCCGCAACGCCATTTCCCCACACCCCAGAGCTCATGATGACCAGTTCCTACCGGTCCTAACCGACCTATTGCTGGCACTGTGATTACTTTCAGAATGAGAAAGGCTGGCAATAGATATAAGGACAATTGGCAAGTTCGTTAAGAACAGAAAGTCCTAAAATTCTTCGGGACAGAATCGGCTCGCTGGAAGGAAAGCTCAAGGATGGGGAGGAGCTTCGCTTCGCTCAGTGGAGGGAAGAGGGCATGGCTGGCTCCCTTCTGTTTCTGGGTCATAGTCTCTAGGGAAGTCCCAGAGCAACAGGTACCCCAGGCCCATTGGCTCTGTCCAGCTTCACAGACTCAGACGTTGAGTAGCAGGTCTAAGGTTGCCTAGCCAGGCGTGAAGGATTATGGAGGCTGTAGACTCCAGCCTAGGAGAAGGAGGGCTCTCCTTTCTGGCTATCCTACTAAGATGTGGGGCCCGAGGCTGTTGGCCTGAGACCCATCAGACACTGAGAAGAGTAATGACAAACCTGTGGACTACCTGATCCTTGCCCAGGGCACTGTATCCCAAGATGAGGTGACAAAGCTATATGAGAATGGCCGTGTGTCGTTATGGGTGTTAGAGATACCAACCTGGAATGTTCTACAGTCTCCCCATCAGTTTCTTCACCTGGAAAGTGACACTAGCAATAAACCCCCTTCAGGGACTGTGGATCAAAGAGAGGTGTCGGACTCCTGCCCTGTGGCCACTGTGAGGAATACGTGAAGCTTTGACAGACTGAGCAAAAGAATCTGTCTTCGAGTAAAGTCCTGGGGTGGTGAAAACGGAGAAGGCCTACCACCAGACTGCTCTGTCTTGTCCTAGTCCATCTGTCTAAGATGCTCTCTAGAAGTGGAGAAGTAGCCAGCTCCTCCCCTAGAGGAAGCAGCTGAGTGGTCCTCCCACGGATAGTCACAATCCTGTGTGGAGTTTTCCAGGGAGGTCTTGGTGTCCTGTCCTTCCTTCCTGGAACACCCCAAGGACCCTGAGCAAGCTGGTAACAGGCTGAAGCTTGGGATGTTACGTGCTTTCTAGAAGAGAAAGAAATAAAGGGTGAGTGGGCAGCTTCGCCCCACTCTGAGCATCCCTATCCTGCTCTCTGTACTATCCTGGGACTCCACCCTGAGCTCATCTCCTGCCCAGCTCAGCCTAGCTGAGGGGGTGACTCAGCTTCGTGGGCCCCACCCCTGCTTGTCTACCACCCCTCCATGTGGGTGACTCAGGAACTGGGCAGTCTCCAAGAGGCCCCTGGAAGGTCCCTGGCCTAACTTTCTCCTTCAGTTTCAAGGAGACTGTCCTATTTTGTGACTTTGGATGGAAATAGGGGGTCCTCCCTTTGACCCCCTTAGTGCAGCAGAGCATAAAGATAGAATAGCCATCACAGGGCAGCTGGAGGGTGGGAGTAGGAGCCTGGAGTTCAGTGTCCTGTCCCTAAATCCTGTCCTTATGGTATGTCCTTGGGACAGCCATCACCCTATCATTAGAGACTTTGGTTGGTCCTGATTGGGGACTTCCCAGACACAGAGAATGCCTCCTTCCCATTGCTATGATGAAAGCACTTTCTCCTTCAGGGCCATGGTGAGAGGGAAGAGGTACTACCGGTGGGGGCGTCAGGCTGGCAACCCTCTAAGGTAGGGTTCTCAGTTATACAGGCTCTGACCTGCTAGGGACTGTTCAGAGAAGGCAGCTGCTGAGGGGCCTAGGGGACTTGCTGGTTATGGGGAGGGCTGGGTTGGAACAAGAATCGAGTGGCCAGCAGGCACTGGTTTCTTTGTGGGAAGTGTACATGTTTGGAACTCGGTGTCGAAGGCTGGGGAGACAGCAATATCATTGACTTGTGTGATTTCAGATTATTTGTTTACATTTGAGGAATTTCACCTCAGTTAATAAAACCTGTTGTCAGGAATGACGGTGCTTGCCCGGTAGTCTAAGTGCTTGGGAGGCTGAGGTAGGAAGACTATCTCAGTTAGTTTGAGGCTGGTCTGGGCTATGTGATGATTATCTTTGTGCCCCTAATAAAAGAGGAGAGGCGGGCTGGAGAGATGACTCAGTGGTTAAGAGCACTGACTACTCTTCCAGGGGTCCTGAGTTCAATTCCCAGCAACCACATGGTGGCTCACAACCATCTGTAATGGGATCTGATGCCTTCTTCTGGTGTATCTGAAGACAGCTACAGTGTACTCACATACATAAAATAAATAAATAAATCCTAGGGAGAGGGAGAGGGAGAGGGAGAGGGAGAGGGAGAGGGAGAGGGAGAGGGAGAGGGAGAGGGAGAGGGAGAGGGAGAGGAGAGGTGGCAACAGTATAAACAAGGCTGTAGCAGTGCAGGCCTGCAGATCTGTAATCTGAGCCCTTAGGAGCTGGGAGGCTGAAGTAGGGTGATCTTGCATTCAAGGCTTAGCCTGGGCTGTAGAGTGAGTTCCAGGCTAGCTTGGGCTCCACAAAACAAACAAACAACAACAAAGCCAATTGAAAACCCTCACAGGTGTCCCCAGGCCGTGGAGCAGGAGTGGTACTGTGAAGGGGACTCGGCAACAGGATCTTAAGTAGGGACACTGATTCCTTTCCTTCTCCTTCCCTCACCTCCTCTTAAGTCCCCTCTGTATCCCATGCCGGTATAGACTTCTCCTGCCTTGGGCCTCGGTGCTCAGGGATTACAAGATGTGCTATGGTGCTGGGAGGGACAGTGCAGTTTCTTGTTTAAACTTTGACAAATGCCCAAATGCAGAAAAAATGACCCACAGGCTCCATCTACCTCCCCCTAGTCTCAGAAACCAGAGATGCCTTCCCCAGTCTGTTTCTCAGACCCTCAAGTACATCCCCCATTCAGCTTCTCATTTCCCCAGGTACTCCCCCCTACTCAGCTTCTCATTTCCTAAGGTACTCCCCACCATTCAGCTTCTCATACCCCCAGGTACTCCCCCCATTCAGCTTCTCATACCTCCAGGTAGTCCTCCCATTCAGCTGCTCAGACACTCAGGTACTCCGCCCAACCCCCATTCAGGTTCAGGTTTGACCTTTAGAACGAGCCACCTTCCCACACAGGCCCCAGTGAGCCCACCCTGCTTCCCATCATTCATCTTCTACAGTTCCAGGCTTCCTCCCCCATCTTTCTTCACCTTGTGAGCCGATGCTTTCCAGGGACCCTGAGCACTGTCAGTCTTTGTACTGAAGGCTCCTCTTGAGGTTCCTCCTGGTGTTTCTAGGCTCA
This sequence comes from Grammomys surdaster, assembly GCF_004785775.1. NCBI lineage: Eukaryota > Metazoa > Chordata > Mammalia > Rodentia > Muridae > Grammomys > Grammomys surdaster. The sequence goes on from NW_021620598.1 coordinate 747,086, forward strand.
GGCCCAGGCTCAAGGTTTGACAAGAAGATCACCAAGTGTGCCCAAGGAGACTGTGATGTCCATGTCCGCTGTAGAGATGGCAAGCTTCCGGTCATCTGTGGAAGGGACTCTTCTGAGAGTGAGAGAGAAACCGAACATAATCAGGGCACTCAGTGCCTCACTTCACGGCTCTCCACTCTGCCTCTGGGCCTCAGTTTCTCACGGTGTGAGAAAGCAGGGGTTTCCTGTTTTCTCTGACCATGCTGACACCCAGGGGAAGCCTAATTAATGCATTGGTCATGGCCTCCTCCAGCTCCCTGGATACCATACTGCTGTGGCATTTCTTAGAAAGGCGGGATATGTCCCCATTGCAGAGATAAGCAGCTTCAGAGGTAGCCCAGGCTTGCCCCAGGTGACACTAGGCTGAGCTAAGTGAGCAGCCAGTCTTGGGCAGATATTTCCTGTACCCCAGCTTTCTCAAGGAGGGATGAATCCTGTGACTCAGTAAAGATGCAGGAAATGCTGGTTACTGCCTCGTCTGTACTGGGAGGGGCTGCCAACCCCATCTCCGAGAAGTAAATGTTTTGGTCTGCCTTAAGGTTATGTTGAAAATAGCTGTGTGGTGGTGGCACATTACTTTAATCCCAGCACTCAGGAGACAGAGGCAGGTGGATCTGAGTTCAAGGCCATCCTGGTCTACAGAGTGAGTTCCAGGACAGCCAGGGCCACACAAAGAAACCCCGTCTCCACTCCTGCTCTCCCAAAAAAGTTCATTCCGAAAACTGTTTTCAACTCATTAAAAATGTCCTCTAAGCCATGACTGGATGCCTTACGCAGGATGTTGTAAAGTTCAAGGTCTGTCTGGGCTACAGAATGAGTTTAAGGCCAGCCTAGTTACTTACTATTCTAGTTCACTGTCCACGGCTGTGATAAAGTACTATGACCAAAGCAACTTGTGGAGGAAAGGGCTTATGTAGTTTACAGATTATAGTCCATAGCCGAAGGAAGTCGGGGTAGGAACCTGGAGGCAGGAGCTGATGCAGAGGCCATGGAGGAGTGTTTCTTACTGGTTTGTTCCCTTGCTCAGCCTGCTTTCTTATAGAACTCAGAACCTCCACCTCCTCAGGAGTGGTATCACTCACAGTGAACTAGGCTCTCCCACATCAATCATGGATCAGAGGAAGGCCCCACAGACTTGCCTACAGCCAGTCTTCTGATGGAGGCATCAAGTTAACAAACAAAAACAAACAAAATCTAATTAGGACACTTATCAAGATCTTGTCTCAAAACAAAAAATATAAAGAGATCTGGGCATGCAACTCCGTGGTAAAATGCTCATCTGGTATATCTGAGATTTTCTAAGCCATGGTATATACAAGGCTTAGGTTCAGTGTTCTCAGGACCAACAAGAAAAAAAAAAAGAGTAAGAAAAAAGTTCTCTTCCATGCTAGCAGAACAGCTCACAACACTTGCCTGGCGTGCCAAACACTTTATAAACAAAAAAATAAATCTTCTGAAGCTTGGAGGGAGTGCGTGAGACTCCCCTGTTCTTGAGTACAGGATTAGCTACTTTTCTGTTATTTTGATAAAACACAAGAACCAAGACAAGGTATAGAAGGGAGAGGTTAGAGGGTAAGAGTCCATCATGACCGGCAGGCGCGGCAGTGGGCAGGTATACTGCAAGGAGCAGTGTAAGACTCTGACGAGCCTTAGTTTACCAGAGACCCCCTGAGTGAACAACGCTGAGCCGGGGGATCGTTGCAAAAGCAAGAGGAATTTTATTGTTCCAGTATGCTGGGGTCATCCTGCATCCAAAAGGAGAGGCGACCCCAGGCAGCTCATTCGGTGGACCTTTATACGGTTTCCAGGGGTAGCATAGAGAAACAGCAACTAGGCACAATATGATTGGCAGAACAGTGTGACTTTTAAACTGATTGGTCTTTAGGGAATGAGGTGGCAGGGACTTCCCTTGTCTGTGGATGGCCAATAGTCCGTCCTGCAGGTCGGTCCCCTTTTGGTCTGAGAAATGTTTTTTTTTTTTTTAAAGATTTATTTATTTATGAGTACACTGTAGCTGTCTTCAGACACACCAGAAGAGGGCATCCAATCTCATTACGGATGGTTGTGAACCACCATGTGGTTGCTGGGATTTGAACTCAGGACCTCTGGAAGAGCAGTCAGTGCTCTAAACCGCTGAGCCATCTCTCCAGCCCTGGTCTGAGGAATGTTAATTAGCCTCTCTTTTCCGGAGGAACAAGTGTTCTAAAGTTTCTGAGCTGACCTCTTCAGCAGGAAGCTGAAAGCTCACATCTTCAACTGCAAGTGTGAAACAAAGAAATCAAACTGAAGGAGGCAGGGCTTTTGGCTTTCAAAGCCTGCCCCCAGTGATGGAGACCACACCTCCTAAGCCTCCCCAAACAGCACCACCAACCAGGAACCAAATATTCAAATCACTGAGCCTATGGGGGACAGTCTTATTCAAACCACTACAGGCAGTGAGGTTGTTTTTGTCATACTGTAGACTGAATTCGGGGTCTTGTTAATGAAGCCCTTTGTTTACCTACCACTGAGCTGTTGTGTAGGAGATTGTTTCCTTCTTTCCCGTGTGTGTGTGTGTGTGTGTGTGTGTGTGTGTGTGTGTGTGTGTGTGATGCGATGCACATTTGTGCACAGGCATGGACCTCTGGCCTCAATCAGGTATCTTCCTCAATAGATGTCCCGTTTATTGAGTGAGGTAGAGTCTCTTGTTGAACCCAGAGTTTGGCAGTTCCCGCTAGTTTAGCTGACTTGCTCTGAGGATCTTGTCTCTGCCTCCACAGTGCTGGAATGACAGGTGGATTACCACACCCACACAGCATTCATATGGATTTTTGGGGATCCAAATTCCACTTTTCACACTCTGCATAGCAAATGCTTTACCATACTGAGCCACTTCCCCAGGGTGGCTTCTTATCCAACAAGCAGACACCTGATTCTCTAGTTACTAACAGTGTGTATGTGTTAGTGGGAACTATTTTTTGATGGAGAAACTGAGTCCCAGTCAGGGTATTGACTGGCTTAGCACTCCTATAGCAAGCAGAGGCACAGCTGGCCCGGACTTCCACACCAGGATTTCCCATTCTCAAGCTCACAGGGCTTTAACTTCAGCCCAGAGATTGACTGCAAAGGGCCCGAGACCAGCTCTAAGACTCGGAAAGAGGGCCGGGACCCAGTCTTGATCGTTTTCCTGAGCATTCATGTAACTTTGTGATCAGAGTAGAGCCTGGCCTAGGCTGTCCTCCTCTGGTGCATGGGGCTGGCCTCTGAGGTAGACACCTGAGGAACATGATACTCTATGCTGCCCCCTGGGGACACTAAAGTAGACAGCGTCTATATTGTACATAGATGGAAACTGAGGGTTGAAGTGATTTCTCTGAGGCCATGGTAGGTGAGTGTGGAAAGAGGATTTGAGGGAGCCAAGCTTTGCCAGTTGCCAGTCACCAAGGGAATGAATGAATGCATGGTGGGATGAAGCCCTGCAACACAAGGCACCGACCTCCCAGCATCCCTGAGTGACACTCGGCCTAAGGTGAAGCAGAACTGACAGAGGGACAGAGAATAGAGGTCACACATCAAGAGACCCCAGATCGAGGGTGAGGTGAAAGAACAGATGCTTGCAGCAGAAGTAGGAAAAAGGTGGGTGGAGCCCTAGTGGCACCCCTGGGCAGGGGCATGAGTGTGGGTGGAGTGGGGACTCCGCTGTCCTTCCTCACCCACCAGGGATAGGTGGGCTGGCTGATCCTGGGGAACAGGACCCCAGAGGTGCTGAAGGCGGTGATGGATTGACCCCCAAGGTTTTGTAGAACTGCCCTCACCCCCACCCTGTGTTCTCTTTCAGATCTTTCCAGAACAGCAGTTGCAATCGCTATGCCTCAATCTTGGGTGCCCGCCGTGGGCCTCACTCTGGTGCCCAGCCTCGGGGGGTTCATGGGAGCCTACTTTGTGCGTGGTGAGGGCCTCCGCTGGTATGCTAGCTTGCAGAAACCCTCCTGGCATCCTCCTCGCTGGACCCTGGCTCCCATCTGGGGCACGCTGTATTCGGCCATGGGGTAGGTGGTTGGAGGCGCTACCATGCAGTGCCCTGGTCCCTCTGGAATCAGGCTGGGCATTGAGTGCCTTTGCAGAAGGAGGCCCATGGATGGAGTGGCATCATTTCTCATTGAGAAAGGAAGGGTGGTGAGGCTGCCAACCTATGCGTTGCAAGACTGAACTTTTTCCTGCTTGCCTCTGGGAACCCTGACTGGGCTCAAACTACTGAGGCTGTCCCATGTATAAAGGTCAGCGTGGACAATAGCAACACACGCCAAGGCAAGCACGAGGCAGCCACAATCTCCTGATTATTCTCTACAGCACCAGGCCCTGGTGTGGTCCATTCCCATAAGCCCTCTGCGGCTGTTGCCTCATGGCCTCAATAGCCTGTAATGACCGAGCTACCGCTTGCTTGTTCCCTCACACCCCCAGCCTTCATTCTGTAGCCACATACTGACTTGGATTCTCAACTCAAATCTCTGTAGCCATCTTGTAAGAAAGGAAGGCCTGGAGAGGGCAAGCAGCTTCTTTGAGATCATACAGAAGTCAGTAGCAGGGCATACTCGAGCCATCGCCGTGGGGTCTCAGAAGAGGGTATTCCTTTTGGCCTTGCCCTGTGATGTCCTGATCGCTTGTCTGTTTCAGGTATGGCTCCTACATAGTCTGGAAAGAGCTGGGAGGTTTCACAGAGGAAGCAATGGTTCCCTTGGGTCTCTACACTGGTCAGCTGGCTCTGAACTGGGCGTGGCCCCCCATCTTCTTTGGTGCCCGGCAGATGGGCTGGGTAAGTATGGCTGTAACTTGACTCTTGGGTCATTGGAGATGGCCCTGGGAGAGCAGGTGACATCACATCTCAGATGGGGTCAGTATCTATAGGTGGTGGGGGAGGCCTGCCAGTCCCTTTAGGAGTTCATGAGTCTGGTACGATGGGGCTCCTGTAGTCCCAGCTCTCGGGAGGCTGAAGTGGGACAATTGGTTGAGCTCAGGAGAGGGCTAGGCCAGCCTAGGTGACAGGGACCTGTGTGTACTAATGCCATCTTAGTCCATCTTCTCTCCATGAAGAAAGTCTGGAGGGCCAGGCTGAAATGGGTGGGGCTGCCATCTTGGGTATAGAAGCAATGGTGTGAGACACTGGCATTACATCTGGTGTTCTGTGTTCTGACACATGAGGACAAAACCTCTCCTTAAAAATGTTCTTGTTCAGACCTGGTGACGCATGCCAGGCCTTTAGTGCCAGCAGAGGCAGGAGGATTGCTGTAAGTCTGACATCCTGGTCTATAAAGCTGGTTCAAAGTCAGCTAAGACTACACAGTGAGATCTGTTTTTAAAAAAAACAAAAAAAGGCTGAGCCACTGAGTGTGTACCATAGCAGTAGCTGTCTGGCCCCTACACTGGCCTCCTGGGTCAGCACTTTACAATGCTGCATCTTCAGGTCAGGGGCCTTTAAGCTGCTGCTTCCCTCTTGGATATGCTGTGTCCCCTTGGGGCTCTCATCCATACTCCACACATGGCACAGTCAGGCAGGGATTTGCAGACAAGGAAACGAAAGCTGAGAACAGAGGCAGGCATCATACCCTAAGGTTCAGTAGGGTTAAATGAACCTTCTAGACTTGGCAAGGCTTCCCACCTTCTGTCTTTCCAGGCCTTGGTCGACCTCCTGCTTGTCAGTGGTGTGGCAACCGCCACGACTGTGGCTTGGCACCGAGTGAGCCCTCCAGCTGCCCGCTTGCTGTACCCTTACCTGGCCTGGCTGGCCTTTGCCACCATGCTCAACTACTATGTATGGCGTGATAACTCTGGCCGGAGAGGGGGCTCCCGGCTTGCAGAGTGAAGGCACCCAGCCATCAGGAATGTACCCCTTCCAGTCAGGCACTGTGGGTAGTGGCCAACATGCTTTTATGACCATTGGGCCTACTGGTCTATCTGGTCTTAGCCCAGGAAGCCACCAGGTATGTCAAGGTGGTCAGTGCCAAGTCCCATGCAGGGACAGTTGTCCCTGCCTTTCTGCACTGCTCCAGGCATGCCTGAGGAGCGTAGGCCTTTTAAAGCTAAATAAAGTCTCTAACTTCATGTGTAACAGACTCTGTACTTAGTGGGACATCTGGCCTGACAGGTAGACGGTGGCTATGCAGGATGGCTCTGCTGCTGAGGCTGTGTCTATCAGGGCTGTACCACCCAGGTCTTCCACCTAGGGTGACCCAACTGCCATGAAGAAAGTATCCAGTCCCAGTACCCTTTCATATGGGTACTGCCTCAGCCTGCTTCCATATGCCTCATGGGTATATATGGTCCCTATAGGGCACAAATGACCCATCAGGTATCACAGGCAGTCATGCTGGATACTTTGATGGGTAGTGCACCCAAGACTTGGGAAGGGCTTCTTAGCAGTGCTCTCCCACTGCCAGGAATGCATGTCATAAAGCTCCAGCAATTCCCCAGTGTTCTGCTGAAATGGTGGTGGTGGGGGGCATCATTTGCCACCTACAGATGTGCCTCCCTTGCCCACCACTGGAGGCGCCCTCTCTCCTACGCTGTCACCAGCTTTTAGGACAATAGCTCTCTGCAACCTTTAATGAGAAGGGCATTGGCCTGCTGGTTTAGACTGGTCTCTGGTTTGTACTCATTCCCACAGCACAAGTCTCAACCGTTTACACTGACGTCCCCAGCCAACTGGCTACAGAGGACCTGGGCAGCCACCTATCAGCATGGGAGCCATGTTGGTTTAGGATTAGGAGCTGTCAAACACTTCAGTTTGTGGTCAGCCAGTGGCATCTCCCTGGAGCCCAAGCAAGGGCCTGCAGGGCTCAGCTCCTACTTCCTTCAGCAGCATTGCTGTGGCTGCCTGGGCTCTCTAGCCAACTGCACGTGCCCACCTTGGGCACGTGCTGGCCTTTGGTGAGCCCCTTAAACTGAGAAAGCGATCAGGGTATGGATGAATACCAGGAGGATTTGTCAGTGATATAACCACTGTTTACAACTGGCTGGTGGCCAGGCCTGATGCTGGGCCAGCTGGCGCATGTGAAGCACCTGACTTCTTTAGAAAACTTTTAAATTTTTGTGTGTACATGCATTTCCACTCACATGTCCCATGGTATACACATGGAGGTCAGAGGATAACCTGTGGGGGTTGGTTCTCTCCCCTGTAGTTCCCAGGGAGGTCTTCAGGCTTGATAGCAGGCATTTTTTACTTGATGGTTCTCTGTCAGCCCCCAGAGCCTCTTAACCACCTCATGAGTTGTGGCCTCTCACCCCACAACAAATAGATAACACAGAGAATGCTATTTCTCAAGGACACCATGTAGGGTCAAGCCTCAGACCCTGTGACCTCAAAAGCCCCCTTGGGTTGGTGGTGTAGACAGGGTGGCTCAGAGCTCTTCTCCAGCTTGGAACTGGGACTCTCACTAGGAAGCCAAGCTGTCTGAGGGAGCGCGGAGGTCTCTTTCTCTTCTCAAAGCACACATGGTGACATGTTGGGTTTGCCTGCAACCTTGGGGGAACACAGCTGCCCCGCCAGCCCAGGCCTGTGCCTCTAGAGCTCCAAAGAGAAAAGACCAGGTGAAAAGAAGGCATATTTTATTGCAGTATAAAAGGGCAGAGGCCAGCAGCTTTCCAGGGACAGGCCCACCAGAAGTGTCTACCCTGCCCCCAATGGTGGCTGGACCCAACATGGATGGGTGCACTCCCTAACAGGTGGCCTACACGCCCAGAGATGAGCAGGAAGAACCATGTCCAGTTATGCTGAGAGGGTCACTTTTACCTTCACAAGTACAACAGCCACCACACCACAGTGCCCCGCCCACAGGAGAGTCTGGAAGCACCTCCCACCCATTTAAACACACCCACTTCCTAGGGTGCTGGATGTAGATGCCCAGCAGTTACAGAACAACTGTGTGGCTGACTTCAAATTCCAGCAACAAAATTAGGAACTCGATGTTACACTGTCTTTCTGTAGGTTAAAAGAAAACCAAACCCCAAACCTCAGCACCTTGGCAACCCCAAACCTTGGCAAGAGGCAGCCTGATTCCCACATGAAGTTCTCCCCAGAGCCATCTTAGCAGCTGTGGCATTTCCAGTCACCCCTGCCTGGACTCTGCCATGAAATGTCACAACCCCAGAGCACCCTGGCACCCTGTCTACCACAAGAGCACAGTGGGACTTGGTGAGGTGCCAGCACACCAAGACCATGGGACTCTGAACAGCCCAGCTTCCCAGATGGGAACTACCAAGGGCAGGCATGGCTGGGAAGTCTGCTGGTGAAGGCTCTGGTGGAGGGTGCCGAGGCATAAGGCCAGCTTGGCAAGTGTTTCCCCTTGGCTGTTCTGGGGCCTGTGAGTGCAGCACAGGGTACTCGTACCCTGCTTACAGCCGCCATGGGACAGGAGGACAGAGACTCTGAGAGAATACTCCCTGGCTCTAATGGATACGGGGTCTCCAAACACTTCCGCGTGGAACCCTGTTTCTGTAGAACACTTCTTTGTGTGCAAATTCTCTAGACGCCAGGAGAAAAGCCCTTGGCTGAGCTGCAGACACTCAGAGAAGAGAGGGTGTTAAGAGGTACAGAGAGTTCTGGGCAGAACCCAGCCCTTGGGATACCACTCACTGTCCAGCTCTGCCACACATGGACCTGATAGCCCACATATGAAGCAGGAACACAGCTTAGGAGGGCTGAGCCTTACTTAGGCCAAGGCTCTGGCTAGGGAGGGAAGGAGAGAAGAGAGAGAGGAGAAGGCTGGGACTGCAGACGCACTTCTGTGAGCACAGGCTGGAACTGGCTACGAGCACAGGCAGAGCTCTGGGCACCTAGATGATGCGGGTGACATGGCAGTCATCAGTCTCGTCCAGAAACAAGGTGCTGAAGACATCGTTGAAGAATGAGGGGTGGTACCTGCAGGCTCGCTCACAGTCGGGGTTGAAGTTCACCTCCAGGATCTGGGGCTGCATCACCCGCTTTCCTGATGGTGAGACAGAGATGGCAAGGCTGTATGGTAGCAAGGTCGGGGTACAAATCTGCCTTGGAAGGACAGGTGGGGACTGTGATGGGTACAGACTTAGGCCTCAATCCCCAGTGTGTGTGTGCAGAGGTGTGATCTAGAATGTACATTTTCCTGGCTTGAGGCCTGGTCCTCAAAGGAAGGTTGAAGCTCCCCCTACCCCTAGGGCTACGAGGGCATATTGCTTCAGGCTTTGATGGGCAGTTTGGTCAGAGGGAGTGGCATGAGGGGCTGGCAGGGTGGCTCCAGCCCTCCTGCCCCAGAAGTTCTCATGGCCCCTGTGGGCCGCCTCCCCCTGAACTGATGCAGGTGTTTCCCTCATGGATTAGGCCAGAATACCCAACCTGGACCACCTGGCTAATTATCCAGTGAAATGGTAGCCACAAGCTAGAGAGATGGTTTGGTAGTTGAGAGCACTTGCTGTCTTTGCAGAGCACCTGGATTGAGTTCCTAGAATCCACATGGTGGCTTATAACCATTCTTAACTCCTGCATGCACACACGGACAGAACTCTCAAATACATAAAACAACCAAAGCAAACTATGCCATATCAAAAACCCTCCTGCAGCCAGGGCTGTCCCAGGTGCTGCTGGTCTAGGCCTGGGTGGATGAGGTAGAAGGTTCTGGTGTGAAGAGTCCCCTTACCATCTGGGTGGCTGTCCCACTTGAGCATGAGGTCAATGGCATATATGGCCCGAGATGAGGGGTAGTCGCAGAGGCCCATGGGCGGTGGCTTGGCACATGCCACTTCGAACAGCTCTGTGAAGGCCTTGAAGATCTCAGCCTAGGGACAAGCCATGCTGTCACATGGTGTTCTCTGACTTTGGGACTAACAAGGCCCACAGTCCTTGTCTGAACCCTGTCCTGAAGATAGACCAGGTCATCTTCCTACATCCTTTGTCTCTAGGCCTGGCCAAATGGCCATGTCAGCCTGTTCCCCCACTGCTGGAGTCCATTTCTGCTTTGTATTAAGGAAGGAGCCCAGTGCTTCAAGCATTCCAGACAAGCAGTTGTCACTGAGCTCTGCCCAGTGCAGGACTCTACCTCCATCAATCTGCACATTTCCTGTCCTAAGACTAATCCCCTGACTCCCGGCCCCAATGGGCTTGGATTCCTGGAGTTGTTGGAGCCTATTGCTCTTAGGCTACCTTGGGATGCTATGAATTTCTTCTCTTCTTCTTAGGAATATTCTAAAGAGCCTCCAGAACTGACACACACAGGCCCAGAGTGCATGGGAGAGGATGGTCTTAGCCCAGCCATATCTACCTGTCTCAGCGGGAAGATGACCCCACTGCTTGTTTAGGAAGGGTGTGGCTTCCACAGCCCCAAACTGGCAGAGCCCAAGACTCACCTGGACACCACTCCAGGGAAACTCTGGGTACTGCTTCTCAAACTGGGGGATGAACTCATTATAGTGAACCTGCAATAAATGAGAGTCAGTTACCATGGCAACAACTGCCTCTAGGATGAAGTAGGACATTAATCTCACAGCACAGGATTCGGTCCAGCTCTGGCCCTCAGGGTAGTCAGGAGGACAGGAGGCCAAGGTGAGGCTAGGCAGATAGACTCACTACTTCGAGCCTCAGTTTTCCCTTTTATGAAGAGTAGCGCTCCCTGCTCAGCCCACTGACTGCTGGGCTGCTGCAAGGCTCAAACTGGGAATGAAAGGTCCAGGCCTCAGGAGGCTGTCAGGTACAGCCACCATGCCCAGCTCAGCACAGCCTACTGGCAGCAGAGCCCAGACCCACTCTCCAGGGCCCCCCCACAGGCATCCCAGGACAAGATCCCTGGACCAAGATTTTACCAAAACATCTGAATAAGGAAGCTGAGATTTCTCCCAGAGAACAATAAGCCAGCACCGGCCCTTTCAACAATGGTAGGGGCCTCGATGGGTAATCTGGGTCCTGGCTTTCAATCCAATCAAAGGAGCGACAGGGCTGCCACTCAGCCCCACAGGGAATCGGAGTCAGCGCAGCCACTCAGCTGTGGTAGTTCCTTTCTCACAACCCACTCAGAAGATGCTTGGGCAGGGCACAGAGAGGCACCTCAGAGAGTCATTAGCCATGGGAAACAGGTTACTGTGAGGTTCACCAGTCTCTGCACTCAATATCCACAATGTGAGGCTGAGGCAGAAAAGCTGAGAGTTCAAGGCCAGCCTGGGTCACATGAGCCCATGTCTCAAAAACGTCAAAAAAAAAAAAAAAAAAAAACTGAAATAAATTTTAAAAAGAACTCAGGTGTGCCTGCAGAGGAAAAATCACACACTTTAGGAAGGGAGGGCAGTGGGAGATAGCATGGGGCTTTCCTGGTCTCCTGTCAGACAGGGTAGGTGTTATGTACTTATACTCCTTGGCCAGGACAGAGACTTTGATGTAACAAATCTAATAGTCTAGCTCCCTTTCCAACACATACCCAGAGTCAGGACCTGGTGCTGCACCCTACTGTCCCAGATGCACTGCTGGTCTGAGTTCTGCCTTGTTGCCTTTAGCCCTGACATACAGATCTCACTGTACCCACTGTGTGGCAGTGCCCCCTACAGAGACCTCAATCCACTTACTGGTCTTGGGATCAGGGAACCCTGCCTCTCCACTGTGAATACTGGGAGCTCTTTAGCACCTTGGGAAGGACTTCCTGAGAGGACACAAAACCTGACTGTGATAGCCAGAGAGGACACAAAACCTGACTGTGACAGCTGGAACCTAGACTTGCTCTTGGGCCCCACCAGGCCCTACCTGCTTGAGCACCACATCCGGATCATAATTCATGACGGTGAAATGTTTCTCATAGTCGTCTAGGTCATTGAGGGCGAAGGGCCTGAGAGACAAGAGGACAGGCAAGCATGAGCTCCCAAGCACTATGGAGAGCAGCCACACATTGCTGGGGCTGGGGTACACTGCTCCTCTTGTCTGTGGGCTAGGATAGCCCCTCAGCCTGAGTTGGGAGTCAAGACAAGTGATGTGCTGTGGAGATGCTCTGTAAACCACAGTATGTCATTATGATTCTGCACTGAGGTCCATGAGTGTCACATTTACTATAGCAATCATGTCACCAAACACTTGAGGAGCTGTGGGCTCTGGGATGTGGTGATGATGCCCAGTGCAGGCGCTCTGGCCCTACAGTGAAGGAGGGGTTCCCCCGCCCAGCCCTCAGCCCTCGGTCCCCACCTGGCCCACTCACCGATTGGAGAAGCGTAACCAGAACACATCATAGACAAACAACCTCAGCGGCCTCACTGAGCGGAGCAGCACAATGTAGCGAATGTCAAACTTGACGTTCCCCACATCTTCTCGGGGGAACAAGACGGGACTTTCAATATATTTGGACACAACCTGGAGGACAGACGGAGACTTGCCAGTAGCTCCCAGCTCACCCAGCAGGATAGAGCATCTGGGAGCTCCTGCACCAGACTGGTCCACGATGGTTTCACCTGTGTCCACAAAAGGACTCCATATGTGATGCCACCTCAGCCAGCTGTGGCTGCTCCCTCCTCCTGCACTTTCAAACTCTCGCTAGGGCAGGGCAGACTCTTTATGTTCACCCTGATTTTGTACTTTAAAGATCTCCTTGTGTGTAAGAGTGCTTGTCCTCCAGAGAGTGTTGGATGTCCTGGACTGCTGCTACAGACAGCCGTGAGCCGCTATGTGGATGCTGAGAACAGAACCTAGGTCCTCTGCAGGAACGCCAAGTGTTCTTAGCACTGGTCCATCGCTCCAATCCCTACCTTTTTTATTTAAAGAGACAGCATCCCACTGAGTTTCAGCATTTGTGTATGCACACATGTGTAAGCCTGAGTCAACCTCGAGTGCCGTTCCTTAGGTGTGATCTGTGTATGTTTTTTTTTAAAGCCAGCGTCTCTCACTGGCCCGGAGTGTGACAAGCAGGCAAGGCTGGCCGTGCTTGGCTCCCCTTCCCCTTTACATGGGCTAAGGGAATGAACTCCAGTTCTCATGCTTACAAAGCGAGCACTTTCTTTACCCACTGAGATATTGCCTGAGCTCTAGTTGGCAGCTTCTCAGCAATATTCCATCCAATCCCGCCTGCTGTCTCAAGTCCCCAACAATGACTGACAGCCCTCAAAGTCCATTTCCTTCCGGCTTGTGCCAAGAATGTGCCCCAGCACCGTTGCCATGGCTGAGGAGCCCCTGGTGTCCTGACACAGCTCCTCAGACAGCCCCAGGAAGTCCTGTCTCTACAGGATCACTCCACAGACCTGGGGGCTCCGTGGGTGGTGAGCCATGTGCTGCGGTGGTATGACTTGATCCCCACGAGCTGAGTGACTCCAAGTCACAGCTGACTCTCCTTGATGTCTCTGCCTGTATCTGGAGCACCTGGGTTGGGGGAGCTGTGTGCCTACCTTGGGGGTGCTCTCTCGGTGTCGAATGATGCTGTGGAGGTTGTTGGTGACGTGGGTGTCCAGGCTGCGGGCCAGGTTCCAGGGCTTGCAGATCCAGTGGTTGTCTTCACCCCTAAGAGAAGACAGTTGAGCTATACCTGCCTTTCAGACAATGTGTCCTGAGGAGTTAGAGGCAGACTGGCCAGCCCATGTCTTTTAGGAAACCCAACGTCATACCAGGTTAGGAATGTAATGGAACCTAAGGAATGTTAGAGGGAGGAACCCCACCCCCTCCACCCCAAAGCAACAAGAGAAGCTACTAGGTGCTCAGCTAAGGAGCAGGCTGGGCATGGGATAAGGACGGGGACAGAGCTGCAGCTTCATAATGGAACTGGGCAGCAGGGTCTGTTCGCCCTGTCTGGAGTCTAGGCAACTTACCGCCTCTCCCGGTGCTGGAAATAGCTGACAAACTGGGGCAGTTCAGTGCGCAGGTTGAAGGTTCGGGGTAGCCAGGGGGGACCCTCAGGACCCCCAGCCCGGCGAGCGATGGAGGCCAGACAGTCCTTGACAGTCAGCAGGTTCTCACAGGGGAACTGGTTGAGTAGCACCTGTGGGCTCTCTTGGCTGAGTTTCCTATGGGTGGAGACAGGTATGGCCAACAGAGAGGTCAGTTTAACATCCTGGGGAGTGTGACAGCCATCAGAGGCCCTGGGTATGTGGAGCAGGGCTGCAAGGTACCTACATGTAGTCCTTGATGTGTGAGAAATGGAAGAAGATGTCGGCGTCGGTCTCACTGTCAGTGAAGGTGAAGCGAGGGTGTGTGAGGTGGCCAAGCACCTGCTGCACGTCGCAGTGGACTCTGTGGAGAGACCCGAGTGAGCAGTGGCCCAATGGCAGGCAGGAGCTCCTGCTCACCCCTCTCCTGTGTCTGCAAGCCCCAAGGAATACTCATCCCCTCTGCCCAGCTGTAGGAAGACACTCCTATGCCCAGGCTCCCTATAGAAGATGGTACCACAGCGCTTGTCTCACATCTGCCATCAGGATGACGGGATGGCTTAGATGTTTGGTAGATGCTGGTTTCTCATATGAAAACAGATGGCTAGGACTCAGGCAAGCATAGGGAGAGCTTAGCATCTGGGACTCCGCTTGGCTTGGGCTACACACACTCCACTCTGAACAACAAACAATGAAGCAAATTTCTCCTCCGTGTAATGACACCAAACTTGAAAAGTTCCTATTCAAAACTACATTCTGGAGGAGGGTCAATCTGGCCTGAGTTGGCTTAGGGAGGAAGGGCAATAAGCCACACCTGTCCTCAAGCGAACTTTTAGGGAGAACCCTTCCGTTACTTACCATCTTATGCCCACGCATAATTGGCAACAGATCTGATTGAGGTCAGATGCTTTATGGGACTGGACATGCACAGTGAGTAAAGGGCTAAGGATCTAAGCCTCTCAGTTGAAATGGAGAAGCCAGGTATAGTGGGGCTCCACTTAATCTCAGCTCTAGGGAGGCAGGGAGGGAGGCGTGTCTCTAATACACGGCTAACCTGGTCTATAGAGCAAGTTCTGAAACAGCCAGGGCTACAGAGAGAAACCCTGTCTCAAACAACATCATCACCAACAAGAACCACCCAAGCTATACCCCTAGGAACTAACTTTCTCTTGAACTCCATACAAGGAAACCCCAAACAGTGACTGGAACCCGAGTATCTCCAGTCTGTGGCCCACACCATCAGTCTGGACAGCGTGTTCCCTTCCAATCTCCACTACCTCTGTTTTCAATATGCTCCTTTGCTACTCTATGATCTGTGTGAACTTTCCTTCTTACATTCATTTGTTTATGCGTGTGCACACGCGTGGGCAGAGGCCAGAAGATAACTTGCAGTAGGCAGTTGGTCCCCTCCCTCCACCATGTGGGTCCTAGGGGTTGAGTTTAGGGTGTCAGGCATGGCAACAGGTGCCTTTACTGGCCGAGCCATCTTGCTGGCCTTTTATTTCTTTCTCCAATAAGAGACTAAAAACCTGGAAACACTCAACCGCTGCAATTAGGCTGAGAGCAGCCACCTCCCAGTCCTGCTTGATCTCAGCCAGTGAGGAGTACTAGTGCTCCCCAGAGGGCTCTCCTGAATCTGCAGGGCTCCAATGACCTGGCACAGGTCTTAGGTCATACTTCAAAGCCAGCACAGAAGTGAGGACAGGGCCTAGAGGTGGCTGTATTTCTGAGGTTATTAAGTGTGAAGCAAAGAGGACTCAGGCCACAAGGGTGAGTGAGGAGGCAGCTTGGGAGGACGCTGCTGTGGGAGGGCTCAGTGAGCCTAGCCTTCTGGGATGGGGCTGGCACTGGGCAGTTAACCTGCCTGAGTCTAGACTGCGTGTGAACCATGGCTGCAATCAGGACTTATGGGGTCCCCATCCAGTCCATTCCAGAGGGAAGAGGTGTGTGTGTGAGTGGGGTTCGCAGCCAAATCTGTTTCTTAGGAGACATATCCTTTGCTTGGCTAGGGCTCTGGGTTCAGGCAAGAGGAGGACCCCGTAGAGAGAGGCTGACCCTAGGACCTGGTGGACTTGGACAGAGTGGAGCACACAGCCCAATTCTAGCTGTACCAAGTGTGAGTAGCCATAGGTATGACATCTGGGAGCCTGTAGGGAGCGGCCCTGCTCAGCACTAGGTAAGTGTGGCATGTACTCAGGCCCGGCAGCATGGAGGTACAGTTTCCCCATCATTGCCTACACCCTCAGACTTCTTGGATTGGCTCTCCTGGTAATCTAGGTGCCTTTCCCCCTTGAGACAGGGTCTCACCCTATCTCACCCAGGATGCCTGAGAACTTGTGCTAATCTTCCTGCCTCCATTTCTCTCTCTCTCTCTCTCTCTCTTTTTTTTTTTTTTTTGGTTTTTCGAGACAGGGTTTCTCTGTATAGTTCTGGCTGCCCTGGAACTCACTCTGTAGACCAGGCTGGCCAAGAACTCAGAAATCTGCCTGTCTCTGCCTCCCAAGTGCTGGGATTAAAGGCGTGCACCACCACCGCCTGGCCCTGCCTCCATTTCTCATGTTGAGATTATAGGAAGGCCGCTGGGCCTAGCTGTTTCTAATGTTCCAGGGCAAGTGTAACAGCCGCCTCCTCCAGGCAGCCTTGCCTGCTTTCTCACACTCCTCTGTGATTTTAAGTACTCTGGTAGCACTGCCACTGCATCTAGATTCCAAGCCTCCAGGACACAGCAACTGACCTGGGGCCCAGAAAAGTCTTGTTATAGAAGACAAGTCTCAGTGACAGCAGAGAACAGGGCTGTGTACCTGAAGATGTGGCCCTCGGGACGTGACACTGGGCTAATGGTGAGTGGCAGCTTCTCCTTGTTCTCCTCCAAAATGGCCTAGAATCGAAGAGAGACAGAAACAGACCTCAACAATGGAAGCAAACAACCACGAGCTTCTTCACCCTGTGTGCCAGGCCCCCACCCTTCACATCCTTGCCTCTCTCAGTGGCAGCCCAGGGCTACCTGACCTGACGCGCTGGACTCAGGCCTCTCAAATCCCCAAGAATCCAGGCTGGACAAAGAACAAGACACACATTGTTCTCATTCTCCATGGTGCCTTCCCGACACAGTGCGAGGGGTGCCAAACCTGTGCTGGGAGGAGCCGCTCAGTCTGATGGGAGCCCCCCCAGGGCTGTTCCTGGGCTAAGCTGGTTAACAGTTTAAAATATGTCCACAGTCTCTGACACTCCCTTGAAAGGCAGAATGTGGTTCATCCCAGGATCCAAGGAGCTACTTCTGAATGAGCAGCAGAGAGCAAGAGGGAGACCTGAGTCCAGATCACAGGCTCAACTCCCTCCGGCTTGCTCCTGGATTACTGGCTCAAGCCAGCTGCCATACCTCAGGGACACTCAGAAGCCCATAGAGAGGCACCTGTGTGGAGACGCTGAGACCTCTCCACGGCCAGCTTGATTCTCAGAGCCCGAGTGCTACACACGAACATCTCAGCCTCAGAAAGACTCTGATTCCTCAGCTGTGGGGCAGTCTATGCGCCCAGAAAACCCTGAACCAGAACCACTTGCTAAGCACTGTCTCCAGTTCCTGTCCCCCAGAAACTGTGGGAGGCAATAAGTATTTACTGTCCTAAGCTGTTGGAGCAATTTGCCACCAGCCCGGGTCACCTCAAGGCCAGATCACAGCCTGGACCCATGGTTTTGAACCAACAGGTTTCAGGTGAGGACTGTCTGGTTTCCTGCCACTCTTTCCTGCAGCAGCTTCCCCAGGAGACTGACAATTCTCAACACATAGCTGGAGGGCAACAAAACCTTCCCTAGCCAGCCTCAAACCTTGCCTCAAGTACCCAACTCCGTGTTTACCAAACATGACTAGGTATGAGTACTCAGGAGGCTGTGAGAGCAACTCTGAACCCCCAGTTTGAGGTACAGCACCTCCTCTGTCTTTCTGGATTCAACAAGGCGCCATGAGACCATGACTGTGGTCTGTTCTGCCCAGTTAGCATCTTACAGAGCACCTACTATCACCCACGTTAATCTGCTTAACCCATCTACAACCTTCCCCGACTCAGACCTCTGCATGCCAGGGTAGACTCAAACACTGTAGGGTGAGGGCTGCAGCCTCTGGCAAGCCACTGTAGACCCTAGGTTTGGATCTCTACTTCTTTTTTTTTTTTTTAAAACATGTGATTTTTTTTTTTTTTAAAGATTTATTTATTTCATTTATGAGTACACTGTACCTGTCCTCAAACACACCAGAAGAGGGCATCGAATCTCATTACAGATGGTTGTGAGCCACCATGTGGTTGCTGGGATTTGAACTCAGGACCTCTGGAAGAGCAGTCAGTGCTCTTAACCGCTGAGCCATCTCTCCAGCCCGGATCTCTACTTCTTTACACCCCAGATTGTTTACCATCAACACAACTGTGAACACAGATCAGCCCATCTATGAGGTGCCAGACACAGGCGTCTGTGTGTATCGACTCAACAAGGGAGGCGGTCCTTTCTCGAAGGGGCCTGGTTTCACCACCTCCCCTAAAGACTTATTTTTATGTGTTGAGTGTTTACCTGCATGTGCATTTGTACACATGTGTTCAATGCCCACAGAGGCCAGAGAGGGTGTTGGATACCATGAACTTGAGTTATTGACGACTGTGAACCACCAGACCTGGGTGCTGGGAACCGAATAGAGACACTCTGTGGCAGCGGCTAATGCTTGTACCACCAAATAATTTCTCTAGATGCTAGGGACTGTGCTTCTGACTGGTACTGGGCCTTTGTGAACTCATATTAGTCAGGCACTTCTGAGTGAACCTGCAGGGTCCTGACGTACAGGCTTCCCAGTGACAGCAAGGACTCCATGACGGCCTGTTGAGTTGTACAATGTACAATACAGTAGGCCCTTCGAGCCTCAGGCTCCACTATTTGAGTCAACCAACAGTAGGTCAGAAGTGTTTTTGGGGGAAAAAAGTCCTCAGTAGAGAATGTGTGCTTGTCATTGTCCCCAAACTACATGACTGTCTACAGTGCACCTCTACTGTACTGAGAACCGCAAACTATCCAGGGGAGACAAGGGATACTGAGACAGTGCTGAGAGTCTTACGTGAGAAACCGGAGTACCCATAGATTTCAGTATCCGTTCAGTCTTGCAACCCATCCCCATGGACACTGAGGAACAATTAGTGTCTTCTTGTCCCCTCTGAGAGAGCACCATGAGAAGAGAGACAGAGTAGTGCATATGGCCAGATCTAGCCGCACAGAGCTCCTCTTCCCAAACCCAGGCCACCTAGGATCTAGACCAGGACAAATAGCCACACTGTGTGGCTACAGGAGCTGGTGCACAGTAAGCCTCTTCCATGCCAGAGTAGCTAGTCTGGAACCAGAATTCAGCCAACATTTAACACTTGGTAAATGGACAGAGAACATTCCAGAGACCACCGAACACCAGGCCCGAGGTTGCGGGCGCAGGGCCACACCTGGTAGTACTTGGCAGGAGGCTCAGGCGTGGAGGAGCTGAGGTCCAGCATGTCGGCGGGGGCCCAGGGCAGCAGCATGCATTTCCGGATCAGAGGGTCTGCCTCTCCGTAGGCAAAGTCCCGGGTCACCTCCTCTGCGCCAAGACACGCGTGCCCATCAGTGGGGGTGATGGAAGGCCCTCCCACGGCCCATCCTCTGGGGTGTGCAAGGCACCCCACTTACCGCCTGTGTCTAGGTCCCTCAGGGGCCACAGCAGCGTGTATGCCACTTGCTGGGGCATGTAGAAGAAGGGGGCCGTGGCGAAGCTGGGCATGTCGGAGTGCTGGATCCGTGAGCCAAACTCGTCCATGATGTACCACACGGGCACCTTCTCTTCAGCTGTCTGTGGGAGAATACGACAATCCTCGGCCACATGTCCACCCACCGCTGTTCATCTCTGCCCACTTCTGAGCCTGGAGGTCCCCTCAATCCTAATAACTAGCCTGGGCCTGTGGAAACAAGGGCCTAGGTGCCGTAATGGCGGGGATGAGTTCCACATACAGTAAGCTGAGGTAGGGAGGTCCAAGGAGCTAGACCGGAAGAAACCAGCATGGCTTTCCCCAACTGAGAGTGGGCAGGGCCTCAAGTCTGGGGGGGGTTGGGGGGAAGGAGCCTGGAAGCTTGGCAGGGTGGCGGGTGAAGGCCTGAAGGTGAGTCAAAGCGTTCTGCTCTCCTCTCTCAAGGGTGGCGAGAACCACAGAGGGCAACGTGTTTGGAAGGGGTGCCCGGGATTAGAGGTCTGAGGCAGGGCTGTGTTCCATGAGTACAGAGGCAGAGTAGGTACCTTGCTCCCCAGCCTTGGTTGGTCTGTCCCAGGTACCAAGATAAGGTCTTGTATGTAGCCCTGGCTGGCTTAAAATTAGCTAGAGACTAGGTTGGCCTTGAACTCAGAGATATATCAGCCTCTTCCTCCTGAGTACTGAGATTAAAGGGGTGACCACCACAACTGGCTGTAACTTGACTGTTTTGATTGGTGGTATCATCATCATCATCACCATCATCATCTTTTGTTATTCTGAGACAGCATTTACAGGCTGGCCCCGAACTCAAAGATCCACCTGCTTCTTAAGAGCTGGGATTAAGGGTGTGTGCCACCATGCCCAGCTGGTAACATACTTCTGATAAAGGCACTGGGAGAAAGTGAGCCTGCTCACCCCATGGGCCAGCTGATAGGTCTGGTTGAATTTCCACATCTCCTCCAGCACTAGGGCCACAACTTCTGGGCTGGGCACTTCCCCGTGGAACTCGATGCCCATGAGATTGGCCATGCGGTGCAGGAGTCCAGGGACCTGCTGTAGCTGTTTGCGTGCATGCTCCACACGGCACGTCCAGGCATGGTCGATGAGAAAGATGCTGCAGGCACAAGCCACACACGAGCCACCAAGTCAGCGGTTCTCAACCCTCCTAACTCTGTGACCCTTTAACACAGTTCCTCATGCCCTGGTGACCCCCAACCATAAAACTGTTTGGTTGCTACTTCATACCTGTAATTTTGCTACTGTTATGAATTGTGATATAAATATCTATATCACCACTCTGTCCCCACTCAGTGTGACTCTCTCTAAGCTCCCCCTCTCTAGAGCAGGACAACGGGAGTCCCCACTGACAGACATAAGCATCACATGGAACAAAGGTGGACACGCTGACTGCCACCATGTCGGAAGTGTCAATGCCTGGCTGCAGGTACAGGGCGAAGGCTCCTGCTGCCACTCTGCTGCTGCAGACTTAGCAATGACAAGCATTCAACACACGAAGGATCTACAGACTGGTAGCACCTGTGACACCAGCAGGCAAGTGACAGAACCACAGCACACGAGTACATGCACATGTACCCCAGGACCTAAAAGCATCAAGAACTTCCTATGAGAGAGGTTGGGGCTGTCCTAATACTGGCCTCAGTAAGCTTTGCAGAATTAGGGAGATCCATATATACAGGTGTCCAATGGACATGGCAGCCCCTCCCCTGAGCACACAGCCCCTTGACCTCATCGGTTGAGGTCAAGTTCAGGAATATATTACTGTGCTTACTTCCCTAGTCTGTTTGTATATTCTGAAACAAAGGCAGGTTTATTCCTGCACAACAGTGTGCAACACAGAGTCATGCCCTAGAGGTGTGCACTTGGGGGTGACCATGAAGTATGACAATACTCATACCCAGGTAGGTGTGGGGTAAAGAGGGCCGAGAACTTCCAGGGCCTGGCAAATGTGAATAACTCAAAGGGACAAAGTCCTTAGGGCAGAGGGGACTTAAAAGGACACCTGTGCCCTATGAGGGTCTGAGATGTCAACTTGACAGAATGGAGAGTCACCTAGGAGATGGGCCTCTGGGTATGCCTGTGAGGGACTGTCCGAATTGATTATGTTAGCTGATGTGGGAAGACACATCTGGAGGTAACATTCCCTGGTCAGGAGATCCTGGACTTCGTAAAATGCAGACAACCAGCTGAGTACCAACAATGCATTCATTGTTCGGTTTCCAGATTGCAGACAATAAGAAAGACTACTTCAAATTCCTGCTATTGGATCCCCCTGTACCCTCTCCTACCTGTCACGAAAGACTGCTTCAAGCTCTTGCTGCTGGACCCTCCTGCACCCAGCCCACCCTCCATGATGGATTGTATCCTTCACCATGAGCTAGTGCAAACCCTTTCTCCCTTAGCTGACTGGTTGGCATATTTTATCATGAGGTTACTAAGGCAGGTTCTAACCAGTTTGTGGGTCCATCCCCAGCCACTCCCCAGAGTGCTGAGGTGTAGGATAGCATTGAGCTTAGTGAGGCTCAAGCTCCTGGGGCAGTGCCTGAGTCACTTGTAGGTAAATGTGAGCCCCAGGCAGGGGTGCTGCTCAGGGTGGCCCCTACTGCTCTCTCGGTCTGGTGAAGGGGAAGATAAAAGCTTGGCACCAGGGATGCCAGGGAAACTCAAGAAGTTCCTTCCTTAGGCTTCGACAAAGCCCCTGTCACAGGGATCCACAGGCCCATCCAGGTCCCCGGGTGATGGGAAGTCCTGAGTCTCTGGGCAACACCAGGCCTGCTCTAGGTCTCAGGTCTTCCTGCTTCCTGGGAACCTTCCCCAGGACTGAGTCAGCATGGCTGAGGGAGAGGGGACAAAGGTCCTCAGGACAGCCAGGCTCTGTCAGGTCTTGCTGGGTTTCGAATGTGTATCTATCTTTAGCTCACTGACAACCTCATACAAGCCCTTCCTTCCCTCAGTTTGCTCTCCCTTAGCAAAACCAGGAGCTCTAGCACTAGGAGGTGGTGATCGTGACAGGGAGGTCACAGGGATGTGCTCTTGTGGGGCATCAAGCTCAACTCCTGGTCCTGAGGAAACTGTCAACAGCACAGGTTAGACATCACCCCAAAGCCTGCAGAGATGCTACTGTCCACATATATCACAGGGTCCAGAAGAAATCTCTCTAAAGAACAATGAATGCCCAGATCCCGATCCTACCTGTTGGGGTCATCAGCCCGGACACCGCTCTCACTGGTCACAATGACCTTGTAGCACAGCTCGCCCCCAGGATTGGGCTGCTTTCTCTGAGCCTCCCTGGCGGTCTCATCCTCAGCCTCCTCCACCTCCTCCACCTGCATTATCCCAAACATCTCCCCGGCGTCGAAAACCTAGGGCCAGAGCACAGTGAATCAGGGTGTGGATAGAAAACCCCACCCCGAGCCCTTTACCTCCAAGGAGCCAGCCCTATTTACTATACAGCCTCTTAGCAGCACCTAACTGAAAAACCGAGGCCTCACTAGGCACATCCCGGGGTCGTAATCTATGCCACGGTCTCCTGGGCCACCACCCACAGGACATCACATGTTGGCAAAGGCAGAAGGTGTCCACGGCAAAAACATGTCTAATGTCTACACCTCTTGCTTTACAAGGGAAATAAGCTCCCAAAGGCAGAGGGGTGGCTCTAGGGCATTGGAGGTGGAAGCAGGCTCAGGTTGGGGCTACCCTGACTTCCTTTTCTCCAGAGCTATCCCAGGACAGCTGGGGTAGCCCACAGGAACCTTCCCACACTAGTGCAGTAGAAAGTGTGGCCCGAGGCAACCCTCAGGGCAGACTGGGAACCGTAAGATGTGTGCTTGGATCTCTCAGGCCTGGAACGACTGGGAGTCAAGGACAACCCTGAGAAGCAACACGTCTTTCTCTTCTCCCACGCTGTCTCCTGGTTTTCATCTTGTAGGGACCCCAGGCCTGTCATGAGCCTGCAAGAGGGGGAGGGTGGGGGAACCTCTGGAATCAAAGGCCCACTTGTGAGGTTTGACTCTTGACTTTGCCACACCTTATATAGATAGCAAAGTCACGTCTCAAACCCTCTGTGACCTGGTATCCCCATCTGTACTACAGGAAGGTCTGGGGTTGCTGGGACATTTAACTAACACAAAGCCAGGCATAGAATGGGGCCTGGGCTACACCAAAGGCTCTTCCAAGGCAGGCTCCAGTATCACACATTTTAAGACTCAGTTTCTTCAACTTGTGAAAGCGGCTATCATCTACTCTGAAGGACATCTGCAGGAATCAGATAAAATGGAACGAAAAAGGCAAGTTCTCCTCTCAGACCTCTACCATTCTGGGGCAGCTATAACCCACTACCTACTCAGACACAGACAAGCTTTGTGAGGCTAGAAGAGGCTCAGCAGGGGACTCACAGCTCAGCAAGGGCTAGACCTGGCTCCTCCACTAGGGAGCACTCTCTGGGAGGCAGCCCTCAGAGGGAAAGATCCAGGCCTGTAGTTTTGGGGTATGGAGGGAAATAGCCACAGGTGGGAAGGGAAAGAAAGGCACAGGGGAGAGAGGCATGGTGAGAGGCTCATGGGATAAAGGCAAAGGCCCTGTGACCAAGCTTGATGACGTAAGTTTGGTCACATATTTCCCACGGTGGAATGAGAGAACCAACTCCTGTAAATTGTCCTCTGATCTCCACATATGCATATACACGCGCACGCACGCACACACACGCGCGCACACACACACACACACACACACGCGATAATTCCATGAAAAAAAATGTGTGTGGGGAGCAGGGAGGTTACCATACTCCAGGGTGGAGGCTGGCAGGGCAAACAGAAGATAAGGGAAAGCTGGTGATCTGGGGAAAGCTCTTACTTAGGCAGAAGAAGTGCAGAGTCTTGGCCAAGGTCTTTCTTGATCCCTGAAGCAGCCCTTGGTGAGAGGAGGCTTGCCCTCAGTTAAAACTAAGGGGGCTGTAACCCTCAACTCAGGTATCGCCAGTCTTCCAAACCCCTAGCTTTTCACCCCAGATTTTCTGGGTGACACGCAGGCCCAACCTGAAGCCTGGCTTGGTTTCTCCTCTACTCTGGCATGGAGGAACAAACCAATCCCAACCAACCTAGCTGTAAATCCCTAGCGAGGCAAGGCCAGTGGATGTTTCCGTAAGTGGGAGGGACCGTGTTTTTAAAACACCCCCTGTCTTTTCTGTGGAACAGATCAAGGTAAGGAACCAGAGCTGGTTGCTTGGGTGGGGGAGGGTGGCTCTCTGAAGACAGGAAAGCAGTCCTGCTAAGCATTCCCCCTGGGCCTGGTGGCAGGTCTCACTGTGGTGACTCAGCTCTGTCTGGAATGGCTCAGGAGGGCCTGGGGTGGGGTGGGGGGAACAATGGCTGTCCTTGGCTAGGCCACAGCAGTCCAAGTGAGAAGGGATAGGACACTGTGGGAGTGCAATCTCCTGTCATTATCTCCTGCATCCCCTCGGGGAGCCAGGTGCTTGTGTTTGTCCATGCCTGCTTTCCAAATCAGACATGGCTTAGGTGGGAAGTCACCTGACCAGGAGAGAGTGTCCCTAAGTAGGATCCCATGGTATTCATAAAAAAAAAAAAAAAAAAAAGCCAGCCCAGAGGCATCATGAATACCCTTTTATCATCACTAATAAATGGGGGTCCAGTTCTACCTCAGCATTGGCCTGGGATCAAGGCAAGTCTGCAGAAAGTGGCAGTGTGGAGGAGGGCCCCACCACGTGAGCAGAGAACCCAGTTAGAGGGAGTCCCCTCTGCTAGGAGGTGCCACTGACAGATGAGCCTGGATCAGTGATGTGGTAAATGTCTTGACAATCAGACTGAAGCAGAAAAAACATTTAAAACTCTGCCTATCAAACCGGTCACAGCAGCTGCTTGCCCTGGAGCTGACTGGGAGTTATAGGCTCAGGGCACTACCCAGGACCATCAACATTGTAACACTAGCACAAAGATCCTCCTCTGCATTCACTTTCCCACAGGGCTAGGGATGGAGGCGCTCCCCCCCCCATCCCCCAGCACTCTATAGTGAGCTGCAGGACAGCCTTAGTTACAGACTTTAACCAGGAAATATCTGGCCCATACATAGCGTGGAACTGGATCAAAGAGGGTGAGCCTGCCCCATAGCAAGGCACCTCCCTGTCTCCAACAGCCTTAGTAGGTCTCAGATAGGAGGCGGTGTCCTAAGAGAAGCCAAGCTCTTGCTTCGGAAAAGACCCCCTGCCCAGCCTAGCATCTGCTGTCCTTAGCACCCAAACCCAGTTCTTAAGCATTCTTGAAGAAGCCGGACACTCCGCGGAGGCCTAGCTCAGGTGAAAGATGGAGCCATTCCCTCAAAAGATGGGGAAGACTTTCCAAACCCTCTCTTAGCGTCTTCTCCATGTCTCAGGGCCTCCATTCTCCTTAGTCTACAAAGGGAGACCTGCTACTCACGCCGTGGAAAGCAACTCCATAGAGTTCTACGGACCAAGCAGAGCTGCACCGAGCTGGGTGAAATGATGCTGGTATAGCCTGAATCTAACAGGAGCTCCTGCATCCGCCGGAGTCTCAGTTTCCTCATCCGTGAGTGGAGTCGCGAGTTCTATTCCTTACACCTCAGCCGAGGCGCTGGGATGCCGCGAGCCAAGCGCATGCCAGTTTGCAGGTCCCAGCGCATTCTCGGCGGGCCCAGACCCAGCAGGATGGCGGCACAAGCGCAACTTTCGGTCTGTACCCTTCTGACTCTCAGGTACACCCTGTTCCGGAGCTTATAAGTGGCTTCCCTTCGGAGCTGCTGAGCTGCGCTCCCCACTCGACCACATAGCTCGCCCGCAGCCCGCGCCGCCCCGTACCTCGTGCTCCAGCTTGTGTAGGAGGCGGCCCCATAGTCGCTCCGGGACGCCCGAGGCTCGCAGCGTGGGGCCGTGCAGCGACACGAACTCGTCCAGCAGCCGCGCGTTCAGCCTCTCGGCGCGGCCCGGGCTGCCAGGCTGCGGCCCGGGCTGGCTCTCCATGGTGCTCGGATGCGCACGGCACCGCCCACCGCGGAATTTAAGCGTACGGCGCGCACGCGCCTGCGTCCTGGGTTGCGAGGTTCCAAGTGTGCGCACGCGCGCTGGAGGAGTGTCGGCCCCATTCACCACCAGCCTATCGCGGGGCATTCTGGGAATGCTGCTTAGAGCGCCCAAGGTAGTCACACCCGGAGACAGAGATCGTCCTGAAGGAGCAGGTGAAGCTGAGATGGGGAGGGGTCCCGGAAGAGGCGGAAGGGTCCTCCTCCTTGCGCTGGTTACAATTTTGTTTCACTTGAAATGTTCCTTTAAATTTTAGTTAATTTTTTTTATTATTTTTAATCTTATGTGTGTGAGTTCTTTTATTTTATGTGTATGAGGGTGTATGTAAGTGCATAGCTCAGGGAGGTTAGAAGACAGCATCAGGTCCCTTGGAACTGGAATTACTCATAGGGTGCTGGGATCCGAACCCAGGTCTTCTGCAAGAGCAGTTAACTACTAAGCCTTTTCCTCAGCCTTGTTTTGTTTTATTTTATTTTGGGGTGTGTGTGTGTGTGTGTGTGTGTCACACTGTACTTGTGGAACTCAAAGAACAAAACATTGTAGAGTCTGTTCTCTTTCCACTTTTACGTGGGTCCCAGGGCTTAAACTCAAAACATCAAGATTGCATATTAGGGCTGGAGAGATAGCTCAGCGGTTAGAGCACTGACTGCTCTTCCAGAGGTCATGAGTTCAACTTCCAGCAACCACATAGTGGCTCACAACCATCTGTAATGGGCTCTTCTGGTGTGTCTGAAGACAGCAACGGTGTACTCATATACATAGAATAAATCTTTTTTAAAAAAAGATTGCATGGCAAATGCTTTACCACTGAGTCATTTCCCAGGGCTTGGCTATTATCATCATTTTGCCACAGGGTCTCATTCAGCTTAGACTGACCTGATCAACAAACTTACTTTGTTTCGGAGGCTGGCCTTGAACCCTTGATCTTCCTGCCTCCATCTGCCAAGCATTGGGAGGCACCAAGGTATGGGGATCCTAGTTCTATCCCAGAGGCTCACAGACTCTTCTCACTCTTGGAATGCCTCATTGAATTCAGAGGTTGTGATAACTTGGTGTGCCTTCAAAAGGGTTATTCCACAAGTACACAGATCAGCTTGCCTCTGCCTCCCAAGTGTTGGGATTAGAGGCGTGAGTTACCACCCCCAGCTGCCCAGTTCTGGGGCTCTCTGGCTTCCGGCTTATCCAGGAAAAGGGAGCCCTAAGTTCAGAGCGAGACTCTGCCTCAAAAAACTAAGCAGAGAAAGGCAGATGAGGATGCCCAATACCTTCTGGCCTCCACATGCATATGGGCACACCCCTTACCTGTATGCATAGACTCGTATGTCCACAAGCCCTCAGCAACCAATCAATGACTGCATTGATCGTTTCATCATAAAATTTGCTACGTGGAGATGAGATAAGGATAGTTTTAAGTTTTTTTCAGTAGATGTATGTGGTGGTTTCAATATGTTTGGCCCAGGGAGTGGCACTATTTGGAAGCGTGGCCTTGTTGGAGTAGGTGTGTCACTGTGGGCTTTAAGACCCTCATCCTAGCTGCCTGGAAGTCAGTATTCTGCTAGCAGCCTTCAGATGAAGATGTAGAGCTCTCAGCTCCTCCTGCACCATGTCTGCCTGGATGCTGCTATGCTTTCGTCTTGATGATAATGGACTGAACCTCTGAACCTGTTAGCCAGCCCCAATTAAACATTGTTCTTTATAAGAGTTGCCTTGGTCATGGTGTCTGTTCACAGCAGTAAAACCCTAACTAAGACAGATGTATTTTATGTGTGCTAGTGTTTTGCCTACATGTATGCATGTGTACCCTATGTGTGCCTGGTGCCTCAGACCTTAGCACAACTGAAGAAGCCATGTTAGAAGCAACATTGTGACCCTAAAACCTATTCTGCAGACTGCAACATTTGCCCAATTGGGAACAAAGACTTAAGCCATCAAAGACTTGATCCAGGATCCAGGAACATCCCTAGATGTTCTACCTTCATTTTCTGGCTTCTTGTTAATTGACGTTGACCCGGATGTGGTTTTAGTGCAGAAGAGAGACAAACTGAGGACTGGGGCTGCATGAGTTGCGTAAGTTCCCCATGCAGCTGCCAGCCAACAATACAGACTCTATTCAACTGTAAGAGTGTCTCTGTGTATTATCTTACAACAACAGAGGTCAGGAGAAGTTCCAGGTGTCAGATCACCTGGAACTGGAGTTATGGATATTTGTGAACAGATATGGATGCTGGGAACTGAATCCCAGTTCTCTGTAAGAGCAACCATTACCCTTAACCACTGAGTCACATCTCCAGCCCGCTTTAAGGATCCGGTGCTGCCTTCTCCGATTGCTGGTTCTGTGAATAAAGCACAATTTAGAAGATTTCATCCCTGTCCCTGATGACTGGAAAGTATCCCTAACTCTGGTACTCCAGTTATATAGCTTAGTGTTGGCTGTCTGCCCCCACACCAAGAGTGGGGGACACCATTCTGGACTGGGAAACAGCAGCTGCCTCTTTCAGGATCCTGGAGAACTCTCCCTCGGTTTTACCTAGCAAATTGAATCGATTAGTATTCAGACTTTGTTCTGGCTTAAGGCATCTTTGGATATTTTTTTCTCCTTGTCAGGGTCTCACTATATATATCTAGCTGTCTTGAAACTCAGTATGTAGTACAAGCTGGCCTGGAACTCACAAGAGATCTCTCTGCCTCCCAAGTGTTGGGAATAAAGTTGTGAGCCAACCTGGCTGGACTATAGTACTTGTCTGTCTGTCTGTCTGTCTGTCTGTCTGTCTGTCTGTCTGTTATCATGAACAGTTAGCCAGAAGCAGAACTACTGAAGCAAAAAAGACCAAGGTTAGTACATATAGAGACTTTCGGCTGGTGGTGCTGTGTGCTGAGTTGTATGGCTTGAAAGGTACTTGCATCATGGTGTCATGTCTGGGTGCCTGTAAAAATGGTTTGAGTGGCCTCTGATTTTAAAATTCCTTTCTGTTTTGTTTTGTCCTGTCAGATCTCTGGCTGAGAAAGAAAGTACCACAGTTTCCATTCCTGGTAATAGTCCCCTGGGTCATGTTCAGCAAATATGTCTGTCCTTGTGTCTGTATGTACAAAATAAGCCCTTGCTGTCTCCTTCCTTCTTCGGAGAGGCAATGCCTTTTGTCTCTCACACACATTTTTTTCTCCAGTCTACTTTCTTGCTTTGTATGAGGTTTGCTGTCCAAGGTCATGGAGATTTTGCTACCTTGGCCAGCTCTTGCTGCAGTGTAACAGAAACTCCCAGATATCTGAGACAAAGAATAAAATGTGTGAAAGAATTCTTTTCGAACTCTGAGCAACAGTGGAGTCTGCCTCAGACCTGCCATGTACGGGAAACTTTAACAATATGTTAGACATATCGTTAGATATGTATAGACATGTGATCACATGTCATAAAAGACGTGTGATCACCGGGCGGTGGTGGCGCAATCCCAGCACTTGGGAGGCAGAGGCAGGCGGATTTCTGAGTTCGAGGCCAGCCTGGTCTACAGAGTGAGTTCCAGGACAGCCAGGGCTATACAGAGAAACTCTGTCTAGAAAAAACAAAACAAAACAAAACAAAACAAAACAGACATGTGATCTTGTTATATTATGAATGTGATTTGTGTTCAACTGACTCATAATAAATTGTTGAGTTTATTATGCTGCTATTATATATTATTACACACAATATATACATATTATATATACTACATATAGTATATATCCATATATTATATAATTAATATATATGTATGTCTCTATATATGTGTGTGTATACATATATATACATATACATACACATACATACATACACACACATACATATATATATAATTTATGGTTAGCCAAAAGGAAAAAGTAAAGGTGAGAAGAAAATTAGAACCTAAGTATAGCACATAAGGTCCAAGCCTCATTTAGTTTGGTTCATATTTACAGTGATTCAGACCATAGGCTCCTGGCCCTGTTGCCTTGAGCCTGTGTGGCGCCGGGAATTTATGGCCTCGGGTCATGAGGAATTGAGTCAGGCCACATTAGGTGATAGCCCCTAGCCATAAAGGATTGTCTCAGCCTATCCTGTTCCACCTGCAGAAACAACAAGACCATGTACCAAAAAACAATCTACCCTGCTCCCAGTCAAACCACAAAAATAGTTGTAGTTTCCTGGCATCTGTGTGTGTGTGTCCCCTAGGTCCTCTAAATGCACACTGTTAGGTCAGTGTCTATAGAAGGTTTTCCTGGCAGCATTCCTCAGAACACAGGTTTCTGCCTGACAAAAGGAGCCCCTTCTGTGGTCTTCCCTTGTCTTGGCTGTATCTGTGGTTATATATCAAAGACCATGCTCTCTCCCCACCCCCACCCTCAAGGCTCCTCTGGTCCCTAGTAACACGAATCTCATGAAGATCCATTCTCTCACACTAGACTTTTGACCCTTCTCATTGCCCACACTGAGCTGTTTCCAGGCTGCTCCGCGTCCAGCTCACCGGCCTCCACAGCTGCTCCTCCTCTCATTAAATGGCTCCAGAGAGCGAGAGATAGCTCTGGCTGTGGCTAGTCTACTCCCAGTCCTTCTTCCCCAGAGGTAGCCATGGCTATTCTGGACTCTTCTAGATGCCTCTGGCTAGGCTTTCTCTCATATCTACAATAGAAACTCTCTCCCCATGAGCAGACATTTCAATGGCGTTACTTTAACTTCTCTTACCTGCTCAACCTTCATCCCTCAGAAATGTTGGAATCCTTCGCTGTCCCATTAAATCAGCCTCAGCCTCTTGAGACTGGGTCTGCTACTCTGTTCACTTTCCTTATAGAGGATGCCCCTCGTGGCTACACAGGACCTCCACTGAGCCCTTGCTTGGCACCCTCTCCAGCCTCCCTGCTACTCTCTGCTCTCACCCCTGAGTTCCCCACAACATTGACCTTTGGCTGCAGAAGTTCATCCTGCTGCTCTCGACCGAGGGCCCTTGTCTGCCAAACCTGGTAGTTCTCATCCATCGCTTTTGATGCTCAGCTCACAAGTCACCTCCTTATTTTGCCACAAATGTGCGTACATGTAATCAACATAATCAACATACTTCTGAGAGGGAGACAGAGAGAGACACAGGTACAGAGAGACAGAGACAGACAGAGACAGACAGAGGGAGACTAATAAAGGCTCTTATGCCATGAACATCCAAAACATACCTTCCATCCCTGAAGAAGGTTTGTGTGCTGGGAGTTGTGCTGAGGTGCACACAGCAATGGGTTTCTCATGCACCCCAGAGTCCAGTGCATGAGGCTTCCACACACACCTCATCCAGAGAGACAGCAGTCTGCAGGCAGGAGGACCCAGGGCTGGTCTCGGCAGCAAACCTGCTGGTCCATCCTCAGAGGAAGAAAATAATTATACTGGGTAGGATGGTTATCAGTTCTATATACTTAAAAAAAATCCAGCCAGGCATTGGTGATGCATATCTTTAATCTCAGCGTTCACGAGGTAGAGGCAGACAGATCTCTGAGTTCGAGACCAGCGTAGTCTACAGAGCAAGGACAGCCAGGGATAAACAGAGAAACCTTGTGTGGAAAAAAAAATCCTCTTATTCAGACAGGATTGTATGTTTCATTGAATTACATACTATTTGAAACTTTCATTTTCTTAATTTCCTTTTTTTGCATATGTATTATGTGTATGGCTGTGTGTATTTCCACATGTGTGTGGGTGCACATGCACTTTGCCCAGTGGCTTGCAAGCACTTGCCAGCAGCCAGCCGCTTGCTCAAGGGATCCCCATGTCTCCCAAGTCCTGAGCATCGGGATCACAGGCAGGCCTTGATGTGGGGTTCGCATTTATGTGGGTGATGGTGACCCAAGGGCTGGTCTCATTCCTGTCAGGCAAACACTACCTACTGAGCCATCTCCTAGCCCTCTTTTCTTTTTTCAAGACTGGCTTTGCTGTGTTACCCATTGTCAAACCACCTGGATATTTGCGTTTATCCCCAGAGCTCTGAGCTACCCTCAGCTGCTTTCTGCAGTGACAACAGTTACTGCAGAGACTCAGAACTGTCCAAGGGCTGAGAGTAAGTGACTGCTGAGTGCTCAGTCAGAGATGGGACATCTCTAGACGCCTCCCCCACCATCGAGGTTCAGGAAACAACTGAGGAAGTGGGGATGGAAAGCACGTAAGAGCCAGAGGATGAGGAGAGATGTTTTCTGGGCATGGTATGGCTGCTGTACCCACAAGCCTGGTTGCTGTACCCACAAGCCTGGTT
>NW_021620598.1:780013-820479 GCF_004785775.1 Grammomys surdaster
TGTACCCACAAGCCTGGTTGCTGTACCCACAAGCCTGGCTGCTGTACCCACAAGCCTGGTTGCTGTACACACAAGCCTGGCTGCTGTACCCACAAGCCTGGTTGTTGTACACACAAGCCTGGCTGCTGTACACACAAGCCTGGCTGCTGTACCCACAAGCCTGGCTGCTGTACACACAAGCCTGGCTGCTGTACACACAAGCCTGGCTGCTGTACACACAAGCCTGGTTGCTGTACACATAAGCCCGGTTGTTGCACACAGGCTCGCAGCAGCTATGGTTACCTGCACAAGGTCAAGCCAGTTCAACATCTATCATGGATGGGCAAGGGGAGCCGTTTGCTCAGGAGCTACTGGCAGTCATCAGCTGCTAGGGAAGAGAGAGCTACTTCTCTTTAGATATGGTCACTTGTGGGTTGCCCATGTCCCAGAAGATGGTTCCACACCCATGCACATATGGGTAGCATTAATTGGACTCAATGGTATACATACATACATAATACATACATACATAATACATACATACATACATACATACATAATACATACATTCATGCATGCATGTATGCAAGCAGACATGAAATTGAGAGGAAGATATGCTAGGAGGGGCAAAAGGGGACTTGAAGGGTCCTGGATATGATCAAGGTATATACAGCAGTGGTTCTCAACCTTCCTAATGCTGCAACCCTTTAACACAGTTCCTCATGCTGTGGTGACCCCCAGTCATAGAATTATTTCCTTGCTACTTCATAACTAATTTTGACACTGTTTTGAACTGTAATGTTAAATATCTGATACACAATCACTGAAGGGGGTGTAACCCACAAGTTGAGAACCAATGATAGTCAGAAACTAAAACAAAGCATATAAAGATATCTTTCAGGTGGGGTTGATAGCTCAATGAGAATATCCTGCTCTTGCCAAGGACTGGAGCTCAATTCCCAGTACCCACATCATGTGTGACTCCAGCTCCAGGATCTCAGATACCCTCTTCTGGCCTCTGACAACAGTGTTGTCATATGTGAATGCACACACACAGAGACACAGACAGACAGACAGACAGACAGACACCCCCCACACACACACAGACACACACACGAGTATGTAATTACACATACAATCTTTACAAAAAAATTAAGAAATCTTTCCCATCACAAAACCAGGAATATATCCTCCTGGAATTTATTTGGTTGGAATGGAGCATCAAAAGTTCAAGGCCCACTTACCTGCACTGATTCCCTTCCTCCCTCCCTCCCTCCCTCCCTCCCTTCCTCCCTCCCTCCTTCCTTCCTTTCTTTTCTGGATTGCATTGGCTTTTTCCATACCCTGTCATAAACTCTAAAGGAAATAAGAAATGAACAATACTTAGGCTCATTTCCTGTTTATTATTAAAGTGATTTCCACAAGTGTTTAATTACATGCATTGAGGGAAAGCATGGAAGAGAAAAGCTTTGACTCTCTGAGCAGCTGGAAGCAAATGAGGTTATGTGGATATTGGTCACTGTACATTAGGACTGCCACCCAGTGTCTGGACAGACTGAATGTGTGGGGCCCAGGCTGAAGACTGGGGTGCAGGAGTGCATCCATCTCTTGAGCAGAGTGGATGGCTTCTGGATGCACATGGCTCTGACCTTGGCATAGCTTGTGGTTTCTGACAGATCTGTTTAAAAGCCCAGCTGCTTCCTGTTTGTCCTGACAGACACTGCGCCTCTCCCATGTGCAGGGCTGAGGGCCACTGGGCCTTTGCAGACATTGTTGGTGGTGGTGGCAGTTCATGTCTGGATGGTGACTGGTCTGGATGGACCCTGACTCCTACCCAAGAGATGCCAAGCTCATCCTTTCTATGAATGTGTGTTAGGAAACGTGGGGTCACCAAACTCAACACTAACTCTTCTAGTTCCCCACTCTTCATTTTGGGCACGTTGTTTCTCAGAGCTTCTAGCCAAGCCCTTTGCATTGGCATGTCTGGGTGCAGGCTAGGGAGGCCGGAGCCAGCAGAGGGCCTACTTTTCGGGGCTTCCAAATAGGGTGCTGGGGGAGAGCACAGGCTCTGCCATATCACCTGGACCCTGAGGAACTCTCCTCCTGATACCTTGACAGAAGTTTTGACTTCTTCAGTCCTGCCCTGAAGAGGAGCTCTTTGTGCCATCTCATGTTTTTGCTCACAAGTTCTTCGGCCTCAGTCTGAATGGCATGAGCCTGGCACTGCCTGGTTGAGCAGGAGGGCTGGCCTATCGCTCTGTGCGTCTTTGGTGAAGTAAAGTGAATGCTTGCCAGGTCAGTCACACTTTCCAGGCTGGCTCCAGTGCGAGGAGAAAGCACGGGCTCTCCTGTCCTGAGTCTTGCAGCAGATGAGCAGAAGGCGGCTGTGCCAGCTAGGTTGTTTGTGACCTTGTTGTTCCCCAGTTAGTCTTTCTAGAAGTCTGGTATACAGTACGTACTCAGGAAATGTTTGCTGAGTGACCCAACTCATTTTAGGCCCGTAGTTTTCTGTTGAGAGGTGGGACGGGAGAAGGCTCCATAAGATACACAGTTTCCATGTCAGCTTAGGATTCACTCAAGCTGGACCAGCCAGGGCCTTATGTAGAAGCCAGAGATGGGCTTGCAGGCTCCCTTAAAGCTTTTGAACCAGGACTTCTGGACATGTATTTAGGTTCTATTTCATCTGTGTGCTTTAAACTAAAGAATGGCAGGAGGAGAAGGGTGGCCAAGGTCTCCACCTTGGGCTGTGGTGTGCACTTGAGTATGTGACCACTCAAAGTCGGGAGGCAGTTAGGAAAGACTACCTTCGGGGAGCCAGGGTTTGGGAAAGTAGTCACCGCCATTAGCCAGTGAGACAGGAGTTGGGGGGCCATGTATAGTACCTGCTGATTGTGCTGCTTGAGATTTGGGGGTGGAGCCAGGGTGAGAAGGGTGGGGTAGCCATAGCCGCAGGCTCTGTAACCAGAACAAGTGGCCAGGACAATTAAAAGGCCCATTTGTAGTGGGAGATGATATGTCCCACTGTTGTCACCAATGAGTGGAGGGCTGGCCTGGCCACTGACCCTCAGGGTAGGTCACTCTCCTTCCTCATGCAGGTATTTCCAAGATAAGTGCCAGGAGGTGCTAGGAACACAGGGAGGCCTTCTGCTGCACTGCTGGAGCGCCTCCAGTTCCAGGTCCCACATGATGACCGTCTCCTGGGATCCAGGGAACAATGTGGTTTTCCTCTCACCTCCATAAAGGTCTTCAGATTGCCTGGGTGGGAAGCTCTACCAGGAGGGGTACCATGTACAATGAAGCTGGAAGGACACAGGCCTCCTCAGCTTTTCCCAGGTGCCAGGGTTTTGACGGTTATTTGAGGGCCTTGGGGATGAGCTACAAAAGGACTTGACCGTGAGACTGAGGGGCCTGGGCTGCACTGTATCTACATCTTCCCGCGGGGACATTGGGCATGATGTGGCCACAGTGTGGGTAGGCATTCTGGAGAGAGGACATAGTTGGGTTAACAGGTACACAGGTGGCAACTGCCAAAAGCCACTCAGGTGTTGTAGGCAGGACTTAAGTCGAGTCTGAAAACTCTTTCTGATGTTTTCTGGTTTTCGAGAAGATTAAAAACTAACCCTGAAGCCCTTAAGTGGGTTAATTTGATATGTCAACTTTACTGGGCAGGGCTGAGCCCCCAAATAGTTGTGGTGTGGTAGGGCAGTGACCGAGGTGTCCTGGAGATTAATTAGCATAAGAATCTGGAGCTAGAGAAGAGCAGGTCCTCGTGTGTTGGGCTCTTCCTTCAGTAGAGTGGTGGGTGTGGGAAGCAGAATTGGAGGGAGGGCAAAGTCACTACTGGACCTGGGACAGGCAACCCACACAGCACTCCTGGCTCAGGCCTTCAGACTGGCTACACAGACACCCAGGGTCTCTGGTTTGAATACTGCCGCCTTTCCTGTTTGCCAATTTGCAGATGATACCTTGTATCACTTCCTGGCCACCATAACTTTCGAGCTGATTCCCATAATTCCTTCTTAGTGTGTCTCCATAGGTGTCATTGTTTGCTTTGTTTTCCTGGAGACGTGAGTGTTGCTGGGTTCATTCTGAGGGACTGAGGATGACCATTGGCCCAGGTGAAGGATAAGTGAGCTTCTCCCCAGTACAGCTGGGCTGCAGGGCTTGTGAACTGCAGAGGCAGTAGGCCCTGACCCTGACCTTCCACTAGACGCAGAAAGTCCACCCGCCATGCTCCAGGAAAGAGCGATGGCCACTGGTGATGCCTTCTGCCGTGTGGGCCCATGTGGTAGCCACAGCTTCTCCCTGAGTTCCAAGCCTGTGTTCAGATGTGTTGTGCCCTGTCATCAAGTTGTGGATCTCCAGGCCTGGCTCGCTGGCTCACACACCTTCAGTCTTCAGTGAGCCACATGTGTTTTCTGAAATAGGACATTTATGAGCCATCGGGCTGGGCCGGAGACCAGGAAACCTTGGAGTTCATTTTGAGATCTCCACATGCTCCCCCAAGTTCTAATATCCATTAATTTGAAAAATTTAGACCAGTTTCTACGTGTATCTGACCACTGGCAGCCAGCCATCTGAGGCACAGGCAAGGCCTCTGTGTGAGGAGATGACTCCCCAGCCAGTGGGATGCCATGTAGCCTGGCCACACAAGGGCTCTTCTCTTTAAGAGACGGAGAAGCATCAGGGAGGCTCCCAATAGCCTGTGCCTTGGAGGTCTCCTCTCCCGGGCCTTGCTTTCTCCTCCTGTGGCAGCGAAGAGTGGGGGCTGCTCTGAAGACAGCCTGCACATCCCTGAGGAAGGCCTTGTTTCTGGTGACCTGCAGGCATAGTGCAGAGTCAGCGAGTGGGTGGGCATGCTTTCCACTGTGTCCTGTTGAGAGTAGTGACATTGCTTGTGAAACCCCCCTCCCCTACTCCATCAGTGCTTCACCACAATACCTAGTCCAGTCCCCCAACAAGTCACACTCAACAGCATGTTCAAGCATATCTGTGTTCTCCCCAGGCCTGCGGGGGTGGGGTAAGGGTGGGGGTAGGTGGGACAGTTGGCCTCCCTCACATGGAGGTGGCAAGCACTGGCGGGGTGGGGGGAGGCTGGCAACAGTGGTTAGTATTACATTGCTGAAGAGAACCCTTCTAAAATACCCACCCACATAGAGAAGTATATATATTTAATATTTATATATATATATAGAACTTCTTTAGATGTTCTATTAAGGCGAAGCACAAGCACATGGACTCCTCTCCTGGAGGACCTGTCCCATCTCTCACAGAGCCCCCTGAACTCCATGGCCCGGCTCGATGTCCTGTGCCTGTGGCTGGAGGAGCTGGCAGGGTGTGTTGGTTCCGCAGGCACTGGCACAGGTTTATCAACTCCCCAGATGGCACCACCACACACTCCTCCTGCCCTGGCCTGGCCCTGTGTGGTTGATGATGGCCCATGCTTTCCAGAGCCTGCAGGGATTTTGCCACACTCCTCTCTCCCAATGCATCAGGCCAAGGGCACTGTCATCCTGCTCCCCACATGGTGGGTACCGTGTGTCCTGGCCCAGGTATACCCCACTGGGGTGGTTCAGGAGGGAATACTCTAGGTGCCCTGGGAAACAGGCAGAGGTGGGTGAAGGCTTTCTGAAACAGTGTTTCCACACAGGAGTGGCAGACCCACCAAAGGATCTGTGCTGGGTCTATGCCTTTCCACGGGGGTGGTACAGACTGGATGGCTTTGCCAGAGGCAGGTGTCATGGGTTTCTTAAGGCAGCCTGGAGGCCCATGGAGCCTCCTTTCAGCTCCTGCTGTGGAGGGAAGGCACATTCTCCTCCACTTGGTTCCCACTGTCCCCAAGCAGGACAGCTGGCTGGTTATTTGTAGGGCCGCAGGAACCGAGACACTTTGGAACGCAGAAGTTTGATAAAGGACCGGGGGAACATCTCCTTTGATTCCTGGGCTGTGTATTTGAAGTAGTTTTGTGGGTGTGCCAACACGTCAAAGAGGGCCTTGATCAGCTTCTTGTCCTGCAAGACACAGGGACACCATGGGATAGGGCGCTGATGGGGAACCTGGTTCCTACCTAAACCAAATGGCAGCTCCAGGAAGAACCAGGAGCTTGAGGGCAGCCATCCATCCTTGTGCCTGTCAAACCATCACCGCACCCCAGCGCCATCTGGTGGGATAGAAGGCATGGTGCACCAGGGGCATGTGGGCCCTGTTTCTGTTTTCCCTAGGCTGAAAGATCTACTGCCATCCAGAGGATGAGCCGGGCTCTACCACATCAAAGGTGATCCCTAGCACTGGTTTCATTCAGTGAGAGCCTTGGGACAGTGCCTCTGTGTGACAGTCAGTTTGCCTTCTATGACATGGTGTCCTGCTTCTCAGGGCAATGGGCAGGATGCAGAGGAAGAAGTCCATGCCCAGTGGCAGTGGGCAGGCTCCACTGACTTGAAGACACTGTCTGTGGAGCTACCCACATTTCACAGACGGGAGAGTGAGACCAAGGACTTAAGCTCAAACACCTCCTAGGTCTGGGTCCCCATCTCCCAGTTGGCTTGTCTCAAACCTCATGGACTGGGGGAGGGGAGCAGACAGTCTAGGTCCAGTCCTATGTAAGGGTCCTTGATCCAACACCCTCCCCTCATCCCTTCTCCAGGGGTCAGGAGTCAGGGCAAGGGCAGGAATGGCCCCATCATTCTCCCAGAACCAAAGGGATTCCCTTCCAAAAACTCACTTTCAAAATCTCCTGATGGTTCTCCGAGGCGTACAAGCGCCCGTCACGCACGATGTCTTCTATTAGCTGCTGGTAGTCCTCTGGGAGCCGGCCAGCAGGGAGAGGGAAGGTGGAGGGGGCTTGAGACCTTACACCTCCCTCCTCTGCCCTCCCCAGCTCCCTGGACCCGCCTTGGATAGCTGGTGGTGGATGGATGTAGCTGTGTCTCTTGGCCTTTGCTCTGGGGTCCCCTCCACCTGCTTTGTCCTCCTGGTGGCTTTGCTGTCCCTATTTAACCTTGCAAACCCTGGTGGGGCAGGACCTTCTGTGAAGCCCACAGACAGTACCCATGGCCCCCTCCTCTCACCTGTACCCTTAGACCCCTTGGGTTTCCGCATTGCCTAGACCTCACTTCTGTCTCTGGGTTTGTGCCCTGTCAGAGGCAGGGGTGCACAACTCATTTCTGAGTCCCCAGGCCAGGCCTTGGCTGGCACAGAGTGGGCTGTGACAAGATGGTGGTGCCTTACCGTCATAGGTGACGTAGGGCACTTGAAACCCTTTGCCACTGTTGGCTTCGTTGGATTTGAACTGGATCCAGAGTTTGCGGGAGCGAGAGGTGAAGGCGATGGGCCGCTCGTAGGTCTGGCATGTCTCATAGGTGGTGACTGATGTGGGGGAGGCTGTAGGAATGCAGGCCTTTGCAACACTGCCCTAGGCCTACAGCTCACTGCCTCAGGCCACTCACCTCCCCCACGGGTCAGCCTCCTGTACCAGAACACCCAGCTCCTCTGGTCCCCCCTGGCCCTGCCCTTGACCTGTTGCCTCAACCTTCTGAGCCCTGTTTCCACTTCCTGCCCGTGAAGCCTCCCTGCTGCCTCTTGCCTCCAGTTCAGTTACTCTGCTGAACTCCCCCTTACGGTCTCCCAGTCTCCCCCAGGCTCATGGCTCCTCCATGGCAGGGACAGGAGACCAGCTCAAGCAGGGGTAGGAGATGAGCCAGCATGGACCAAGGTCACCAGAAACTCAGGCTTAGAAAGTCCTCTCACACCGGGCGGTGGTGGCGCACGCCTTTAATCCCAGCCCTTGGGAGGCAGAAGCAGGTGGATTTCTGAGTTCGAGGCCAGCCTGGTCTACAGAGTGAGTTCCAGGACAGCCAGGGGTACACAAAGAAACCCTGTCTCGAAAAAAAAAAAAAAAGAAGAAGAAGAAAGTCCTCTCACCTGGGGCTGAGTGACAAGGGTAAACTCTGAGCTGACCCCCGACCCTCACAGGAGCATGGCCTATGGATGGTCCGTGGGCTAGAGATGAGAGTGGATGCAGGATGGGGGTCCCAGGCTAGGTTCTGACCAGCTGAGCAGGGCCCTCACTCCTTCTGGCTATAACCCTTCATTTGTACACTGGCCTTCTGGTCTGTCAGCCACCCAACAAGTAAGTCTATGCACGAGGCCAGAGTTTCACAAGAACTTTGGCTGAGCCACACCCTTTTCCTACCCCATCTCTCTACCCATAGGTGGTCTAGCTCCAAACCAACTATGTAATTTTGTGCCTGTTTGGGTCTTCTCCCTTAATATTCTGGTTCACAGTTCACTCCTATGGGTGTTCACCATCCAGTGACAGTAAAGTCTCTGGTCAGGAAGCTGAGGGTAGGACCAGGTCACTGCATTTCTCCCCCTTCACTGAAGGCTGGCTCTCTGTTTATCCCTCCTTTCCTTCCCTCACCTAACAGGGTGCATAGCTAGTAGCCAGGAAGGGCTAGTAGTCCAGGCATCTTATGTGTGTCTGGATGGCCCTTGGGTCTTCCAAGCCTCCAAGGGAAGTCAGAAACCTATTATTGAGTAGGAGGGAGCTTCCAGGGTCTCAAGAGGTATGGTGGCATGAGGTATGGACGGAACACTGCAGCCGGCTGGACACTGGAAGACACTGGCCGATGGGTTGAGACCACAATTGACTAGGTCCAGATTCCCCTCTCGGGTAGCCCTAAGCCTTCGTGACCTTTCCCTAGAGTTCTGTGTGGCTCAGTTCTTATACCTGGGTCAGCTGGGCTTCTATCCTACTTCACTGGGGACCTTGGAACCACCTGCTTTCTGAGCACATGAGCTGTCTGCTCTTACTGTCCCAGCCCCAAACCCAGAACATACCGCTCTTCCTCATGACCAGGACATCGCCACACTCATCCTCGATGGGTAGAAAGATCTCGGGGACTACGATGAGGATCCTGCGCTTGGGGGGAGGCGCGATGTGCCACACACACTCTGCGTTGGCTGGGTAGTCTCCAGGGTAGTTGGGGGACTCGATATAGCCTGTGTAGTCACCAAGCTCGCCACCGCAGTGCTGGTCTGTGGGGACCATGGCCAAGGGACTTTGTCAGCCTGGCTGCATGGGTGTTCTAGATCTCAAAGGCATTAGAGGTGCGGGGCAGGGCTGGCAGGAACTCCTGTGCCAGCTACTGAGACCTTGTGCTAACTCACAGCGGGCCCTGCCTGGACTGCTGTTGTATAGCCAGAGAGCAGGTCCTCAGCTGATACCACTGGGTTTCCTGACACTGGGTTGTTTGCCAAGTTTCTTTCTTTTCTTCCCAACTAAGCTGTTTGCCTAAACGGCCAGATGTACTCTGAACTTATTGGAGAAGTGTGAGAACTAGAAACTCTGAGAAAGAGCTCATGCCGACCTTTAGTCTCGGCACTCTGGAGGCAGAGGCAGGTGGATCCTTGTGAGTTCAAGGCCAGCCTGGTCTACATAACTAGTTCTAGGCCAGCCAGAGCTACATAGAAAGATCCTGCATAGAGAGACCCTCAAAAGAAAAAATTAACAACAGCAGCAGCAAAAACTCAGAAGTTGCCAGGCAGTGGTGGTGCATGCCTTTAATCCCAGCACTTGGGAGGCAGAGGCAGGCGGATTTCTGAGTTTGAGGCCAGTTTGGTCTACAGAGTGAGTTCCAGGACAGCCAGGGCTACACAGAGAAACCCTGTTTCAAAAAACCAATCAACCAACCAACCAACCAACCAACCAACCAACCAAAACCAACCAACCAACCAAAACCAACCAACCAACCAAAACCAACCAACCAACCAACCAACCAACCAACCAACCAACCAAAACCAACCAACCAACCTAACAAAAAAACCTCAGAAGTTGAGTAAAAGCCCCAATTTAGTATCCTTTTATACCCCAAGACTGCTGTGCCAAGAGCTAGGGGCTGGTAGGAAAGGCTGTATGCACCGTGGTATTTTTGGAACCTAAGTCTCTCAGATACCCACAAGGCCTATCAGGTCCTCCTTCCACGCTGGTCCATGCCCAGTTCCCTGTTTTCCCTTGCTTTCTGGCATTTATATGGTGCCAGGTGATGGCTTAGGAAGTGTGTGCCTTCTGTAGCTGAAGGTGGGCACTTGGAGGCTGCCTCACAGTCTGCCACCTGCAGGCATGGAGCCTGCTTTCTTTCTCTGGGTACCCAGAAACTAGAGCAGGGTCTGGCCTGGGCTAAGGCTCAGATCGTATCAAGCATTCATGGGGAATTATGAACTGTGGTGTAATCTCGTTTATTGTACAGTGGGCAGAGCATGGGCTGCTCCGCCTTGCCAGAGGCCAGTGGTCTCCTCTCAGAAAGTTCGGTCAGGTCTTGCTTGCCCCCTCCCCATTACCCAGCAGTCCCAGCTTGGGTCCTGGTTGGAGCAACACTTACTTTTGCAGTGTGTGACGTTGGTAGAACCATCAAAATCAGTGCTGGTGTTGCCGGGACAGGAGATGCAGTGGTTCTGGCCAAACTCGGGTTGATAGGTGCCCACGGGGCAGCGGATGCACCGGTGGGTGGTGGTGTTGTAGTGGTGCCCTGGAGAGCAGTGTACTGCAGGGGAACAAGTTGGTGGGGTGCTGGTGGGCGAAGGCAGGGGAGCCCCTGTGCTCTCAAGACCCTCCTCACCAAAAGACCTCTCTGTCTCACCACCATGCCGTAAGTGGGCCCAAGCTGTGTGCCTCATGGTGAGAGTAAGAGCTTTTGGGGGGGGGGCGTATGGAGTGTTGTTCTCATCAAGGACGTGTGGGGCTCCAGCCATACAGTGACCATGTAAGGACCAAACTTGAGGGGTGCAGTGGGGGTGACAGTATGACTGGAGGGGGGTCGGGGCAGGAAGGGAGGAGAAGTGGAGAGCTACACCCGACACCTCTACCAAGTGAATGGGCCGTGGAGCAAAGATGGGCCTTGAGAACTCTTCCAGGAACTGAGTGGAAGGTGACACAGGACAGCCTGTGTGTCAGGGGACTCTCTGCCTATGGCAGGCTCTGTGGTGTTGACAGTCCAGCCTCCTGACCTTGACTGGCAGCACACAGGGTCACAGAGAGCCAGCAGGGCAGGGGATGGGGAGGGGAGAGTCAGAGAGTGAAGGAGGAGGGGATGGTCTGGGTGCATTGGGGAGAGGAAGCCGGAGGGTGGTTGGGACTGGTATTTCTGCTTTGGTGGGGCCCCTCTGCCACTGTCTGCCTATACATCCCCCCCTTTTCTCCCATCATCTTCTCTTCCTCTCTTTCTCCTCCCAGCAGCCCACCTACTCCCTTGAGGTGCTTTTGACACTCCGGGTATTCAGCAGACTTGAGTCTAGCTGCCATCTCTTTCTGTGTGACAT
Source organism: Grammomys surdaster (assembly GCF_004785775.1). Taxonomy (NCBI): domain Eukaryota; kingdom Metazoa; phylum Chordata; class Mammalia; order Rodentia; family Muridae; genus Grammomys; species Grammomys surdaster. The sequence continues at coordinate 791,309 of NW_021620598.1, forward strand.
GGTACTGGTAACCCACACCCACTGCTGGAGTTTCTAGACCCCTCCTCCGACTTCAGGGTTGGCCTTGCAAAGCAGAAAGTGGTGTAGGAAATGTGTCCCTGAGTAGCTGGCCCCTCACCTTTGGCCTCACAGTCCTGGAAAGAGGCGGTACCCGTGTGCTTGGTGAGCAGCCCACCACCACAGGGGAAGCAGCCGGTCCGCCCAGGCTCGGGCTGGTATGTACCCACAGGGCAGGCCTGGCAAGGCTTGAACCCATCCGCTGAGAAGTAGCCTGGAGAGCACTGGCCTGGAAGTCAGAAGTCACGGCTCAGGTAGGGGAGAGGTACTGTAGTTGCTAAGATATGAGGGGTGGGCCCTGCCCTCCCTGGAAAAGGTACCCTGGGCAACTTGGGTTGGAGTCTGTAGGCCCTGGGTCTTGATGCTGACAGTTGTTTACTGTATGGCTTTGCCCGCCTACACTCCCATCTCTCAGCAGCAGCACTGGCTGGGGCTAAGGAACAAGGGGCCTCACTGTCAAGTTGGGGTGCAAAGGGGGGATGTTCACACCTCAGCTTCCCAGGGGCAGGTCTCAGGTGTTCACAGAAGGAATAGCCTAGGGCTCTAGGCTGATGCTGTCTGATCTGGCTGCTGGACAGGCCAGAATAGGGGGAGGAGGAAGAGAGTCTTTGAGAACCAAGGGCCTAGCTGGGACAAAGAGGGACCACAGGAAAGCCACCCTGAGCTCAGTACTTCCACAGAAATGTGGGTGCAGGTTTTCCAATATGGAGAGAGTTTAACGTCCTCTTGACCCAGTCCCTGAGATTCTTAGCTTCCATCCAAGTGGGGACTTTCCCCTCCCATGGTTACTCTGTGCTTTAATGGCCACCATTGTCCTGGGAATTACATTCCCGGGGGGTCCAGAGGATCAGGGAGTAGCTGGCAACCACAGGCTCTGGGTTGGACTCTGGGTGGGCTCTCTTGTGTCTTGGAGAAGGCTTGGAGGTCTCTGCTCCTCACCCACCCTCCGGGACACTAGCTCTTTCCAGGGTTGAGCCCTTGGTGTGTGTTCTCTAGAGTGAGCCGAGTATGGCCCAGCGGGAGAGTCCCATGGGGAACTCTGATCCATGTTGCAGAAGGGGCGGAGTGGGCTGTAAATGGCAGGGCTGGGTGATAATAAAACTGGCTGAAGTCAATCTCCTGACTCGGGTGAAGCATCTCACAGAACATGGAGTGTCATTTAAGCATCTGTGTTTTCTGTTACAAGCCACACCTTGGTCTATCAATGACTATATATACATGCTGTGAGACCTTTCTTGTGCATGGTGACCATGTATCTTTGGAAAGGGTAGAGTTTCAGACAAGGTCACAGTTTATAACTACACATGGGATTTGCTTTTGCTCAGAGAGTCTTGTGAAGGGCTGATGGGCCCTGTCTGGAACTTGTCTTCACCCAACCCTCTCCCTCCAGGTAGGCCATACTTGCCTCCACATTCGGAAACGTTGCGGGCACCAGCAAGACCCAGCCCTTCACTGCTGGGGCATGGCGTGCAGCCGAGCTGGCCTTCCATGTCCTGGTAGGTTCCCGACACACATGGCATGCATTGGCCTGGCTCACCACTGAAGTAGGTGCCAGGAGCACATGGTACTGCAGAGACAGAGCAGAGAGATATGGGTCGGGGCCAACCCCTGTGTACAGATAGGACACAGCCCCCATCCTCCGGGCTCTAAGAGTCTATCCAGAAGAGCGGAGAGCACCCAGGTGGCAGGCATCTTTGAGGACCCTATAGGCTACACCCTGCTGCTCTTTCTTAGAGTGTTCTGCACAGCCCTTCCCCACAGCTGGGCTCTGGGCTCCATCTGCGCTTCTGTGTGTCTCTGACCTGCACCTCGCTCTCAGCCTGACTTTTTGCTTTTACTCAACATCCCTGTCTGCTATCTGTCTCTACCAGGACCTCCCACCCCAAACCTCTTTTTCCTTTCCTGTTTGGGGAAGCTGGCATCCAAGAACACTTGGAGAACAGTAGAAGGTGGGGACAAGGGGATCTGTTGGTGGACAGACTACCGTGGAGTAACACAGAGCTGAAGGGCAGCAGAGGGCAGGGCCGTGGCTGCTGAGAGCTGCAGAAGATGTTTATAAGAAAAGAAGCCGACTAAGGGAAAAGGGAGCCATGCGTGTCACTGCCAGAGACGGGTGCAGATGTGTAAAGGAGGCTGAGGAAGATCCCTGAGGTTCCCAAGTGGACACACAGATATGGACTGCATATTCATCTCAGACACACAGAATTAGACAGACAGACAGACAGACAGACACACACACACACACAGAAACACAGAAATAGACACATGATGCAGACATACATACAAAGACATAGAAATGGATGAGACAGACAGACAGACAGAAACAGAGAGAGAGAGAGAGAGAAAGAGAGAGAGAGAGAGAGAGAGAGAGAGAGAGAGAGAGAGAACAAGAGAGCATGTGTGTGTGTGTGTGTGTGTGTGTGTGTGTGCGCACACGCACGCACGCACGCACGCAGAGAGCAAATGCTACACAGTGTCCATAGCTGGAATATACCCAATTTTATTTTGTTTGGCTGGTTTCTGCAAACTGGAAATGAGTCCCAAATAAGTTGTTAAAAGTCAGAGAGTGACATCACCGAGCCCCTCACTGCCCTGCATGGAACTCGTGCATATGCGCATATCATGTTCTTTGTATAAAGTTCTTCAGACCTGTTCATCACTTCCTGGGAACAGGATAAGTTTCTGCACACCCCTCTTCCTCAGCTTCCTGGATGAGTGAGTAGTCTCTGGCTTGAGAGGCCACACCCTTGGAGCACCACTGAAGTCTTTCTCTAGATACTCTCCTGATGGTGAGGTACCTGCTTCCAGGCTTCTCCATCCCACAGTCAGCCTTCTTTCCACGGTCACCTCCCTGCACTCAGCCTCAAGAAGACAGAGGCTCGCTCATATAGAGGCTCGTACACACGGAGGTTCACTCACTGGCGCCATGTGGGACTCAGAGCTGTATCTGTGGCCATAGGGCTCCATCCTTTTTCATCTCGCCTGTGTGTGCACTAACCTGCTCACTGCCCATCATCCCCATGAGGACAAGGACGCTGCCTGGAGAGCCACCACCCAAGCTTATGCTGTCTTTAAGTCTGTTCTCTCTAACAGAGCATTCTCCTGGGATACTCCCTGGGTCTGCCTCTAGTTACTGCCTCCAGCCTCTCTCCTATAGCTTGCTGTAGAAACACAGAGACAGATACATCACGCACACGCGCGCGCACACACACACACACACACACACAGACACCACAGAAACAGACACATGACATAGACATACATACAAAGACACAGAAATGGACAAGAGAGACAGACAAAGAGACTGTCTCCCCATTTCTTGGGTGGTACTCTGGGGGTGAGGGAGGGAATGGGGGAGGGTAGGAAGCACTGTGCATCTTAGACCTGCCTCACTGTTCAAGATCCTCAGCGGGAGGGCTCAGCTCACCTCACACACCTCCTTTTGAACCACACTGCAAACTAGAGCGGGCCCTCTCTGGTCCCCTGGGGACTCATGCTTCACTTCTGTGACTTTGCTGCACTGTCCTGTGTCTGTTCCCTCTTCTCAGGCAATGGTGAAGGTCACCTGCCTGATCCAGCACCAGAAGAGAGGGCGTGTGCTCTAAATGGCAGTGATGACAACAAATGTTCTCCTTCTTGGCAGCTGGCCCCTCTGTTCCTGCCATGTGCCATGCGTCTGTCTTCCCTGTGGTCACTGCTGGTCACTCAGTGCCAGGAGGGATAGAGTCAGAGTCTGGCCCACGAGTAGGGACTCACCACATTTGCCGTCCTGTAGTATTTGGCCTATGCCACATGTCCCGGTCCCCTCCAGTGCCTTGGCTGGCCGCTGGGCCACTTCGTACTCAGTGCCCGAAACCTGGATGTAGAACTGGTGCCGGCCAATGGACTTCCGCAGAGCCTTGATGGCGGCCTGCAGGCTCTGCTCGGCACGCTTCCGCATACAGTCTGCTTCGCAGGTGCCTGCAGGGGTGAAGGGACCCAGTGAGAGTAACTAGCTAATAGCTGCCTTCTCTGTTGGGGGCTCCCTCAGCCAGCCCTGTGCTGGGCTTCTGTTTAAACCATGCCAGTACATGCATAGTAGACCCCAGTCGGGGTATGGTATGGGACATTAAAGGTGTCAGACAGAAAGAAAAAATTGAGGGTCTAAGAGGCCACAGAGCAGATCCGAGTCTGAGCCAGGCCACTGCCCATTCTTGAGGATGTCACTATCCCCAGAGTAGTGCCCAACACTGATATGGCTAGATATAGTGTCCTCCAGGGCTGGACAGATGGCTTAGTGTTTGCCATGCAGTCATGAGGAGCTGAGTTCTGATCCCCCCAGATCCCTAGTACCCACATAAAAAACCAGGTGGATGTGTAACCCCAGCACAGGTGCATCTCTAGAGCTCGCTGGCCAGTCACACTCTTGAGTCAGAAGAGTTCAATGTTCAATGAAGAATCCTATCTCAAAAAATAAGGTGGGGCCAGGCATGGCTACTGGCCTTTAATCATGGTACTAAGGAAACAAGATCTCTGTGAGTTTTGAGGCCAGCCTGTTCTACATAGCAAGTTCCAGGTCTAAGTTAGCCAGGGCTAACTAGCGAGACGGGTCTCAAAAAGAAAAAAAGTGACGTATTGATCATTGGCCTTCACAGGCTTGTTACTCCCCCCATGTGCGCCAGCACTTCTGACCCCCTCTTTGCCATAAAGGTTTGAAGGCGTGGTCCCTAGCTAGCAGTGCTGTCTGGAGAGATGGTGGGGCTTAGCTAGAGGAAGTAGGGACTTAGGTCCCTCTCTGTCTCTCTCTGCTTCCTGTTTGTCTCTGCTCTTCTTCCATGCCAATCCCTGGGTGACAGTGTCCTGTTCTCTCTGATCCCTATGCATTTACCTGCTCTGTTCTCTGTTCCTCTCCCTGAATCCCATTTCTCGACACTTCTACCGGATAACTTTAGATTTCCATCTCTAGAAGGCTTCCAGCACCTTCCCTTGCCTATGTATTCTCAAAGGCCTGCCGCCTAGTCTCACCCAACACTGATGACACACACATATCTGCATCCCCATAGATGAGGGTACATCTAGGGCAGTGGCCGTGACCACAGTGCCCATGGCCCAGGCCAGGCTCACACTGCCACAGCACAGCTGCCAACAGCACCCAGTTCTGTCACTGCCTGCCACTAGAGCCAGGCCGGGTAGGTGTGCACCCAGAATCCCAGCATTCAAGAAGTGGAGGCAGGAGGAATAGGAGTTGAAGATTATTCTCAGCTGCATTTGAGGGTTGCCTGAGCTCCATAAGATCCCGTCTTAAGAGCAAACAACCCAAGCTAGGCATGGTGGCACACACCTTTCATCCCAGCACTCTGGAGGCTGAGACAGGATGATCTCTGTGAGTCTGAGTCTAGCCTGGTCTATATATAGAGTTCTAGTACAGCTAGGGCTGAATAATAGAACCTGTTACAAAAGGACTAACAACAACAACAACAACAGTAGCAAACAACCCACCCATTACCTACTCACCTAGAGCTAAGAAGGACTGCCTGAAAGAATACCATATCACAAGTTTCTCTTGCAGGCTGGGAAGAGGACCTGGTTTGGCTACTATGGATGGGGAGGCTCTGCCCCCGACCTTCCTGCCCTAGCTGGCACATAGAATTGGGGTACTTTGCTGTCTCTGTCCCTTAGCTGTGCTCCAAGTGTTACTTTGCACTGTCTCCTGCACTCTTGGCTACAGAGCTTGACCTGCAGTGTGCAGCACTCCCCAAAAGCCCCGACTTCCCTACGGCTCCCTCAGCTTCATGTCTACCAGACTCCCAGTCCCCAAGAACACGTCACCTACCTGAGGCCTCATCCACCTTCATCTCCACCTCAAACTCTGCCGTGATGTGGGACACCTCCTTGGATGGGGACTTGCGGCCTCGGCGCCTCTTTTTGGAGGAGTCACACTTGAGGGTCACAAAAGTCACGTGGCAGTTGTCTGAACAGAGAAGAGTACACTGTGGCAAAGGTGATCTGTGTCAGAAGCAGGGTCCTTCCTAGCCCTACATGCTAACTCCCATGGGCAAGGTCCCGCCATGCCATGGGACAGATAGTGACACTATGGTGGTTTGAATAAGCATGCCCTCCCTCATAGAACGTTTAGCCCATAGGGAGTAACACTATTAGGAGGTGTGGCCTTGTTGGAGTAGGTGTGGTCTTGTTGGAGTGGCTGTGGCCTTGTTGGAGTGGCTGTGGCCTTGTTGGAGTGGCTGTGGCCTTGTTGGAGGAAGTGTGTTATTGTGAAGGTGGCTTTGAGGTCTCCTATACTCAAGCTATGCCTAGTGTGGTATACAGTCCCCTTCTGCTGCCTGTAGATGAAGATCTAGAACTCTCGGCTCCTTCTCCAGCACCATGTCTGCCTGCTTGCAGTCCACCATGCTTCCTGACATGACGATAATGGACTGAACCTCTGAACCTGGAAGCCAGCCCCAATTAAATGTTTTCCTTTATAAGAGTTGTCATGGTCATGGTTTCTCTTCACAGCAATGGAATCCTAAGTTAGACACATGACCAGAATTCATGGGATCCCACAGGGTCTGGGAGATGAAGTGAGTCTTGAGTCCAACCTTGAGTGTCATCCCACCGTATATGGAGGTACCTCATAATAGTGAGGAGCCCCTGTGTCTGCTTAGCACCTGCTGAGGGTTTGGGCAGGAGACACTATACCCCAGGTAACGCCTGCTGAGAGCTGAATTTTGCAGGTCTGTGGGAGGATCTCCAGGGCCCAGAGATACAGGCTTCCCTCTTTGGTCTTTTACCATGCTGTTAGCTGCTTTTCTCCCACCTGAGACCTGAAGTCTCTTCCATCAGGGCTCCACTAGGCCATAAAGAACGTGTGTGTGTGTGTGTGTGTGTGTGTGTGTGTGTGTGTGTGTGTGTGTCTGTCTGTCTGTCTGTCTGTGACAGTGGCCTATAAGGTGCTGTAGTACTCATGTTTCCTACTCATGACCATTGCAGTGTGGGCCAGACATGTCTCAGAGGGCTTGGGGACCCTGGTAGAGGATAGACAGGTGCCTATACTTGGCAACCCAACCCAGCAGGCCTGGGTACTTCTTCTATTTTTGGGTAAGCAGGAGAGGCAGCCCACTTACCTAAAAGGGGATGCCTCAGGGTATCCTTTGCTCGCTCCTGGCTGCGGGGCTGGAGATGGCACTTGGCATCTCTGATCTTGAAGCGGGCCTTCTGTCTGATGGGGGTGGTGGGGGCATCTGGGGAAAGCCAAAATTCCCCCAGGTGGCGGCCTCTCCTGTGGGCAAGGAGGTAGTGGGGGACGGGGGCTGCCAGAGGACAGGTCCTTCTGGAGCTAGGTGGAGGTTGGTGTGGGCCCTTCTGCCCTGGCAGCCCTCCTGGGTGGAGGACCCTCCCCTGACCCACTTATTTTTCTCTCTGTAAGGCCTGAGACAAGTATGCACAAGGCTGGTGGGGTCAAGCTCAAGGCCAGGGGCCAGGCAGAGGCCTCCTATGAGGAGGAGAGAACGCTGTTCACCTCCTCCTTCATGGCCAGTGTCATAGACATGGCTTGTCCTTGTAGGAAAGAGGACAGGAGAGAAGTGCAAGGAAGGGGAGGGCCTTCAGACCCCAGGACACTTAGAACCTCTTCAGAGCAGACCGGAGCCCCACAGACTGGAGTCCTGTGATCCTGAATGTTCAGAACCCATTCTAGATGTCCTTGTCACAACATCCCAGCCTTCTGTGCTGTATGAGACGAAGGTCTGCTCTGAGAGGCAGGGGGGACCTTGAGCACCTCTTAAGCATAGACTTCAAGGGTATCTCTGTGGCCTAAATTCAAGGCCATCCTTTGCTACTCATAGCTTGTTCAAGGCCAGCCTGGGCTATATGAGGCCGTGTCTCAAACAATGGCAGTAACAGAGGTCTGTGGATCTCAACATTCTGTAGTTACTGAATCACTATACTACTGTGACTGCAGTCAGAAAGGCCCTCTGCTGGTAGGCTAGGCCTCAGCCTCCAGGCTTCGAGGTCCTGGCCCTGTCATGTCTCCAGAATCCTGAGCCATGATGGGCAGGGCCCTGAGCAATGCCTCCCCCACTCCTGACTCAAGCACTGAATGAAGACAGAAAGGGTCATCTAGTTGTTTAGTATGGACAGGCCCACGGTTACCATGGTTACCTGAGCAGCTGGGTCCCACACCGGAGCTAGTGCCATTGCGCTTTGGTTGTGTCTTCCCCTGGAAACCTGGAACACCACAGCTCAGGATGTAGCTGTTTTCTGAGTCTGTGGAGAGTCCAGTAGGTAAGGTTAGCCAGGGGCCCAGATTCCTGAGGTCTCCAAGGGGTCTTGAATGAAGATCAAGACTGACCCCTGTGGAAGTGGCCCAGGTCCACAGAGAGCCAGGGAGCCACAGGAGTGCTGTGACTGGGAACTCTTCACTGGGCTCTGTCCTGAGGAGCAGTGGGAGGCAGGTGTGTACCCCAGGAAGCAGCATGTTAACCCATCCCATCCCAGAGGGCCAGGGGTTACCTGGCATGAAGAGACTGTGGCCCAGGCAGGACAGGAAGCAGTTTTCCACACCACCCACCTTGCCACAGGACAGCTGGGCCTGGGCAGAGGCCTTGGACCGAGACAAGCACCCGCTCATTTCTGAGAAGAGAGAGACAGAGAGGGCTTTAGTGAAGCTAGAGGGTCTTGTGGTGCTATCAGGGGCCTTGAATGTGGGTCAGTTTAGTCTCCCAACCTCCTCACAGGGCCAGACAGTAGTAGGAAGGCACTGCAGATCCATTTGCCAGTGTTGGTACTGGCTATTGACAGCCGGCTTATTCTGTCTCCCTAGAGTCCTGGTCTTGGCTATCTTAAGAAAGGTCATTTGCGCCGGGCGGTGGTGGCGCACGCCTTTAATCCTGGCACTTGGGAGGCAGAGGCAGGCGGATTTCTGAGTTCGAGGCCAGCCTGGTCTACAGAGTGAGTTCCCAGACAGCCAGGGCTACACAGAGAAACCCTGTCTTGAAAAACAAAAAAACCCAAAAAAACAAAAAACAAAAAAAAAAGGTCATTTGCATCCTCAGACAGAAGCTCCTGAAGGCAGACTTGTCCTTAGAGCTGGTGTCCAATTTCTTCACACAGACACATATGCAGGCCAAACACATTTTTTTTTTTTTTAGCTGCATCTGTGCCTGTGTACCAAGTTGTGTATCTGGTGCCCATAAAGGCAAGAAGAGGGTGTTAGATCACCTTAAACTGCAGTTTCAGATGGTCGTGAGCTACCTTGTAGGTGCTAAGAATCTATCTTGGGTCCTCTGGAAGAGCGGCCAGTGCTTTTAACTGCTGAGCTAGGTCTCCAGCCCCTCCTGACTTCTTCTTTGACAAACCCTTATTTTCTTGGTGCTGTGCTTGGCCAAGGATTAACATCATTTGCCCAGGGCAGGGGATCAGCTCTGCTAGTAAATCTTTGCCCCACAAGCATGAGGACCTGTGTCTTAGTTAGGTTTTCCATTGCAGTGAAGAGACACCATGACCAAGGCAACTCTTATAAAGGACAACACTTAATTAGGGCTGGCTTACAGGTTCAGAGGTTTAGTCCATTATCATCATGGCAGGAGTCATGGCAGCATCCAGGCAGACATGGTGCTGGAGAAGGAGCTGAGAATCCTAGGTCTTGATCCAACTGCAGCCAAGAAATGACTGTACCCCAAGCAGCTAGGGGGAGGGTCTCAAAGCCCACCCCCACAGTGACACACTTCCTCCAACAAGACCACACCTACTCCAACAAGGACACACCCCCTAATAGTGCCACTCCCTGGGCCAAGCATATTCAAACCAGTACAACTTGAGTTTGATTCCTAGAACACATTTTTAAAAAGCTGGGTGTGACACACAGGATTGGAATCCTGGTGCTGGGGAAGCTGACAGGCCAGTTAGCAAGCTTGCTTGAGTGGTAGAGGAAGGCGTATGATGCCCTGCTTGGGCTTCCACATGGGTGAGCATCTACATAGTCACGTGGTGGTTCATATCACTCATCGAATGTGCTAAACCCCACCGTACTATTTCTGAATTGCATGGTGAATTCTGTGCACAGCATGTGAGTTACCTCTCAAGACAGCTGATAACAGGAAAGGAAAAAAAACAAACTCATGAGAGATCCCATTAGTCTAAACATGCAGGAGTTACCCAGCTGGGTCGAGCCTGTCTCAGACCCATACTGTGGCTACAGACAACAGGGTAAATGTTCACAGAGAGCCATGGCGGAGCTTTTAGAATCATGAGCAATACTAGAGTGCTAAGAAAACAGCGCTTTATGGTCACAGCTGAACCCTGACGCCCACGATGGAGGAGCCTAAAGTCACCCGAAGTGTCTTCCCAGATCACCACTTTCAACAGGCTGCTCTGGCCTGAGAACTAAGGCCAGGGCCTTGGCTGGCACAGAGAGCCAAATCCCATGCACCATCACAGACACTGTACCTGGTAGCATCCTGTTATCTGGTGAGACCATGCCATCCCCCAGGTGCCCTTACACATAGATGTCTGCTAACATCTTCTTGACACCCCACCCTGTGGAACCAAAACAGCCAGGGAAGGTTTTCCTGTGTCTCAGCAATTCGTTACTATGCTGGAACCAGCTCAGCCCCTGACAGATAGAAAGACAGGCTGGAAACATTCTCTAGGCTACCCCCGGGGCTCTTGGTAGGTAGAAACAGTAAGAGTTGTTTTTAAATGAGCTAAAGGAAGGATCCTTGCACTCTCAGGAGCTGGAAGAACATACTCTGCCTTCACATTTGGGGCGCTCTGAGACACTTGGCAAGTGATAAAGACTCATGCTATTGGAAGAGTGTATCCTGAAGTGCTTAGAAACACCACTGTCTTCATTATCCTTGCTGCCCTGGGAGACTAGAAATGAATTTTCCAGAATGTAAACTCACCGTGGAGAAGCCTCAGCTGAGGTTCTTCAGAGACCATCCCAGTGCACTAAAACTGACTACCCAGGATTCAGAGCTGATGGCCGCAGTCACACAGCAGCTTAGCCAAAGACCAGAGGAGGAAGTCCACTCAGACATCAGCTACTGCTGAGCTCCATGTGCTCCCTGGAGGTGCTCACACTGGTCTTTTTTTTTTAGTAACAGGGGCTCATGTAGCCCACTTTGGCCTCAGATTTTCTTGGAGCTAAGGAGAATTTTGAACTTCTGGTCCTCCTGTCAGGGCCTCCCAAGCTCTGAGATGACAAGTTTGTGGTCACCATACCCAGCTGTCTTTGTCTTCTCATGATGGTTCCCACTGTTGGGATTTAAGGTTCAACCTTTGTGAGTTAACCCGTTAAGCATGACCACCCAGCTACACATCACCTTTACTGGGATAGCTGCTATCTGGATTCTGTAATCAGATCTCCATTTAGTGCTAATTTGAAAACCACAAGCTGTGCTCTTTGTGATCAGAGAAAGGCTTTAGCATTGTGAGAAGCAGCCTTGGGGATCCCTGCCAGGCACCTGTGAGTGCCTATTACCCCCTCTTCTCCAGCCTGGCACCACTGAGAAGAGTCACATCTCTCAGGAAAAGCTGGCTAGTTGATACTGCAAGGACCAGGCTGACTACTCTGTGGGGACTATAGGATCTTTCCAACTTCAGGATCTTCCACTGCAACATTCTAGGAATCGGAGGGACAGGGTCCTTTTGAAGGGTATGTTAATTAGGGGTGATTAGATCACTAAACTAGACTGGCCATCCATGGGGTCAGGTAATCCAGAGTACTCACTAAAAGTTTGCCCTGGTGTAGGCTTATGTAATCCTAGCATTGAGAGGTGGAAGCAGGGGGATCAGGAGTTCAAGGACAGCCTCAGCTATCTGGATGTGGCACATTGCTAGAGCTAGCATGCAGGAGGCCCTGGGTTCTATTCTTAGCACTGAAAAACAAATGGATAGGAAGAGCCCCTCTTTCTGGGTGACAATGAAAACGGCAGCCCGTGCAACCATGGAGGGGCAGCAGAGAGGGCCTCAGCAGGCTGCCTTGTTACCACAGTCCTCGATTGGAGAACAACCTAGAACCTTCCTTGGTTATCTCTGGGTCTAGCAATTGCTTCAAGCTGGACCTGGATTCATGGTGGAATGAGGGAAGCAAGCCACACCAAGGGTGAGGGAAGGCAGTTTGGATGCCTGTGGTAGATTTACTGAGAACTTGGTCCTGCTAGATCACGGACACAGAAAGCCTTCCAGCACCTTCTACTGATGTCCTCGGTATATTTATCTGTCTCAGTCAAACCATGCCCAGTGTCCAGAACATTCTGTTCCTCAGGTGAGTTAAAGGAGGAAGTGGTATAACATGTCATTTACCAACATAACAGCAGACAGGCCAATAGCAGTTAGCCCTCCCTCCATGACAGGCCACCAATAGCAGTCATATCTTGTGGCAGTTTGAATAAGAATGTCCCCCATAGGCTCATGTATTTGAATGCTTAGTCATCAAGGAATGAAACTAGTTGAAAGGATTAGAAGGATTAGGAGGTGTGGCCTTATTGGAGCAGGTGTGGCCTTTTGGAGGAAGTGTGTCACTGGGGGTGGGTTTTGAGGTTTCAAAAGCCCATGCTAGGCCTAGGCTCTCTGCCTGTGGATCAAGTGGTTGCTCTTGGCTACTGTTCTAGCACTTGCTTGCATGCTGCTATGCTTCCCGCCATGATGATAATGGACTAAACCTCTGAAACTGTAAGTCAGCCCCAATTAAATGCTTTCTCTTATAAGAGTTGCCTTGGCCTCTTGTAAAGAGTTCTCTCTTTACAGCGATAGAATAGTGACTAAGATAGACCCCCCCACCAGTGGGACATCATTCAGGGGTAGCAGCACAGTAAAGACTGGACAAGCCCTGATGCTTCAGGTATCTTTGGTTTAGGGGTGTGGGGGCAGGGTGGGTTGACATGGAGCAAATACAGGGAAGATGATGGCCATTCTAACAACTGGACTCTGGCTGGGCATGGTGGAACATGCCTATAATCCCAGAAGGCAGAGGCAGGAGAATTCTGTGAGTTTGAACCCAACCTGGTCTATAAGGTGAGTCCCAGTCCAGGCAGGGCTACAAATGAGACCCTATATCAAAACAACAGAATAAAAAGGGGTAAGGGTAGACCTGGGGTTTGATTCTCAAGTAAATGGAGCCTTACTGGAGGCCTCTCGGAAGAGCTTTAGTTTTTTTTTTTTTTTTTTTTTTTTCATTAATAGGGACTCTGATGGTTTGTATATGCTTGGCCCAGGGAATGGCACTATCAGAAGGTGTGGCCCTGTTGGAGTAGCTGTGTCACTGTGGGTGTGGCCTTTAAAACTCTCAGACTAGATGCCTGAAAGCCAGTATTCTGCTGGCAGCCTTCAGATGAAGATGTAGAACTATCAGCTCCTCTTGCACCATGCCTGCCTGGATGCTGCCATGTTCCTGCCTTGATGATAACAGACTGAACCTCTGAACCTGTAAGCCAGCCCCAATTAAATGTTGTCCTATGAGAGTTGCCTTGGTCATGGTGTCTGTTTACAGTAGTAAACCCCTAACTAAGACAGGGACTGAACCTAGTACCTCATGTGTGCTAGGCAGGTTCTCTACGACTGAAGTGTATTAGCGGCCCTCTTTTTTATTTCTATTTTGAGTCTCACTTAATTGTTTGACAATCTCTTGCATGCCCTCACCCATAGGGAGGGCAGGGCCGGCAGGTGGCCCCTCCTCACTCACCCACACAGTCCTTCCGATTCCAGTGCAGCCTCCTCCCTGGTGGGCACACACACTCGTAGCTGCCCTTGGTGTTGACACAGCCCTGCTCACAGCCGCCATTGTTCATGCTACACTCATCCACGTCTGGAAACACAGGCAGAAGAGTGAGGGAAGGAGGGGGTGGGAACCACCAGCCCAGGTCACACCCAGGGCCAGAGACCCGGAAGCTCCTGATCCCAGTCCAGTCTGGCAGAGGTCCCAGGAATCATGAATGTCTCGTCCCCTCAGGGAAAGCACCCGCTTCTTGTCAACTTTTGTTTCCCTTTCTGGATAGTAGGCACCAGCCTGAAAGAAGCCACCTGAGATTCTTCCTCCTCTGACCAAAAACCTCCTCTAGGCAAGCTAGCTTTTCCTGCTCCAGGCCACCCAGGCTTCCAGCACACAGTGTGCCATCCCATCAGTCAGGGAAGTAGTATTTGAGAGTCCCTTGACAATGGCACCAGCATCTAGTGGCTATTCCGTCCCTGTCTCCAGTATTACCTGGCCCTCTATTGCTTCGTACTGGTCTCAGGTCATGGAGAAAGAAGAGAGGCCATGACGACTCCCTTATTTCCCCTTTCCCCGTCTTCACCAGCCACATCTGGCCTAATGTACTTTGGCCCAGCCCATGTTCTTGTTCACTTTGGTGCTGGCCATGGAACCCAGGGCTCTAGGTAAGAACTCCATCCCAGGTTCCTGAGTGGTCTCTCCAGCTCTGCCCTCCCCCATCTCCCACCCAAGAGGTTAAAGCCTCAGGCCATGAGCCATCTCCTCTATGGGCTGCCTGGATGCCATGCTCCTTTCCGACAACAGACAAGAGTCCTTTGTCACACAGATAGGGCTATCTAGCATTCTGCTTCAAGCCTTCCTGCGATGGTGTGTAGCACTGTAAAGAAGCCCTTGGAGCCGGGCAGTGGTGGTACATGCCTTTAATCGCAGCACTTGGGAGGCAGAGGCAGGTGGATTTCTGAGTTCAAGGCCAGCCTGGTCTACAGAGTGAGTTCCAGGACAGCCAGGGCTACACAGAGAAAACCCTGTCTCGAAAAACCAAAAAAAAAAAAAAAAAAAAAAGCCCTTGGGCTTCCTCCAGGACCATACAGCTCTGTATACCCTGGACATGTCTCTCCCCAGGGGATAGCACCCTGTTTCCTGCTGCTTGTGGGCTCATCTTTGCTATATCCTTGCCTCTGTGAGTCTGTACATGCTGTTCCCCTGGACTGGTTTCCCATCTTGACCCAAACGTTCCTCCTTTAGGATTCTTATTGTCTCACCATCCTTCCTGACTCCAGAATGCACTTTCTGGAATTTTCTGTGCATTGGCCACTCACTTCTGGACTGGGCCAGGAAATGAGGTCCTGGGCTTATGCTTCCAAGCTGGCTAAGGTACTTTCATGATGCCTCCCATACCCTCCCCCCACCCAGCCCCATCCTATGCCTTGTGCCTGTTTGGCAGAATTTCAGCCTTGCAAGGTCCCTCCCAGGCCCACAGGAGTAAAGGTCAGGATTGGGGTATGGGGAGCACTGTTGATGGCCATGCCAGGCGCGTGCCTCGAGGGGGAGGTGGCCCTGGTGGGCGGGCTGCAGACCTCCGCAGTGGGTTGTCCCGTAGAGTGTGTAGCCTCGGTGACACAGGCACTGGAAGCTGCCAGGGGAGTTGATGCAGATGTGGTCACAGGTCCGCTCGAAGGAACACTCGTCAATGTCTGTGGTCACAGGGAGACAGGGTGGGGTGTCAGCTTGAGGTGACTAGGCAGGCCTGTCACCTATGGAACATCCTGCCTGGATGGTTCCTGGGTCCTGAGGCTCAGCACAGCCCCCACAGCCTATCATGTTTCTTGTTGCTTACTTCCCCACACTGTCTCTACTAGCCCTGTTGCTGGGGTAGAATTCCCTCGTGTCTGTTATGGGAGTGGGTGGGGCAAAACATCACCAGTAGAGGATTATTATGGACCTCTATTAATATCTCATCCACCTGTGGTCAGGAAAGATATTTACATTTGCTTTAGTGTGCGTGTACATGTGTGTGTACAGGTGCGTGTGCATGTGTGTTTATCTGTGCATACATGTGCAGGACAGAGGTCAATGTTGGGTATCTTCCTCATTCACACTCCACCTTAATTACCTGTTTTACAATTTGTTATGTTTTTAATTTTGTGTATGTGAGTACCCAAGGAGGACAGAAGAGGGCATCAGAGCTCCAGGAGCTGGAGTTACCAGCCTGACATGGGTGCTGGGAACTGACCCTCCACCTCATGCTTAGCCACCGAGCCAGGACTCCAGCCTTATCTTTATTTTCGATACAGGCTCTCTCACTGAATGGGAAGCTCACTGTTGGCTACACTGACTGATTAGCCCATCCCGGGGGTCCTCTTGACTCCCCTGGTCACCATGCTGGGTTTACAGGCATGTGTTGCCATGCTTGGTTTTTACATGGCTGCAGGGGATGTGAAATCCTTATGCTTGCTCAGCAAGCACTTCCTACTGAGCCATCTTCCCACCTGTTTCTGTTTTACTTCTGAGGCTGGGTCTCATGTAGCTCAAGCTGGCTTTCACTCTTGCTGCTGCTTCCTGAGTACTGGGCTCATAGGCCTGAGGTGCCATGCCGTGATAGGAAAGGAACCTAGTACACATGTCAGGAAGGGAAATGACTGGGACTTGCCCAAGAACCATCAAGAGGAAGCTGAAATAGAACATAAGCTTGTGATGTTGACCAAAGCTCCTTCTCACCACCCAAAGATGTTTCTGGAGAGATTAGGAAAGTGGCACCATAGAAGAGGGGACAGGGAATACACTACCCATACGGTTCTAAAAAGTAGCTCTGATAGCACATGACATTTGACTATGAATTTCCTCTGGGAGCCAAAGTCAAAAGGGAATGGGGAGTCACGGGTTGCCTGCTCATCAGCCATCCCATAATACAGAAATTGGTACCAGGGACTGGGGTGTTGCTGTGACAGGCCTGACCATGCTGTTTGTTGGAGGAATATGGAAGATTTTGGGATTTTGGACTAGAAAAGCAGTTGAATGTTTTAAGTGGGACTTAATGGGCCATGCTAGTGGGAACATGGAAGACAGGGCTGAGGGTGATTTGAACAGCTCGATGAGTTTCAGAAGGTAAGAATATTAATAAATGGGTTAGAGAACATTCTTGCGATATTTTGGCAAAGAATTGTGGCTGCTTTTTGCCCCTGTCCTAGAAACCCACCTGACCCTAAACTAAAGAGTTTTGGACAAATGGCGTTGGCAGAGGGGATTTCAAGACAACCTAGTATCAACTGTGTTATTGATATAGTTGTTAGCAGTCACTCTGATTTGGATCTATAGTGAGAAGAAACAAGCTGGACACAGAGAAATACACATGTGCAGCATCAGGAGAGAAAGACACCAGAAAAGGTAGTGCTGGAGCCACGTCTTGAGCTCCAGGGGATAAAAAAATTTAAAGAAAACAGATGCTGGATGGAAAAAAGGGAGTGGTGACCTCAGGATAAGACCCCTCCTTGCTAAGCTTCCAAGTTGTAAAAAAGAAGGCCTAAACTGGGAAGGGAACCATCAACACTGAGAGTTGATGAGAATGTTATTGAACAGGGGGCCAAGTTCCAGCCCCAACAAGCAGAACTTGGCAACACTGACCATGGTTCTAGCTTTTGAGTCAAGAATACAAGAAAGGGATTGTAGAATTCCTCCCCCTGTGGGGGTTGGGAGACCTCTAAGGAAAGCTGCTGAGGCCAGGCATGTGTTAGGGGTGTCCCTGCATGGAGGCTCAGAGAGGCCCTTGTGCGAAGGGGAAGAAGAAATCTGGATTTCAATGGAGACCCAAAAATGTTGGAGATGCTAGAGCATGGGATACCTGTTGAGGAGAGCTGCTGACAGGGAGCAGAACCGGCCAGGGAGAGACAGGGACAGAGACAGAGAGACACACATAGACAGAGAGACACACACAGAGAGGTGTGTTTTAGTCAACAAAGCTAAAAGAAGTTAGAGATCTGACATCAGACATGGAGGCACAGAATTTGGTGACTGCCTGCTGGTTTTTTGGTTTTGCTTTTGGTCCAGTATTTCCCCACTCTGCTCCTGTCAGTTTCTTTTGGAATGGTAATGTCTATTCTGTACCATTGTATGTGGAAGTGTGTGATCGGCTTTTTTATTTTGATTTTATAGGTTACACTTAAGAGTTTGCCTTGAGTCTCAGAAGAGACTTGGAAATTTTAAGCAGTCTCGAGACTGGAAGACCATGGAGACTTCTAAAGTTGGACTAAATGCATTTTTCTTTGTTTTTTTCTTTCTTTCCTCTTTTTTCTTTCTTGTTTGTTGTTGTTGTCTGTTGTTTTTGAGACAGGGTCTCACTATATAGCCCTGGCTTTCCTGGAACTCACTCTGTAGACCAAGCTGGACTCAAACTCATAGAGTTTGCCTGCCTCTGCCCCTTCCTGAATGCTGGCATTAAAGCCGTGAGCCACCACTGCCCGGTGGATTTTTCATTATGCTATGGCTGCAAGCCTTTGGGGGCTAGGGAGTAGAATGTGGTGGTTTGGATAAAAATGGCCCTCATAGGCTCATATACTTGAATACTTAGTCATTAGGGAATAGAACTGTTGGAAAAGGTTATAAGGAATAGGAGATGTGCCCTTGGTGGAGGAAGTGTGTCTCTGGGGATGAGCTTTGAAGTTTCAAAAACCTACACCAGGGCCAGTCTAACTGTCTGTCTATGGATCAGCTACTGTTCCAGCACCATGCTCCCCTCCTTGATGCTAGTGAACTGAGTCTCTGCAACTATGAGCCAGCCCCCAATTAAATGCTTTCTCTTATAAGCGTTGACTTGGTCGTGGTGTCTCTTCGTAGTAATAGAACAGTGACTCACATATAATAGTTGTTTCCCTCAGAGTTTAGGCCTAGGATCGACTTGTTTCCTGTAAGCATGGGACTCACTTCTCCCCAGAAGCTTGCGGAATAGACACTGACCTGACCCTCCACGGGCACAGCAGTTAAGTTTGCTCTTTGACTACATTGGCTCTAACTCGAGGGATATCATATATATGTGCTCACTAATTGAAGAAAGATGCTGTGCTCTGGGGGCTCAAATGAGGGTGTGGCTCCCCTTGGGATCTGGGAGGACCTCCCAGATTGCGGATGGGTCCTGCTTGGAATGGAGGAGGGTGCCTCAGGCAAAGGCATGGAGGCCAGGGGGCTGTCTGAAGGTCAAAGGGCACTGGGATAGGACTAAGGAGCTTGGGCCTGTGGAGTCTTCAGATAGATGAGCTGGAAAAAGGTGGAGACGCAAATGGGGCTGGGTGGGGAAGACGCCAGCAGAGGCCTCAGGGCAGAGCCCTGGTGTGCCTACTCCCTGGCCTGCTCCCTCAGGGGCAGTTGAGGATCCACAGCCACAGGATCTTTGCCCAGTGGCTCTCAACCTTCCTGATGATATGATTCTTTAATACAGTTCCTCATGCTGTGTGACCCCCCTAACCATAAAATGATTTCACTGCTGCTTCATAACTGCTCCTATTATGGATCGTAATGTAAATATCTGATATTCAGGATCTTTTATATACAATCCCCATGAAAGGGTCCTTCGACTCCCAAAGGGCTTGTGACCCACAGGTTGAGAACCGTGGCTCTTGGTCTTCCACAGAGCTTGGAAAACTAACAGTGCAACAAAGCCAGGGTGTGGAGGAGCTCTCGGGGCTGGCCAGCTGCTGGGATCTTGACCAGCCTGTATCCAGAGGAGATGGGCCAGGATGCTCATCCAGGAGAATGAGGCTTGGCTTAGGGGAGGCTATGGTTGGAGCCCTGACCCAGTGAGTCGGAGGTCACATTGGCATGCCTCGGCGGCCTCTTCTTACCAGGACCTGGGACTTGAGGGCTTCACTGCTCAGACACTCACAGGCAGAGGCTGTCTAATAATGATAACTATGGGAGCCTTATGGGAACAAAACAGCCAGATCTTGATAGGATAGTCAGGGTTAGAACTGAGGCCCTGATGCTTTTCATGTTTTCTCCTGAGGTTGGTCCCCCAGGGCACCTGCCTCCTTCCCAATGGCTCTGTTCAGCCCCACTGAGGTCTCGGGTACCCCAAACTCCCATTCCTAATGGGCCAGCTTCCTGCTTCTCTTGGGAAATGATTTGTCCAGCATATCGCCAGGAACCTCCCTGATCACCCTCCTCCTGGGATCCCTGCATTCCAGGGAACCACTGGGCTTGAGTTATCCAAGTCACGGTTGGGAAGTGCCTGTGATATGCCATGTCTTCCACTAGAAGGCAGTATTGTGCCTCCAGAGCCGGCCTGCCTGCACAGGGAAGGCATGAATAGGAAGGGAGGGCCAGTGGCCCTTAGTTTCCCGTAAATATATATTTTAGATTAGGTCTCACTGTGTAGCCCAGGCTAGACTCAATCTTGCAATTATGCTCCAGCTGGAATTGGGGTGAGCACCACCATCTCCAGATGTTTTCTCATCTATAAAGGGGACAGGAGATGGGGGTTGGACTGTGTGGCTGTAAGTCATGAAGGTCAGGCTGACAAGAGCAGGCACTGAGTTCTGGAGAATTCTGAACTTGAGCTACCCCACTCTGAGTACTTTCCTCTCCAGGAGTCTGCAAGAATCTGGAGGAAAGAGACATTGACCACGACCAGTGATTATGGTTCCTGGGGTCTGGTGGGCGGGCGCTCACCTTGGCACGTCCGCTCGTCTGTCAGTAGCTTGTGGCCCTTTTGGCAGCCGCATTCGAAGCTGCCCACGGTGTTTCGGCAGAAGTGGTCACAGCCTCCGTTGTTCATCAAGCACTCGTTGATGTCTGAAGAGGTTGGAGAGGGGAGCAGGCTCAGGCTCCATGGAGCGGGTGGCGTGGGGAAGGGGGAGCACCATCCTGCCTTCGTGGCCTTGACCCCCCTGCTGCTCATTGCCTTGGGCTAGCCTCAGGTTCCCAGTTGAGCACAGATAGGAAGAATCTGGGTGAATAGCTAAACCCTGGCTCTCCAAGGTCTCCAGCTTCCTCTGTGATTGTGTTAGGGGAATCAACGGGGACAGTGATGCCCCCACCCTGGCCCCCATGACCCTTTACCCAAACATCTGGAGAGGCATTCTGGAAGGAGTGAGGTTGCAGCAGTGGCTGCCACAGGTGACATGGGCAAACTGTGCTCCCCCCTCCAATCCTGGATGAGGATAGAAAGGGTCCCCATAACACAAGACAGACGCCATGAGGATGATAGGACGTCCTATCTCCAAGGTGTGGAGGTTGGGAATATCCGTACAATTGAGAAGTAGGTGTCACTGCTGGCTGCCTGCTGAGGAGAGGCTGTGTGGAGGAGGAAGTGAGGGGGTGAGGCTTCCCAGTGAGTGAGGGCTGGGCCTACCCAACTCTCCCTCTGTCTGAGTTGTTCTTTCAGCAGGCAGTGAGTAGTGGCTGTACTCCACAGGTCACTGACAACACCCCATGCCATTCTGATGCGCCTCACGCTGTGGCTCCTCAGGCGCAAGCCTGTCAGCTGGCCTCAGCTCACATTTTCCCACTGACAGGGAGCTTTTTCCTTCAGAGTGTGGACTTCCGGGTAACACCTCAAGGATGTCTGTCCACCTCTGTGAACGCCTCTGTTCGTGTTCTGCTAACTAGAGCTTAGGTGTTGCCCATGGTTGGACTCTTGCCCCCTCCCATAGGCCTTTGGAGCCTCCCTAACATCCCTCTGTTCCTGAGCCTGTCAGCGAAGCTCAAGCTGGTGCAGCTGGCTTACATGAAGGTTGAGAGACAGCGGCTCTTCTCCCTAGCACAGGATCTGGTGGTGGTGGTGGTGGTGGTCTCCCATGAACCTCAGACTCCATTTCTGCTTCTCTCATCTCTTCTCTATACCCTGTCCCCCTCTCTCCCACATGGATAACCTGTACCCCCTTCCACAGTATACCTGTCAAGTGTGCTGAGGCCTCTGGTTTCCCAGGATAAGACCCCAGCCCTAGGGGAGGACAGATTCTCTAAGCTCTTCCCTCTGCATCTCTCCACTTCTCCCTGCAGGACTCTGCCCACCCCATCCTAGAGAGGCCACTTTCTTGTCATAGACCCTGTTCTCAGGGATACAGAGACCCTGAGGCAGGTTTTCAGGGCCAGGGACTTCCTAAGAATGTTCATCAAATTAAGAGTTGAAAGGTGTAGATACCAAGGCAAGGATCTCAGACAGTAGGGGGAGCTGAGGACACAGAGGCCGTGGGCCCAGGTTCCTGTGTATAGGGTACCCTAGTGTGGTGAACCACAAGAACACACAAGTCACAGCCCCCTCTTCCCTTCCGCTGTCCCACTGGACACAGCCTGGCCATCTGCAGGGCCTAGGAGTGACGGTTGTCAGGTGGGCACAGAGGCAGGCCAAGGGCTAGGCTGGGCTGGCCTGCAGGACTGGTGAGGACACAGTCTTTCTCACTTTGATGAAAGTCCTGGCAGGTGGCCTGTTTGGCCCAGGGCATGGAACCAGCAGTGGGTGGGGGCTCTCCCAGGCTGTTCTGGGAGATGGTGGGAGGAGGGGCTCCCATATCAGAAGCAATCTAGGCTCCTGTCCGAGAGCCTCCTCTCTGGGGAAGGATCACTTAGCAAGATTCTCATCTGATAGTAAGCAGAACTGTACCAAACAGGGAGCCCAGGGCTGGGTGGCCTAGAGCAGAGTTAGGTGTGGAGTAAACTCCCCAGTCCCTCAGCCCCTTGCTTGGGCAAATGCTCTATCTTCCCACCCTGCCTGCACCTGCTCTGATGCACCTAACTGGCCCAGGGCTTTCCACTCTGGGTTTCCCAGCTGTCACCCCCCCCCCCCCCCTGCAGCCACCTGTCTTGCCTGATGATGAATCCTGGGCTCTCGGAAAACACTGAACTTTTGAAGTCATCCCTTTGATATTGTCCCTTGGACCTTCGCCAAGATCAGAGCGTACACCTGACTGGTGAGCTAGAACCCCAGGGCAGGTCCTCAGGTGCGCTAGGAAGCCCCTGTTGGCTTGTGTTGCCCGGGTCCCTGAGCCCTGCAGGGACCTCTTTAGCCCTCTGTCAGGAACTCTACAACAGCACCCCTGAGGTCTGTAGCTGCTACCTGGCTTCTTGGACTTGGAGATGTCACAGTGGTCTCGTTAGGCACTTACACACGGGTCCTTCCCTCTTCAATGTTAGTAGCACCCACAGAGGAGGTTCAGCTCTGCTTTCTCCTGCCATGGTCACCTGGCCCAAACAATGCCACCTAAAGCCCTGTTGCTCTTTAAGATCCTGCCCAGTGCTATGGAACCATCTCAAAACAACAACCTGGACCTGTGCCTGACCTACCTAACCTTGAGGGCCTGGCTAGCAGTCACTGGAAATGCTGTCATCCCCCATGCTGGTGAAGGCCACTGCTTCCCACCTTCTACCTGCAGCTCATAAGGACTTCGACATGCACAGGCAAGACACCGGTACATCTTTACCTCAGAGACCAACTGAAGCCATTCATCTCTATGTATCGCTCTTCCCAGCACCTGAACTCAGCAGGAGTCAGAGCCTCAGTTACATGAGTGTGCTGGCCCACTCTAGAAGTCATGAAGGAATGAGGGCCCCAAGGTCTTCATGGAGAAAGTTTGGCCAAAGAGCTGGGCAGGACCAGTCTGGTTATAGGGCCCAACCATTTGAAGCAGAGCCATGGGGAACCCAAGAGTCACTGGGGACCAGGGCCTAAGGCTATACTGTCCCCTTCACACCTATCTCCCTTAAAATGGAGTGCAGATCAGAACATGGTTCGGGCTCCTGGCACAGGGTGGGGCAGTGGCTCCTCTCCTCTGTCTTCTCTCAGACCACATATGGCCCAGGCCCATTCTGGCTAGATACGTTGGCTTCCAGATGTGAACAGCTGGTCTCTATTTCTCCATTCCTGACCACCCTGGTCACAGGAATGAAGCTCTGCACAGCCCTCTTGTCCAGGGTCAGCCTGTGTCGCAGAGTGCACTGCAAGGGCTGAATCTACCCTCTTCTGGCTTGGAGTACCACATGGCAGCTGGCTTTCTGTGACATCAATGGGCTGTGGGGAAGACAGCTCGAAGTTTTGCCCTGTCTTCTCTCTTGCATAGCTTCAGGGCAGTCTTACCTTCCACCTCAGGCATCTGCAACTTCACCTCCAGATCCCCCAATTTCTATGCCAAAGTCCTTCTGCCTTTGGTTGAGAACCCCTCACACATTTGTGGTAGGGACACACAATGCTTCATGCTATGTGCCAGGATGTCCCTACTAGCTCTGAAGGGCACACAATGAAAGGTCAGGGGTTGGGCCACACGCCATATCCCCAGTCCTAGAGCTGAATCAGGTCCAGAATGTTCTGTGGTGGTTCTTGTTGGCTCTTAAGTTACAGGCAAATCCTATGGCATTGGGACCTTCCTGACCAAAACCCAGTTCACTACAGGTGTGCTGCAGTACCCTGAGTGCCTCAGTACCCTGTGTGCCTCAGTACCCTGTGTGCCTCAGTACCCTGCTGGGGCCTCTCCCTCTTCTTGACAGCGCTGACAGCCACTGCTATGGTTGCCAGCTGTCATTCACCTGTCCTCCATCCTGGTTATCTGGGGCCAGCTGTAGGACCATATGTCCACCTGGGGGAGGCGTGGCTGCAGCAACACAGCCCATGTGCTGACCTTTGCATGTCTTGCCGTCTGGCTGCAGTGTGAATCCCACCGGGCAGCTGCACCGCACGCCGGTGGCAGTGTCCTTACACGTCCGGTCACAGCCTCCGTTGTTCACTGCACATGTCTCTGGGGAGGGGAGAGACAGAGATACTCAGTTTCCCCAGGAACCAGCCTACCATCTTTCCCCATCAGCGAGACCCAGGAATCCGGGCTTAAGTTTTATCTGTGGTACCCTGGCTGTCCATCTGTAAAATGGGTGACTGGTACCATTCATGTGGAAATGTCTGCAAATGACTTAGGGTTGTGCTAGGGTAAAGGTTATTGCTCACGGTGGGATGGTTGTGTTTTTAGTGCTGAGACTACCCTGGTGGCTACTTAGCACTGTTTTAAATCTTTGCCTTGCTTGGGTTCAGACATCCAATGCCTCTGGTGACTGCCAGAAGGCATGGGGGCTCTTAAGCCCAGCCTATGTGAAATGGCTTTCAGCCTGGCCATAGGACTGGGTTCCAACAGGCTGCACACCATCCATCACCCTAGGGAGGCTCTGAGACTCACATCTGTTCTTACTGAACCCTTTGCCAGGGCATCTGGCTTTTGTCTACTTGAAGCCTGTCTAGTGTTTTCCCCCCTTCTGCAAAATTCAAAGGGGCCAGAGTGGCTGGGGGCATCATGGAGGTCACGAAAGCTGCTGTGGGGTGAGAGTGATCCTCCGCAGGCCTGCAGAGGACTGGCAGAGCTGGCTCTCCAGGACTGGGTGGCTCAACCACCACCCTCCCAGACCTCTGGTCATTTGCCACCTGGTTTTTGTCATGAGCACCTGGCAGGCTTGTGTTTCGGGAAACAGTGCCCATGGGAAGTTGCGTCTCTCAGCCCTGACTGTGGGGCAGGCGAGCATCAGGTGCCCGTCTCCACAACCCATGCTACCTTCTTGCCTCCACTCTGCTTCACCGGGCGCCTGGCCATGTCTGCTTTTCCTGAAGGTTCTTTTGCAATTCTGAAAATGCCATGTGTCTCCTCTGCGAAGACTTTGGGAGTGAGCCCGCGTGAAGGAATGAAGGGAGACTCTTGGGTACCTGCAGTCCACATTGCTAATCATCAGATTCATGGTATCTTGCCTTTGAACTTTACCCCAGAGTAGGGGTGCCAGGAGAGGGAAGGAAGCTTAATATCCTATGTGCACTCAAAGGCAAGGTCACCGTGGTAGGTGTCATTTGCTGCAGAGCCGAGGCAGTCCCCAGGGACAGCTCCTTCTTTCTCAAGGCCAGCATCAGCACTAGCCATCACCATCCAGAAGAGCCATGGTTGCCACGAAAAGCACATGTCCTTTCTTTCCCCTGACACTCTGGGCTGACCTCCCTGAGTTTTAGGTTAGCACCTCCTGCTGGGGATGGGAGGTGTCTGTGAGTGGGCTTTGTGGTGTTCAAGGCCTTTTTCCTTAGCCTTTATGATCTGGGCTGCCTCTCCGAGGCACTGCCCAGAAGTCCAGGCACCATGAAGGCTGACCTTCTTTATACTTAGGCAGGTGGGCCCCTGTGCCAGCATGGGCCAGTTCGAACTGGTTTGCAGCCCATGTGTACCCTCTCATCTCCTCACAGAGGCATCTGCTAGGGCAGCAGGGTGAGATAGAAGGCAGCCCCACACCTGGGAAGGAAAAGACAAGCTTCCCCCATCACCCCAGGGCCAAGGTGAAGATCAAATACTCTCTCCACTTAAAAGCCATAAGGCCCAGGTGCTGACCTGGGGGGTTCTCACCAAATGTTTCCTTTCCTGGGGTTAAACCAGAGGGGGAATCCTGCCACCCACCCCAGCAGAGAGCCTGCCAGCCTTTCATGTGGGACAGCCCTCTGGAGAGGGGCAGAAAGGCTACCTGTCCTTCCAGGTGTGGGTAATTATAGCTCAGTGGCAGGGGAGTGTGGGGGAGGGGCAGGGAATGCCAGCTAGGGCTGGGTGGGCCCTGAGCTTCTCTGGTGGTGAAGGTGGGGGTTCAGGCAATAGGAACTGTGTCCTCGGAACCAGACTTGACAGTTTGTGAGTCCTCCTTTGTCTTTGATGGGGCTTGGGATTTAACCAACGAGGCCTTGGGGACCTGCTGGCCCCATCTGCTTATTCTGTAGATGGAGGTTGAGAGGGAGTTGGACTCTGGCACAGTGGTCACCCATCCTTGCACACGTACTGTAAGACAGTCTCTCTCATGTCAGGCTTTCAGCCCCCTTGCATTGCTGCAGCCAACGGCTGATGCACAGGCCTCAGGCTCTAAGTCCTCAGTGACCTGGAAGGCTCTGTGTCTGGGTGCCAGCCCCAGAGCCCAGAGCACCTCAGCACCTCATTACAACGATCACCAGAGGCCATCCCCTCCCTCTGCCTCCCAGGTCTCACCTCTCTGCTTTCTCCATTCCTGGACTTCACTTCCTCAGTGGGGAGCCTGTGCCCAGTTGTGCAGACCTGGTGGCAGTGGTTGTTGGGATCTGCTTGGCTGGATTAACCTCACAGTTCCCTGGGCACAAGGGTCCTAGCTAACATCCTTCAGCCTGCCTCGGGAAGATCTGCTCCAGGGGTGCAGCCACACACATGGTTGGAAGAACCCCCCAATTCCTCCCTAGCAGGGGAGCTCCCTACCCCAGGAATGTTCTATCCATCCCATTGGGGTGGAGCCTCTCCCATATCTTCCTGGGACCTGATCAAATGGCTTCTTCATAGCACCCAACTACAGTCTATTTTTGCTGTGGCTATGCTGTCACTGTCCTGTGATGTCACAGCCAAACAGTCTTTCCTCTAGACCACTGCCTTACTTTAAGTAGCTAAGTGCCTTTGGGAGAGCATTCCCTGAGCAGTTTGGTGCCTGGCCTGGCCTCCATAGGCCCTCCATCCTCCTGTAGCACAAGGAATCACTTACACCATCCCCACCTCAGCCATATTGTTCCAGGTGAGGGATACCACAGAAAGCAACACATGTAGAGCCCACTGAGGTCCCCTGAGGGGCACAGGCTGGCAGGGTGGAACTGAACATCCTGTCTCTAGAAGTTTCCAATGAGAAGCTTCTGGGTACCGCTGAAGGCACTGTCAGCCTGTAGTACTGCTCAGCTCCTGTCTTAGAGGACCTTACACACAGCCTCACCTCTCTGGCCCCTAAGACTAGAGTCCACCTACATCTGATGTTTGCCCACTACTGTCTCAGAGAAGTTTGGAACACATTCCTGTCTTTACAGTGGGTGGTAGATGAGCATTGGCATCCAGGATATTCCAGGGTTTGGGGTTTCTTACCCTGGCCTTCTCTGGTTTCCATCTCAGTCCCTGAGCTGGTGTACAGGTTGGCCTGGTAAGGCCTGGGTCTGTCCACTAGAACTACAGTGCTGGAGTGTAAGGAAAGAGGGCTTCTCCCAAGGGTCACACACAGGTAAGCTCCTTCACGATTATGGGAGAGTTCCATCTCTCTGTGCCCTGGCTCCAGGTGAGGGCTACTTGGCTCTACCTAATGGCTGTCCGACCCCGCCTGCAAGAGAACCCCCTTCTAGAGAAATAGCCATACTCATCTGAAAAGGTATCTTTTTTATCCTTTACCCTCCAAAGAGCTCACAGTAGTCCAAAAAACTGTCGCTTGGAAAAGGAGTTTGCTCCTGTGGAATGGCTGCCTCTCTTGTGGCTCAGCGAGAAATAATGAGAGGCCTGTGTTCAAAACTGATTCAGAATTTCCAGATAGAGACTGCAGAGCACCAAGCCAGTTGTGGGCCTGTCTCTGGCCAGCCCTGGTGACTTTTTAGCCATAGACAAGCAGCCTGTGTGTCCAGGTCATGTGGCCATCAAGGTCATGCAGCTGGCAGGCTCACTCAGCTATCACACATCAGGCTATGGTGGTCATTAGACTAGTCCAGAATTGGGGCTTTGGTGATAGAGCCCCAGGGTAGCCCAGTGAGGAAGCATGGTGATAACTCCAGACAGGTGGAGGACTGTTCCCACAGAGGCATGGCTCTGAGAGAGGGATACAAGAACCAAAGGCCCGCTGTCTGGGAGCAGCCCTTGTGCAGATTCTTCAGGCTGGCACCCCATTGATCAGCAAGTTCCCTGAAGAATAGTCTTACTCAAGAGAGGATCAAGCTTGAGTCAGGATAGGCTCCATGTGCCCATGGGCTGTGTACGTAAGCATGGGAAACCTCTTTACACACGGATCTGCACCCTGATCTGCTTATGGTGATGACAGAGTTTACCATGTGGCTTCTGAATGGCCCAGACACAAGGGCAGAGGTGTGAGTGCTTTATAGGCTGGTCTGTAATTGTGACACTAATTGTAATTGGTGCCACGTTTCAGACCCCTCTGCGTGTAGAATCTGGCATCTACTATCCATGGCTGAATCACACAGTAATCCTTTCTGCGTGGCTCTGAGCTGGGCAGATGTGCTCGGGACCCAACCCTGGTCTCAGGGAGACCACAGTTTAGCGGGCAGTCCAGAGGCCATTCAGAGTGCTTTGACAACAAGGGAGGAGCCACAGAGATGAACCGCTCCACGGGGGCTGGCTGCTTCCCAGGGGAGGTGGTACAGGGCTGACGCCTTGCTTTTCTCACTGGCTTCTGTTGGGTGGCCCCTTTAGCTAAACCCAATGGAGTCACTGGGCTCGGAAGCCCACAGTCTTATGCTTTCTGAAGTCCAGCCATCAAGATGACATTATGGGGGGCTGGAGAGATGGCTCAGTGGTTAAGAGCACTGACTGCACTTCCAGAGGTTCTGAGTTCAAATCCCAGCAACCACATGGTGGCTCACAACCATCTGTAATGAGATCTGATGCCCTCTTCTGGTGTGTCTGAACACAGCTACAGTGTACTCATATATAAAAAATAAATA
>NW_021620598.1:820579-906300 GCF_004785775.1 Grammomys surdaster
AAAAAAAAAAAAAAAAAAAAAAAAAAAAAAAAAAAAGATGACATTATGTGCTTGGTTGTCCCCTCATCCACCATATGGCTTTAGGGAGAACCATACCTGGCTATCCCTTTTGCCCAGTGATGCGCACAGGCCCAGCTTGGTGGGGTGGCGCCTACTTAATTGATGGGACAAGCAAGCAGGGCCTTGGGAGGTCCCTGAGGAGTAACACAGGGCATGAGAGATGAGTCCAACTCCGTGTCTGTCCTGGCCAGGGGGAGCAGGGCTGAAGCTGGGGTGAGGAGAGTGACCCCAGGGTTCACGCCCAACAGGGCAGAGTTCTGTGACAGACTGACAAAGAGCTGGGGACAACCCATTGGCCAGTATGCCAGACTTAGCTCCTGCAAGCTGGAGGATTTTAGCCAAAGACCTGACTCTTCTCTCTAGAATACTGGTTTCCACTTGTATGTGCCTGGCTTCACTGAGGGCTTATCAACAGTGTAGTCTTCTTCACAACAGAGGCTCTGACTGGGGTGTATGTGGGGGTGGGGTGGGGATGGGGAGGTTCTTCCTGTGGGCCCAGCACCCAGCATCGGCTCTATCCCTTGAAGACTTCATCCTGATGGGGAGCTGCCTCAAGCCCTGGTTGCATCTGCTTAGGCTTCAGTCAGGGTGGGCTCATCTGCCTTTCAGCCTTAGAACTGGCTGTAGCAGCTAAGGTGCAGGCCACTGGCTCTCTCCATCTACCTACTGACTGACCTCTGACCCTCCCCCTCCCTCTGAGATAAAGGCTGCTCTCCCTGTAGTTGTTACATTCGGTCTCTCCTCCGTCTCCACTGGGGGCATCTCAAGTCCATCTCTGTCATTAGTGTCATGTGACATGTATCTGTCACTGTGTTGGGTATAATGAGCAAGGTCTCTATGCCCTGTCCTGTCACTCAGCAGGGAGTGGTGGGATGCACGTGTCGGGCAGGGCAGGAGAACGTGTAATGAAATAGAGGGGTTTGGAGGTGCAGGACTAGGTTCTCGGGAAGCAGGAGAGACTGCCTACATGTAACACTAGTGCTGCCCTGTGCTTGAGGGTCCAAGCAGGCCTCAGAGGCAGGTTTCGTGCTCTGTGGACTTTGTTTTCTTAGCATAGCCTGCTGGTGGTGAGGCCCAATGAGGCCTTTGTTGGTAGTAGCCTGACTATGCAGGGCCCATCCTACAGTCCTTAGGGAGACAAATTATTAGAGGTGCTATCTTCTGGAGCACCAAGGGATCTCATCGCTAGGGATTCTGGGAATGCTAGAGAAGAGCTGCCTGAACCTAGAGAGGTTGGGGTGTTGACATGGTTGTTGGGAACTCATAATCCAACTTGGGACTCCACAGGTCTGCAGAAGGACAACTGGAAGGAGCTAGTGGACAGAAAACCCAGGAGAGAGAGCAAAGCCTGAAGGAGACAGGCTTCTTGACTCTACTAAGTGAAAACAGAGGCTTTCCCTTAAGTCAGGAGGCAGGAACAGGGGCTTCAAGACACAAACCTATTCTGGCCTTCCTGTTTTTACTCTAGCTGTGAGGTTCAGAGTTCCAAGAAGATGAAGGATGCTCACAGGAGGGGAGGTGTGTGGGAGTGTCACATCTGCTTTGTGCATGGCTCAGGGAAGAACACAGCCAGGTCACACAGCTGGTGAACATCTGGGTCTGTACTCTTCCAGGTCACATGGTTGGTGGATATCTGAGTCTGTGCCCTTTGCCTATGTGTCCTCTGGGCTGTGAGTGTCACAGTGGTCTGCAGTGTGCAGACCCTTCTGTGCAGAGTCCCCATAAACAGCAGCTAATACCCACTGCGCATGCCCTTGCCTGCCCCATGTACAGACAGACAGGGCCACAGTGTCCGGCTGGAGGGACTGTGTGTGCCACTAGGGACCTGTGGTTAGCCAAGAGGCTGCTCAACAAAGGGAAAGCCCTAGTTCAGATTTCAATGGCTGCCCCAGAAAAAATGACTCCTGGGCTAGAACAGACAGGGTGCGGGGTCTGAAGGGAGCCTCTGTGAAAGGCAGCATACCCTTTCTCCCAACCTGTGAGGTCCTCCGGGTAGAGACTGCTTTCTTGGAAGGGTCTAGATTATGAGTTCCTGGCTGATCTTTGGTAGTCCCATGCTTAATTACACAGCTCAGCAGTAACAGCTGACGAAGGTTAGGCAAAGCCCTGGAACTCTGTCCTCACCATGGACCTGCCTCAGGACTGATTCTCTGCTGGCATCCATAGGTCTGGAAAAGTGGGAACACTGAGGAGAGGCCTGTAAGTGAACATGGGTTCTGGGCTACACATGGCCAGACATTGCACACAGGGCTCCTTCAGGCTCCGCTGGGAACACAGCTCCAACCCTATCCTGAACAAAAGGGCAAGCGAAGCTCAAGACTGGGCGGTGACCCTGGCTGGTGTCCAGGAAGCCAAGATGGAGGCCAGATCTGACTGCAGAAGCTGGGCCAAAATGAACTGGAAGGAGGAACCCCTGCGGCAAGGTTGGACTTCTGTCTAACCATGGGGTCCATGCTGTAAGAACAGCTACACATCCTTACCAACAAGCTCCATCTTGGAGAAACCTGAAGTCCTTCCCCCAACACCTCTCAACTCCTGCTACTTTGCCCATGTCAGTCTTGGAACCCTGCTTGAGAGAGACCTGAGAGGCTGACCGCTTACCCTGGCCCAAATGCTCAGTTCACGGGGACTTGGCTAGAGATACTCAGAAAGCCACCTAAGAAGCTGGAGGTGGGGGAACAGGCCATGTCCTTTCCAGGGAGGTAGGCTGGGAGAGAGCTTCGTGGGTTGGTCTGTTTCTACAAGAGAGAAGACCACTCTATATTGAGTGGTGTTTTCTGGCACCTTCCATTTGCGGCATGTAGATACATAGCTGGGACTCGGTTAGCAGAACCGTCAGGAGTCAGGGATGGGCAGCGTAGTTAGTGGTAGAGGGCTCTGAGGTCACATTTCAGAAGGTTTGGGGGGTACATGGGTCAAATCCTGAGGAGCGAGGAGCTGAGGAAAGAGGTATGGGTTGTCCCAGGGAAGATGGCTGTGCCTGCAGCTAAGCACTAGTGAGGTGAGAGACAGGGAGGAGGCTGGGTCTCTAGGGAGAGGAAGTGTGTTGGGGTAGTGAGAAACAGCCATGGGCCCAGGCAGGAAGAGGGTATACCCTGAGAGGGTCGAGGTCAAGAAACATCAGTGTGTCAAAGGAGCCTGGGCCCATGATGACAGGTGGAACATGAGAATTGGGAGAAGAGGGCCCAAGGTAGCTTGCCTTCCGTCTATGAGGCTCACTATCTCTGAGCTATGCTATCACTATGAGCTATGCTATCCCTGAGCTGGCTGCTAGACAGCAGAGGGTCCTCTAGCAGGGCTTGGTCTCCAGGCCAGAAGTGCTGTCTCTGCAGCTTTGTGTGGCTTCTATCTTTCAAGTCTCAGTTTCTTTATCTGAGGTCAGCCAGAGGTCCTGTTCCTCTTTTCTTTGGTAACTATGCCAGGACTGCACACCTCTATCCATCCTACAACTTGACAGCCAAATCGCCACTAACTCCTGTCAGCCTCAGATGTATGCTGACCGAACCAAGAGAGGGAACGGACTAGCCACACGTGGGGTCAGTCTAGAAGGTGGGTGTAGCTTGGTCACCTGATCCTTTTCACCTGTGCTGTCTCTGGGGTTCTGTGGGTGGTGAGGTCCTGTGAGCACAGAAGGGGCACACAGGTGACACAGAGCTGTACTGAGGAAGTGTGAATGGGACATGAGAGCTGGAGGTAGCCTTGCCAGACGGAACTGTCCTAGGTATGGCACTGGGTAGTGATAAGGATGTGACCCGCTGAGGCAGGGAGCCCAGGACAGGAAGAGGGTATACCCAGAGAGACAGTGGCCATCCAGATGAGTGGGGTGTGGGGCTGGGAAAATGAGGAGCAGGTATGTAGTTGCCAGCAGGGAGCGAGCATCCAAAGCTGGAGTCAAGAGGCTCGAGACAGTGTGGCAGTGTGGCCCCTCTAAGGATTAGCCATTGTCATCTTTAGTTTCCCTACCCCACGGTTTTCCAGCTCTCCTTTCCCTTCCTGGACCTTTCGCAATGCAGCAGACCTTGGGGTGCTGTCCTGCCTACCACAATCTTCAACCTCCAGCTCCTTTGAGGCTGGTGGGGTAAATGTGGGACATCTATTCATGGGGACATCAGGCTCGCTGGAGAAGGCTGCACCAGGAATCTCCTCCCAGCAGGACATGCCCACAAATGAAGCTACCCTCACCCCCAGCTCAGCTGCTTGCTCAGGCACTAGAGGCCTTGGTGGGGGAAGTGGGAGAGTGGGAGGGCAGAGACAGAAACTGGGAGACAGGGCTGGGGGAGGACAGGGCAGAACCAAGGGCAGCGCTGGCTTCACCTTGCCTGGAGCCGCCCCTTGCTCTTGGGCTTGTACTCCTGCTACCTATGCCAACAGCTGGCACTGTCAAAAGCTGCCCTGTGCTAGCCACTTTTCCCATGTGCTTATATCGTCTTCCTGACAGCTCTCGTGGGTATGCAATGTACAACTCCAAGTGCAAATATGTCTCCGAGAGAGCTAAGAGACATTCCTGGCAGATGTGGCTCCCTGGGGCCTTGTAGGTTGGCTCCACCTCTCCTCCAGATCTAGGCACCTCTGGGCCATGCCTACACACTGGTTGCTGATGGGAAGAATCGTGGACACTGGGCTGGACCTAAATTCTGGCCATCAGTGGGAACATTTATGAAGAGGGCCTTTCAGGAACCGAGGGATAGGTAAGGCTTTGTGGGGACTTCTGTCCTTGTAAACCTAAGACACTCCCCTCAGACTAGTCAGTGTCCTATTTACTCTGACATCTGTAAGTACTGAGCATCCATTCCTGGAGAGACTCCAAGAGGAAGCAGAGAAATGTGGGCCTGAAAGGGTTGGGTGAGAGGTGCAGAGTCTGCTAGGACAGTGCAGGGGAGAAGTTTCTGAGCTCCCCACTCTGGGTCCTTATCCCTCGACCATGTCAGTCCAGTTCTCAGTGAGGCCTGGGCAGAGTGCAAGGCTGGGGTTGGTCACTGCCCTGGGGACAGGCATCCTGCACTCCTGAGCGCTCCTGCAGACCCCCACTGGCTGGCTGTAGGTTCTGCTCCTTGGTGCCTTTGGGAGAACAGACTAGACGGAGCCTGGACACCTGCTGAGCTTCGAGTCTGCTCAGTGACTGGTGACTGGCTTTGGATTTGGTGTCTGCAGGAACTGTGTTCCCCTCCCTTCTCAGGACGTAGGGTCTGCACGCGTGATGTGGGACAGATGCCTCTGCGGTTGTGGGGATCCAAGGAAGCAGCATCCCTGTGGAGGAGGGAAGGTTTGGGCAGAGGGACTGAAGACACTAGGTTGTGATGCAAGGTGGGTACCACTGCAAGAACTGAGGGAAGGCATAGCTCACACTGCCTAGTGTGTCTCACATGTGCAGGTCTGGCTTTGGAGCTTCTACTGTGGACAGGAAGACTGGGAGTCCTGGATTGGATTGATGAGAGGACCACTGTGGGCTGTGCCTTAGCAGAGGGTCCTCAGCATTGGCTGGACCGTCTGTTATAACTCAGAACCCATAAGACACAAAGGCCGTTGCTGACAGGATTGTGTTAAGGGCCTGTGCTGGGAGGCCTCCTTAAACTGTTTGGTCTGAATGGACCCTAGCTCCTCCCAGTTCTCTGAAAGTTTCTCTCTCCCAAGAAGGATAAGGATGGCCACATTGGAGCTTTCTCCCAACCAATGGGGTAGCACCCTGCTGTCTCACCAGGAATGGAGCCATCTCTGTCCTGAGAAACCACTGTACCATCATTCTACTATATGGTTATCACCAGGATCAGTTGGCCTTTCCTGTCCTGCCTGGTGCTGACAGGAGTGGGGCTCTGAGCCAGCACCTTCACATGAGTGATGCTGTAGGCCTGAATCAAGGCTGGGTCACTTCGAGTCTCTAAACTGGGAGCCTTGCAATCAAAATAACAGCTTGGGCAAAGAGTAGCAGGTCCCGAGGAGCTGAGGGGCTCGGAGACTGACATGCTTTATTTACCTCTGTGTCACATCCTCTGGATTTGTGTGTGTCCTGGCTCTGGTTCACACCCATGAGAGTGATAACTGACTTGTAGGCATCTAAGGGACATGGCCTCTGGGGTCAGGGCACAGAGTCTCTCTTGGAAAGTTCCCAGCTCTGACAGTTAGGGTGGGAGATGCGGTCTCAATCCTGCATATCTTTTGTGGAGCCCATGACTAGAAGCCACTGCCCGAGTGATGTGTGAATCTGGGCTCCCATTGGGAAGGAGGGCTCTCTCGGCCTGAGAATCCACTTGCTCTAGATGTGTAGGGAGTGCAGAAGGCCAGAGGGAGAGACAAGGTGGGAAGTAGGGGGGCAGAGCTCTTCCCTCGCCACCTCTTCCTGAGGGGTGCACCTTCTGCCTCTTGCTTTCCCCACTCCTCAAATAAACCCCATCCATAATAATTCTAAGCTGGAACCGTGGGGTCATCTTGGCAGGTTTATGACAACAGGACATGTTGGTCTTCACTCTAGTGAACCCTGAGTACGTAGTATCCCGGCCTGCCTTACCACACCTTCACCCTGTCCTCTGGAGGAAGCTGGTCAGTACAGGGGTCAGTACACAACCTAAGGAGCCAGGTGGCCCGGGACCTGGCCTGTCGTGGAATTTCCTGTCTCTCATCTTCCTCTCCTGCTGCCAGGTGCTTCCCCTTGACCTGCCCTCTCTCCCTCTTACCCTGGAATCTCAGAGGCCCAAGCCACCTCCAGCCTCAGACTCTCCCAAGGCAGTGTGCTATTGCTCCCTCTCTGAGACCAACACAGTCTGCTTGACTCAATTCTATCTCCCCTCCCTGTCTGTCTGTCTTTCCACACATGGCTTGTCTCTGAATATGATGCCCAAGTATGTTCTGACAAGCACGAAACAAAACAGGGTGGTTACCTCTACTATTCACCTGGGAGCTGCCCTGCCTCACTGGGGGTTGGTACTAGCTAGTCTGGGGTTCTAGACCATCCTCTTTTCATAGGGGTGTCTTTCAGAGAGAAGTTCTGAGAAGCCATGTGCTTTCCAGCTGGGGCCTCCACACTAGTATTACAAAATGAGGTGACCTTTCTAAGACCTTCATGCTCTGATCTCCAGGACCCACATGGCCATGATCCCGAAGGGTGCTCAGCTGTGTAGGGTACTGAGTGACCTGGGGCAAGCAAGGGAGTTTCAGTTTCCTTCGCTGAAAAACAAAGACTCATCTACCCAGTCCTACAGCTGGAAGAGTTTATATGAGGCTCACAGTACCACGGAGTAGGTTGTGACAACCCTGGAGGCTGTACTAAACACAGGGAGTACAGGAAGCTGGCACGGCCTACAAGCCAGCTACTTAGAACAGGGACTTACTGATGGATGGGGGAATGCAGAGGTGGGACCCTGTGTCAAGAGTGGTCCTTCTCCATCTCTTTCTCCTTGAGCTAGTCTAGAAGCAGCCTGGCCAGCAGGTCACCTGAGAGTAGGGTCAGAGTTCCATGCTGCTTAGAATCCCTCCCACCAGGGTCCCAGAGTCTCAGTGTGGCATGCTGGCCCTCGGACCCTAACATTCATGTTGGCTCACTACGTGAGCAGTGGAGGTTCATGCACTCAGGCCACTAGGCACCGGTGCAGGGTTCTTTGCTACATTATGCAAACAAAGAAATCAAAGTGTTTGATGGAGAGCACACTATTTTAAAAAGGAAAACGAGTTTCCATCTGCAGTGAGGCCTCCCCGCCTTCACACACAACACACGAAGACCCCACTCGGCACACACAGACAGACACACATCCTCATGCTTACACTCACCCACACGCTAGCACATGGACATGCTCACACAGAAGCACACCTCCCCGCCAGCGTCTGTACACTCACACCAGTGCCCAGGCTCTCACACTCCCCGAAGCTGGCGTGTCACATGTGAGTGCATGCCGGGACCCCCCCAGGCCAGCGTTCATTCACACTTACCCACACACCCAAAAGGGCAGGGAGAACAAAGGAAGTGGAAGAAAAGTGTTACCCATGAGGAGCCGCCGTTTCACCCGCTTGTCCACATCAGCTACTGACGTGGCATTGAACTGAGAGCGCTCAATTGCAGCCTCATCCTTCTCTAGAACACAAGTAAGGGACAAACACGGAGCCAGTGGTTAATGAGAGCCCACTTCCCGCGGCCCAAGACAGTCAGCCTCTTGGCGTGGCGCACACAAAGCCAACACAGCATGCCGGGCCAGCGCGGTGCCCTCGCCAAGGGCTAATCCCAGGAACTTCCAGGCGGGTGTGCTCAGGGTAAAGCAGAGAGGCAGCGAGGGTGGGAGGGATGGCATGCAGGCAAAGGAGGTGGCCAAGACACAGACCTGGACACAGCAGGCACACGGGGCCCATGTGCAGACAGGCAGGGTGGGCAGCTGAGGTCAGAGCAGGAACCCCGTGTGGAGGACACGGAAGCAGACAGCATGCCATAGGCTCACAGAGAGAGGCAGTTACAGGTCCCTGTGGCTCGAGCACATATGACACGAAGCACAGGACGAAGGGACAGGTTTGCGAAATCTGGTGATGGATATTCCTGCGACAGCAGATGCTCTGTTACGAGGATGCTGCCACTCATGCAAAAATTAAGAACAAAACTCACAGAGAAACATACACATACATACACACGGAACGCTGGATCCCATTGGACAGACAGAAAATCCAGGGATCTGGGCAGCACTGGTTGCCTGCTTGTCTAGAGGAGCAGAGGTAAGCATTCAAGTGCTTGACAAGGGGGCTGCAGAGAAGGAGCCGTCATTTTTGGAGCGTGCGGGAGGGAAACGGCTCGGGCCAGCCAGGGAGCTTCCAGCCACTGGGCACAAAGCTGTGCCAAGATGCTTTGCTGGGCCTGGTGACAGGGAGCAAAGCGGGACAGGAGGTTTCTCATCCTGGCCAGGAGTTGAAACCACAGTGGCTGGAGCTGGGTGGGAGGATGGTTTCTAACAAGAGGGGATGGACAGGAAGTATGGGGCTTGGGGAAAGAGATTCAAGCAGGGACTGTCACATGCAGCAGACATTAAAAAAATAAAAATAAGAAGAGATGGGGGGTGAGTGAGTAAGACACAGGCAAGAAGGGTTAGACCCAGGCTGGAGTTCATCTCCCCAGCAGCTGTCTGTGCTTTTCCAGTGGCTGCAGGGCAGGCTCGACTGGACATGGGGAAATGGGACAGACGAGACAGAAGGGAGACTGGGGTGGCTCAAGGGAGATCTGGGGCAGGACAGCGGCGGGGGAGAGGTCAGAGGGCAGGACACTCTAGATGGGATCAGGCTGCAATAGAGACACTGGTCTGAGACCTGCTTTGGCTTTTAATTATTATTTTTTGATTGGTTGGTTTGGTTTTGGCTTTTGGCTCTGAGAAATGATTAATGAATGTCAGTTGTCAGACAAGACAGGCAATCAGGGACCATCACAAGAGAAGCAGCGGGAATGAGGTAAAACGAAATCAAGGATGGCTGTCTGAGAGAAGAGACCACACAGAGGAGGGGAGAGCCACCACAGGCAGCAGGACAGCCCCAACCACAGAAGGGATAGCCTGGGATCCCTTCCCAGCCTAGCACCCAGCTTTCCAAGACACCAAGGAGCAGCGACAGGGGAAGGGCTAAGACAGCAGCTTTGGGACATGGATACATACATGGGTTCACCCAACACCTTTCTGTCACTCAAAAGCCCCTCAAGAAACACCCCTCAAGTTGACCATAAGAAATGGGGCCTCTTCAAAGAAGAATCAAGCATGATTCCCACCAACTCATGTTGGGTCCCAACAAGCAGTTATTTGGTTCCAAAGCCTAAATTCTTTTCTCTTAGTTTAAAAAAAAATCTTGCTAGTATTTTTGAACAGGAGGAAAAAAACGTTATTAGTAATCATTGCACAAAATAACCACAAATGTTCAAGCTGCCCTTGGGAACATGGCCTGGAAGAAGGAAGTGGCTGAGTCTCACTCAGGACTCCAGGGAGCAAGCAGGTGATAGGACAGGAACGTTGCTGAGGAGAAGGGACTTAGGGAGGGTGAGGAAGTCCAAGGGAGAGCAGGCCAGCTCAGAATGAAAAGCAGTCCCAAGCACGCACGTCCCACGCAGGGTGCATACCTCTACCCTCACAGTGAGCCATGTGCTAGGAAACTCAGTTTCCACATGGCTACCAACAGCGCCCAGACCTACAAGTGCTTACAAAGACCCAATGCGGCTGCCAAGGGTTTTCCACATCAGAAAATTCCAGTGCATTAGGGACAGACGATACACCCAAGCTGAAGCAGACAATAGGGAGACCCAACCTAGATGTCCCCAGGGAACTTGTTCCCATGGGAAAAAGGGACCCAAGACAAATCCTCATAGAAGCTGCCCTTGGGATGCCTGCCATGCCCATTGGCCTTGTGGGTGCTTCCTCTTCTTGTCTGCCTTCTGTTTCCTCCAGGACTGGGGGACCACACAAGGTACCTGCAGGGGCAGTATGGCACAAAGTGGTACCAGGTTACAGTGCCTACTTACCGATGCACGTCCGACCGTCAGCATGTAGGGCGTACTTCTGGTGGCAGCCACACATGGGGCCCGTGTCCGTGTCCTCGCAGCTGTGCTGACAGCCTCCGTTTCCATAGTTACAGGTTACTAGTTAGTCCCAAAGTGTATACACGTGTGTATAAACAGAACA
Source organism: Grammomys surdaster (assembly GCF_004785775.1). NCBI lineage: Eukaryota > Metazoa > Chordata > Mammalia > Rodentia > Muridae > Grammomys > Grammomys surdaster. The sequence continues at coordinate 831,262 of NW_021620598.1, forward strand.
ACAACAGACATTGTTAGTTTACAGGCACTGGCTATATTTTGGGGGGCGGTGATGTAAAAGTTTAAGGCAGCCAGGGAAGAGCATTTTGAAGATAGAGGGTAGCAGTGATGCATCTCTGTCCCTGAACCCCTTCAGGGTGTCAAGTAGGAACGCTAATCTCTGGAGGTGAGTGGGGAGGGCCCAAGAGTAGACTCTGGACCTCACATGGGATAAAGGGAGAGGCTAGTACACATGCAAGACACTCTAACCCCGTCAGTCTCATTAACAACATCAGGACACACAGGGTCAGTTGTAGGGGAGATGACAGACATGGTTCAAAGTGATATTCATTTTCTTAGCTCTTACTATCTATCCACTCTCTCTCCACTGCCTATGTCTTGGCACAGGTAGAGGGCTGTTCCTATGGATCTCTCTCTCTCTCTCTCTCTCTCTCTCTCTCTCTCTCTCTCTCTCTCTCTCTCTCTCGGCCCTAGTTGTGAGATATCTCAAGCTCTGTTCCCTCATCCCTGACCCTGGAACTCAGCAATGCCCAGATCGACAGGACTTAAGCAAATTAATGTCATCTGGTGTGTGTGCTGAGAACGACCTACATTATGTGGTCAGTGATGCCCATGGCTGGAGGACCTAGGGCCCTGCAGCCCAGAGGTACCCCAGCAGCAGCAGCAGCAGCCTGCATCCATGGAAAAGGGACTGAGCAAGGAGCCAGTCTGAGGTAGAAAAGTGCTAAGTTCAAGTTTATTTAAATGAAGACTGCCACTGTCTAGGGGGAGGGAGACCACCAGAAGAGGACAAGGATCTAAGTCAGATCTCTCCCAGGGACTCTTGGAGACTCTGCTTAATTATTTGAGGTGGCCAAGATGGCTGTCACCTGAGTGCCAGACAGCATATCTCATAGAGACCTTGACTGGTTGCCCATATTCTATCTACATGCACTATCCACTGAGGAAGTCAGTCTGAGGCAGGCCTGATTAGAGGAGCATCGAACTCCAGATCTGAGAGTTTGAGTTAGTCATGCCTATTAAGTAGATCCATTCAGATGGCTGGTAAGGGAGAGAAGTCACTGGGAGTGATGTCATGGGAATGGCTTCCTTCTACACACGGCAGAACGGACGTCTGCAGTCACATTTCTTCTTAGGAAGGAATTATCATGATTCTCTGGGGTCACTTGTCCCAAGAGCCATTGGCCCTAGACCTTGGACAAATAGTCTCCATAGCAGGTAGGGCTAAGATGAGAATGGGTGGACAAGGGCGGGCATCTGTCTGGCATCTCACAGTCTTCAGCAGCTGCAGCCTCTTGGTGGTGTCCTACTCTTGACCCAACTTCCAGGGAAGTCAGATGGCCCACAGGATCTCCTCGATCAAGCCTGTCCTTTCTTTACTTAGGGATGGTGGTGACAGGCTCCAAGTTTCCCCAGCCCAGCGTTCCCACATGGGGACAGAAGCCCAGGGTTCCCAGGGGATAGGACATCATGTTTTTGTTTTTTGTTTTGTTGTTTTGTTTTTAACTGAGAATTCTCTTCAGAATGGCCACAGGGGGATCTTGGAACAAGGCATCAAGAGAACCACAGACAGTTCCTCTCCAGCTCTGCATAAGGGCTCTGGAAAGATCGAGGTGGATAAAGGAATGGCCCTCATCTCTGAAAAAGACCCTAGACTCTGGAGGGTTAAGGGATCAGGGTATGGAGCCCTGTAGTCACTGGGATTCACTTTCCTCTGCCTCCTGAATGCTGGGATTAAAGATATATACCACTACCCAGCTTTTTTGTTTTTCCAAGTCATCTTTAACCATGCCTCACACTCAGAAGGAACCAAAGTCAGACCTCCTGGGTCCCGCCTTCCAGAGAGGCCATAGGGCTTGTCCCAGCTCCTTAGAATTAGGCTTTCTGTACCTTTTCAGGAAGGGTATGGGGGGGGGGATCCATGGACCAGGACATGTTCTAGCCTGGGCTTAGCCCTTTCCCGACCCTGTGGTGACTAGAATAGGAGTCTTAGCTTTCCATAGACTCTGGCTTATCTCCAGTCCTTCCAGTCAAGCTGGATACCCAGAGGAGTCTTGTGAATAAATAAGCCTTCTTCTGTGGCCCTTGTCTCAGCTGGATTACAGCGGTAGACTGGTCCAGTGGGCTCACAGCAGCCCTCTTTCTAGTGTTGGCACGGAGCAAGTCTTTAGAGACTGTGCTTGTCTGCAGCCTGTGCCCACTCCTGTCCTTACCTAGAACAAGGACTGGGAGAGGTGGAGTCAGCTCCATCTGCTCTGAAAGTGGCCAGGTAGCCATCGTTTTCTTTGAAGTTGGAAGAATCCATCGGTGGGGCCAGGCCAGGGCCCAGCCTGCCTTGGTGACAGCCAGCATGCGTGTCTTTGCTGTTCCATGGGAAACAGCTGGGAGTAATGAGAAAGACTGGCCCACATCCTGACCATCGGCAGATGTTGTCGAATGTTATCCTTGAATATGAGAGCAATTATCTTCTTCATCAGAACAGATGTTTGTGATTTCTGCCCCAGCCGCATGTGGTCTGAGGCGGTGATGGAACACATAGAACATGGAAGGTTGAAGGATGGAGGTTTGGGGGTGGGGCTCCTGTCTATGGCTGTGGAGATGTCATCATCCATGCGGCCACGAGACCTTCTGGTGGTGTGACTGCCTTGAGGTCACCCATGCTTTGTAAATAAGTCCACTAAACTCACTGGCTCTCCAAGTTGGAGTCGGGTGGAATCATACTCCTGTCTATCGGTATCTAGGGCGAGCAGGTGCTTGTTCACATGTCTGTAGGAAAAGTTCACAAAACGGTGGAGATGAAAGTGTCTTCGTTTTGGGAGATGGGTAGATAGCATAGGAGGCTGAAGCATGAGCCCCTGGGGACAAGGAGAACAGCAGGTGTTCATGGGTCCCCAGGGCCTTGGCAACTGTTAGGAGAAGGTGAGCCTAGAGAGTTACAGTAGACGGGGATGGTGGTCCACCTGGCTTCTGCCCAGAGTGGAGGAATAAAGGAAAGCTGTGGCCTTTATAGTGGTGTCAGTCAGCTCAGAAGCTGAAGCCCAGGTGGTCGGGAGCACATCCTTCAGGAATCAGAAGCAGCCTCCTCTGGCCTGTTTCTGTATCCTAGCAGGAGACTGAAGAAACCTGGTTCCGCTGAGTTGGAGGTAGTTTCTGAAGCTCCCTCAGTCTTCGGCACATCCAGAATAAAACCAGCCTGGGTATCCCCATGGCCAGTGAGCCTGCAGCCCATTGCCTTTCTACAAAGCTGTTGGCAAGGTGTGTTGCATCAGACGCTCTGGGAGCCTTTGAATGTCTTAAGCTCCTGTTTCCTTTCCTAATTCCATTCCTACTCAAGGGCTGGATGCCCATGTTAAGAGGTTGGACTAGGGATGGGTGTGTAATCCTAGCACTCTGGAGGCAGAAGCAGATGGATCTCTGATTTCCTGGCCAGCCTGGTCTAAATAGTAAGTTCTGGGACACAGTGTAACCCTGTCCCCACAGAATTCTCAATGAAAGGAGACTGTGTTATGTTGGGTCCTGGGACAGGTCTCCTCCAGGCAGGTGAACAGGCCTTGAAATGGTACCTCTGGCCTATTGCTTTCTTCAGATGTGGGGCTCATGGTTGTGCTCGGCCCTGCGGAAGGCCCCTGAGTTCTGCTATTTTATTTATTTATTTACTTATTTATTGTTTTTGAGTCAGAGTCTCATGTAGCACAGACTGGCACCAAGCTCTTTATATAGCTGAAGGTGACTTTGAATTCTCCTCCTGTCTCTACCCCTCAAGTGCTGGAGTTACAGGTATGCACCACCAGGCCTAATTTATATGGTGCTGGGGACGGAACCCAGACAAGGCAAGCACTCTAGGATCTGAGCTATTTGGGTCCTGACCTTAGAACCTGGAAAACTGTCAGCACCAGGTCCACTTCCTCCCATCCAACCCCCCCCCCCCATCCCCCGTCACCCACCCTCTTTTACTTCTTTATACTCTTCTGTCACCTAAGACTGTTCAGGCTGATAGACACAGTGGGGCTTTAAAAATTCTGAACCATAATCCCCCTCCCCCACAGGAGAGTCCGACTTCAGGGTCCTATAGATGGTCCAAGCCAATGTCTGGGGCTGTGCTGATGGTGTCATACCCGGTATAGAAAGCTCCAAACTGGGAAGTCATGACCCATCCCTGTAGTTTCCCCAAGCCTCTCAGCAGACCCGTCCTCCACCTACCCTGGGCTGCTGAGATCTCTCCCTGACCAATGTCCAACACCCTGGACAGACCCACTGCCACAAAACAATGGTAGGAGACGCGTGGGGGTGTCTGACCCATTTGCCTCCGTCTACCTACGTGTGCAGTCCTTCTGGTTTTGGGCAAGGTCAAAGCCGGGCCTGCAGTCACAGGCTACCCCACCTTTGGGCGTCTCCCGGCAGATGTGGGCACAGCCATGGTCTTTGTTCATGCAGTTCATACCCTCTGAGAAGAGAGACAGACAAGACAGAGGTTGGAGACCAGCAAAGCAGAAGAGAGAAAGCCTCAGGTGGTGGAGTGATGACTTGTAGTGCCCCAGTGCAATGGTGGATGTGTTTGGTCAGCTACTGCAGGCAGCACTCACATGTGTGTGTGTGTGTGTGTGTGTGTGTGCACAGACACACTCAGCCACAGGTGTGTTCTGTCACAGTGCCTGGGTCTTTTGTGGTACAGTCTAAATGACTTCTCCGAGCCCATAGGCTCAGCTCCTGCCTGACATCGGATTGCAGGGTTAAGTGTGTAACATCAGTCAGGACCGTTTGGATTCTCCTCAGCCACCAATGGGTCCATGATACCTTTGCATCCACTAAGTAAGCTCTGTCTCCTCCCTGTCAGCCTGGAGTGCCTTGAACCTCCTCATGATGACCCCAGTTATGTTTATCTTCTTGGTGATTTGTGAGGAGTCTCCAGAATTTATGAGGTCAAGGGTCCAGTGAGGGGTTGTAGGTCACAAGCCCATCAAGAGGCCACAGGCAGATCAGAGGGCAGAGAGCCACTGTGTGCTGCCCACCGGCTCTGGGACCATCAGGTGACATCAGTCACCTCCAGCTGAGAGAACTCAGTGAATGAAGCTGTCTGGGAGAGGGAGGAAACCCCTGAGGTGGTAACCTCTCTTCCTCAGGGACCACACTGGATCCTTGTACAAGGGGAAGAGAGTGTAATTGTGACCCTGTGGGCTGTACATGGGCCATTAGTAACTCAGACATGTTTCAAAGGACAAGTCTCTGGTGGTTATGACATAGACCAAAAAAGTCTTGGTCTGAAGTACAGCTCAGCAGCAGAGTGCTTTGGCTAGCATGCTGGTGGCAGTCATGGCTTCTTTCCCAGCACCATGATAAAGGTAAGAAAAAAAAAAAAAAGGTAGTCTAAAGTTAATTCACAGATGGAAATGAACTACAGCTTCTGTTCAATACCTGACTTATCATGCTCTCTTCTTCTCCCTCCCTTTGATTTGCGCATCAGTTCAAGCCAAGTTGCTATACCAGTGCAGAGATAGACTGACCTACTGACCCATGACAGACCGGCAAAATACCCAATGCACCAAAGGAAGTCACACCACGCCTTTCCTCTCCTCAATTTCCAACAGCACCCAAGCCTGATGGCGGTGACAGAAGCATGATGGCCCCTGTTCAATAGCCACTGGGAGGGAGGTGACCTGTGACCACAACCTACTTTCTAGACATTCACTCACACCTCAGCTGGTCACCACTAACCAGGATTGCTCTTGGGCCAATATGAGCCAATTCTGGCATGCAGCATCATTAGAAAGTTCCCGTGGGCTCAAGGAGGTATGGGCATTAGTCTGGCTTCCCCATAAGCTGTGTGCTTTCATGTCTCCGAGCCTCACCTGTAAACATGCATGACACTGATATCTTCATCCTTAAGGATTAGGTACAAACATTCACCACAGCCAAGAAGATGCCCAGTGCTTGGCTGGCATTCAACAGGCCAAATACCTCTGCGGACCCTGGCCTGCTCCTGCAGGTCTGAGGGAGGGAACTGCCTGATGGGTGCTAGCAGGTAGATTCAGAGGTGGCTTCAGGATAGGAGCTTCCTTGGCCATGCAAACACTTTTAGTTTCCAGGGATGCCCTGCCTGGCAACAGCCTGGCTACCGAGCATTCTCCCTGACTTATGATGAGAGCTGGCATCGGGCAGCTCACAGCCTAGGTCACACTTATGCCTTGCTAATGTGGCTGCTTCTATAGCTCTCCAGTGGCTCAGCTGTGACCCAACCATTGGTCCCCTGTCCCCATGTACATCCTCCCAAGGTCCACAATCCCATACTGCCTGTGGTATCCCCTAGCTTCTCCTTCCTGGTTTCTTCCTCCCGTCTTCCATAAATGACTTCCTAAGGCTATGTCTGAGTCCATTGACTTCATAGAGCCTCTTGACCCCCAGATTACCCTCAGACCATAATGAAGTTGCAGAGCTAGCCCAGATCAAAGCCTCAACATACCTAGTTTATCTTTCTAGGTAGGGAAGAATCCAAAGGCTCTATTTAGCTCAGCTTGTTTGAGGTGAAGAAAGGGAGACTAAATTTCCATTTCTAGTCAAAGAATTGCAACTTCTGAGAAGCCCCACACGTCAGCAGGCAGCCATGGATTTGTCCCAGGGGAGCTGATGTATCCCTGAGCCCTGGATCACAGACTGCCACACTTTAGAAACTGCCATGCCTTCTCCTTTGAGGCTCTGTTGTCATCGAGTCTCTCCTTTCAAGTGTACAGGCATGAGCCAAGGGGTCACACCCTGGAGGGACTCGGGGGCGATGGTCTAACACCACTGTGATTGCTGCAGCCGATGGTCAGCAGTGTGGCCGCAGGAAGGGACAAGGGAGCCGCAGAGCTGGCCTCAAGGGTGCAGCCAGAAGATTCCAAAACTTTCCTCTTAGTTTGCTCCACAACTGGTGTGTGTGTGTGTGTGTGTGTATGTGCATGGCTAGCACACACGTGTGAAAGTCCCCCACTGTAACCTTGAGGCAAAGCCAAGGTTCCTGAGCTTAGTCTCTTCTCTCAGGCTCCCATACCAAGCCGTACAGTTATAATCTTTGTTGTATTTAAAAGTTACAACTTAAAACCACGCGCAAACACAATGATTTTCACCAAAACCTCAATTTTCTGAGTCAAGGAGACTGCAAGCCTGAGAGGCAAGCCCAAGAGGCATGAGTTTGCAATAGGCACACGATACACGAGGCACCAGCCATTCTTGTCTCGTGAATGTGGTTCTAACTCCAGATTGGAAGCTGTTCCCCAGCCTCCATGGCCTCGGCCTGGCTGCTATGGCAACTTTGGCTGTAGATGGTTACCCCGCCAGCCTATGTACCTCCCAAGCATAGGTTCCAAAGACTCACTCTGAGGCCATGCATGCTCAGCGCCAGGCCCAGGGCCCAGGTGGGGTGGCCTAGCATAGCTTCTGTGACTCAGGACTGTAGGCCTTGCTTATCTGTCCTCCTGCAGCTCTCTACCTGGGCCACGTCTGCTCCTGAGAGGGCTGCAATTCACAAGGTTTTCAACACGCCTCCCTAGGTGTAGGTCTGGGAGCCACATGTACCAAGTTCAGAGAAAGCCTGCTTGTTTCCCTGCTACAGAGGAGCTACAAGAATTTCAGTCATTCCCGGAAGTCCTGGTTCTCAGATGCCTGGTGCCCGCCAGCTCAGGCTGCCCGCCAGCTCAGGCTGCCCCCAGCTCAGGCTGCCTGCCAGCTCAGGCTGCCCCCAGCTCGAAGCTAATCTGATCTGACCCATCCAAATCCAATTACGCTCTGCAAACTTGGGCTGAGTGTCTCCTTAGTGCTAGGCCAGGCGGGGTGTAATGGGGAGACAAGGCCCTTAGCTGCCACATCGATCACCAGGTCCAAAAGGAGTTAGCGTATGCTATGCATGACGTACCTCATGTCTGAGCCTCAACTTTGCCTGTTGGGCAGAATCAGAAGGCCATGGGTCAGGCTTCCAAGGTGGGATGCGTGACTATAAAGCTGTCCCTGGACCTCAACCCAGGCAGGAGAAAGCCATGGCAAGCTGCGACCAGAGGGGTGTAGTGCACGTGTCAGGGGGACCTGCATGCTTTAGAGAGACAGGGTTTCAATCTAGGAACTAGAGGAAAGCTGTCACAGAACCCTGGGAGGGAGGAAGAAGTGGTTGGAAGGGTGGAGGATTATTAGGGACATCTTTTATGGCCTCTTCCTAGTGCAGTAACTCACAACCTGAGCTGTGACCCCTTTGGGGGCTGTATATTAGATATCCTGCCTATCAGATATTTATGTAACAGCAGCAAAATTATACTTACAAAGTAGCAACAAAGTAACTTTATAATCAGAGGTCCCTGCTTCAGGAGGCTCCCAGTATTTGAAAGGTTGAGAACCTCTGTCCTAGAGTTCTCTCTAGAGGGTGAGATGCAAGGACCAAAGCCCCCACTATACTGTATTTGCTCTTTACATGTTTGAGAAGGGGGCACGTCCACTTTCCAAACCACCCGTGGAAGTGGGTCAATGTGGTGAAAGATGTGTCTGGCCACCTTTGAGAGGCCTCATGGTGCTTTCCCACCAGAGACTCTCCCCATAGGGCAGCTGTCAGGCTAGAAGATGGTCCGACGTGTAGCGATATGATGGTGCCCTGCCTGCCATACCAGTGTGTGTGTCACATTCCCCCCAACACAGGTCTGGCACCTTTGTCCCAGTTAGAGTTGGAATGTGTGCCTCCCAAGGGTCATTGCTATGGCAACTTCATCAATAATATCGCTTTCTCAATTCTGGTCCCTCAAACACAGAGGAGAACAATGGGCTTGCTCCACCCCCTCCCCCAACCCCCTCCAACTTGGGAGGAAGGATTTGCTCTCCCTTTGCTTCCTCAACAGAGAGTAAAAGCGCCGAGAAAGAGGCTGAGATCTTGAGGGGCTTCCACAACCCAGAACTACCCCAGCCTATCAGGGAAGAGGAAACCTAGCTTATGGACTTGGAAAGAACCCCAGAGAGGCCAGGTGAAGGGACTGCGGGACTGATCTGAGGAAGAGAGAGGATGATGAGGACCCCTGGGGTGCCTGTCTGGGGGTCATATTTTGTACCAACTTACAGATATGTCATCTTGTCAACTCCCCAGACCAACCTTGGAGGAATGTAAACTGGGGTACCACACACCCTTCTGAGACAGGAACATTTCCTAACAGGTATAGCAGTATCTGTCCATGGAGTGTGGGGTCAAAAGTCTACTGTCACATGACTCAAGCATAGAAAAGATGTGTGTGTGTGTGTGTGTGTGTGTGTGTGTGCCGTTACCGCCTGTAGCCCTTCAGCCTGCTGCTTTTGGACAAATCTAGATTTAGAGGGGCCTTGGCAATTACTGCCGAGACTCCCAGCTTCTCATGAGCCCAGAGAGTCGCTGCTGGGAAGAACAGAGACTGTGTGGCTTCACCCACCCAGACCTCCTCTTGCAGACCTCCTTAACTGAACATCTTGGTGGCCGAGTGCTTGGCAAACCCCAGCTCTAGCAGTACAGATGCCATGGCTCATGAGAGGTAGGCCCACTTGCCCCAGGTCTCCAGTGGCCACTCTAACGCTCACTCAATTCTCATTCCTGGTCCCCAGTCGGCAGTGTCTATGGTCCCTTAAGAGATACGCCTCTCTGTCTTCCTCATCTCCTGCCCTCTATTTCATCTGGAACATACAGGGAGAAGAGATTTTCCCTCAAGGCCTCTCAGGGTCTTGGGTCCTGACTGGGTGTGTCACACAGAACAGCGGCTGGCTCATTATCTCTTCTGCCTGTAAAGCACTCTGTTCCTCCTAAAAGACTCAGTGCCTCTCTACCAGAGCCTCAAAAGGACAGCCCTTGGGTCCTTTGAGGGGTTGATCTGTCCCATCAGTGATCACTGCCTGCTGAGACTATGGATGGTTGGCTCCTGGAATGCTGGATGAGAGAGGGGAAGGGCTTGCTTTCTATACAGTTCAGCACCCCAGATGTGCCTTAGCCTGTCTGGTCATCAGGACTCCAAGAAAGCTGCTTCCAGGAAGCAGGACATTCTTCACATATAGTGGAGAGGACAGATCCCAGGTGTCTGCAGACACATGTGGAAACGTGTGTGCAGTTACCAATGGCGACCTGTGGCAGAGGTAGGTGGTGCGAGTCCATCCCTCACTGCGGCCTTCGGTAGTGTGTTCTTACAACCCACTCAGCTTGCTCCCTGTGAGTGGGAAGCCTTGACAGCCTTTTCTCTGAGGAGTGCTAACGGGTATGAAAACTGGAGTGTGGGGAGCAGCCTCCCTGACAGCCCCTTTGAGATAGATGCTAGCCCACCCTGCCTTCCTCCTCACATCTTGACGTTTCTCAGGCTGGTCACTAGGTGTCACCACAACCAAGTTGAGGCCTCTCCAAGAACCAGGAGGCAATTTTGGAGAAGGTCCGGCTTGGAGATGGATGAAGATGGGCTGGCCTTTAGCCTAGTAGGCCACGCTCACCCTCTCCAGTGAACAGCCTCAGGGCACACCCAGTTAGATCTCTGACAGACAGTGGTGCAGATCTTATTTATACATAAAACAGTAAGCCTCCTGTGGTGACTCATTGATCGTATTCCTTTCTACAGGATCTCTAAAGCAAGTCACATGGACAGGTTGTCCCATGTCACCCTTAGTTGGCCCCAGACCTGAAGCAGAAGGATCCCAGGTCAACTATCTGTGATCTCCTTTTTTACAGGGCAGCTGTGATCTACCAAACCCTGAATGGGCAGCAGGCACTCAAACCACCTGGAGAGCCTTTCTGTACCCAAAGTTCAGATCACAGGCTACTCTTACCATTCATTCTAATTTAAAGGTGGTGCTTACTAAGTACAGGTGTAAATGCAGAGGTGGGCTGGGAGGAATGGGATGGGGCAGGGTTGACAGGTAGGATAAGAGTCAAGGCCTGAGCTACCAGTGGTGGCTCCTGAAGAAGCCAGCTTACAGACGAGGCTGCTGTGCTTCTGACAGATGAAGCAGGGAAGACCCTGCTGGAGGGATCTGATGGGGGGGGGGGGAGGAGCAGAGATCAGCTGACCTGATGGCTATAGCATAGGTGTAAGTCCTGGCTGAACCAGAGATCCATGGGAAGTAAGTGCCGAGTGTCCCTGCGCGGCCTCTCAGCACACGGAACAGGAAAGCACTTTATAAATCAAAGCCACACACAGCCCAGACATCTGGAAAGGTTCTCCAGGGAGCAATGGCCGGACTAGACAGGGAGCCCCAGACAGAGGGAGCAGTATGAGGAAACAGGGACACAGAGTGGCAGGAGAGTACGGGGGCTGGACTGTGACAAGGACAGGTTGTGGACATCTGAGTTAGGACCCTGTGGGGAGCTAGGAGGTCAAGGGAGGGCTGATGCTGACATGGGCGCAGATTGAGTGCGTGATGGCTCAGGGAGAGCTGGTCCAGGTAGAGGGTAGCACACATGGCAACACCAGGGTTCTCTGTCTCAGGGGACCTAGGTTGCTTACCCTTTTGCCCACCTGTTTATTCAGGCGTACGGTCAAGTGTCAGACCTGGGTTTAGAAGCAGCCTCTGGTAATTATCTATGGCCAGAATTCTCTGCATACCACCAATGGGATAACAGTACCTAATACTCAGATTACACCCAGGAGCCATCAAAATCCAGACACAAAGCCAAGCCCAGTCATGCTCAGCGGTGAAGCTCATGGCTGTGTAGGATGCTGGTGACACGGAGCCCAGAGATGGGCACTTTGCAAGGGATGCGACCTGTGCACACAACCTCATTCTCATCTGCAAGAACAGTTCTGATGTGTGCTTCCTTTTCACAGCAAGAAACCAAGGCTCAAGGGCTTACTACTGAGAAGGGACCCGAGGCCAGGTGGCCCGTCTCTTGTCTTGGCACCCTCTGAACTATGGCTCACTTTCCACCCTTTACCATCCGTTCCTGAAGATCCCGAGGGCCTACAGCCTTTTGGAAAGATCCCCTGCTGGTGTTGAGAAGTCAGCCCCATGGTGCCCTTGGCGCCAGCTTGAGGCCAGGCCAGGAGAAGTACGTGAAGCTGGCTTACCAGCCAAAGGAGTTGTTTATGGGGTGGGAGGCTCATAAAAAATAATGGGATGGATTTATTGTCTCCGCCTTGAGGGCCATTCCAGACCGCACAGGACCAGGCCAGGCCTCTTCCAGTAGCACCATAAATCTCCACGCTAAGTGGCAGGGATGTCTGTCCTCCCGCCCACCTGGTCTGTAGCAGATGAGAAAGTTCAAGGAGCCTGCAACCCTTACACGGCCTGAACCAGCTCCCCCAGCCAGTGAAAGAAGGCCTTGAAACGGAGCGGGGACAACCCTGGCCCTGCAGGAGCTACAGAGGGACCCCTGGAGCGCAGGCCTGGCTTGCTTCCCAAGATGAGAAAATCATATCTGGGAAACCGACAAGAGCCCGCTAGCTGTGTACAGTCACAGGATGCTACGCCATGGCTTGGTTAGCTCTCATGTGGGACAGACGGGCTCTGTCTGGGGGCTTGTTTATCAGAATCTAGAAGCGAGGAAGAGTTGGCTCTGGTACCAGAAATCCAGCCTTCCCCATCTTTAAGTGCCCCCATGTAGTATGGCATGGGAAGGGAAGCCATGTTCCCTCAGGGGGCATGGCAACGCTTATCTGAGGCACTCCACAGGGTGGCTGTGAGCATCAGGGTAATTCCCAGTAGAAAGCTTAAGGGATTGGAGGCAGGTTTGGTGAGGACTCCTATCACTGATGCAGGTTGAGGGTCAGTATCCAGTCAGCCTTCAGGACAAGGTCAAGTGAAAGCTAAAGAGGCTGTGTTGAAGACAAAGGAGGGAGATCGAAGGGCCAGCCTAGGGGAAGGCAGCAGGAGGGGCCTGGATAGTGTTGGGGTATTAGCTCAGAGGCTGCCTGTGGCAATTCCTAACCCAAACTCCTGTATTCCAAACCCTTAGGTGGCCTCTGCCAAACAGCCCCTAGCCAGGCCTAACTCCACTGTGGGCTTGGACTATGGGCTCAGTTCCCAGAAGCAGTGAGCTTGGCTTTCCCCACCTCCCTGACCATGGCCAACTCAGGTAGGTATGCCAGGCAGGGCCTTGCTTCCATGCCTGAGGAGTTTGATTATTATTGGTTGTAAGGAAATGTTTCATTCCTAATCCCAGCATGTAGGAAGGACGTGAGTCCCTTTCAAATTCACGCTAAAACAGAACCCCTTGTACATCAGCACAAAAAGCGGAATGATTGGACTGCTGGGTCTCAGGGGTGAGGTAATCTTAAAAATAGGTACAGGCCCTTTGCCTCCTGCCTTTTGTTACATGTGGACATAGAAAGAGGCACCATCTGTGTAGCATGGAAGTCCTTACCAGATATGGAATGTTCTGGAGCCTAGACCTTCAACTTCATAGCCTTCAGAACAGAACAGAACTAATCCTGAGTAATTATAACAGCAAGAAGGGACTAGAACAATGAACGATTTTCTTTGCTATGGACAGATTGAGTGAGCAAATGAGTGGGTAACCCCCCTCCCCCCCCGCCCTTCATTCAGACCCTTTCAGACCCTAGCAGAGGCTGGGCCTGAGTCAGCCACTCAGGAGAGGGAGGGGAGGGCGCTCTGTACAAGCCATTCTGGAAGAATGTTAATCACACGCCAAGGCAGATTCTGAACAGGACTTGGCATTTTCAGCTTCTAAAAATGTAGGAAATTGGCCGTCACATATACGGCCCTGGGCCATATCTGGAAAAAAAAATTAGACTGACTTTTCTCTCGGTCCCACTGACTCCCAAGTTTCTAGGCTGTAAAAGAACAAAGCTTTGCCTTGTTCAGAGGCACCCGCCACTGAAATATTCAGCACCTATGTGACTGAGTAACAGGACAGTCTGAAGTGTAAACCTGAGGTAGACAGGTTCTCTGCAAAGAATTGTCTCACACCTGCCTCAGACATCCTCACATGCTCTCTTCAGCCACTCTCCTGTTACCTTCCACATCAGTATCTTGACACTTCCCAGTCAGTCAGTCAGTTACCCACCTGTCACCTCTTCCTCAGCCATTCTGTCACATTCCCTCGGCCATCTTCTGTTACTTTCCCCTCAGCCTTTCCTTTACCAATTTCCCCTCAGCCACTAACCTGTTATCTTCTTCTTCAACATTGTCACATTTCCCTCAGACATCTTCTTGTCACTTCCTCTTCTTATATTGTCACCTCCTCTCACTAGTCTCCTGTCACCTTTTCCTCAGCTATCCTGCCACATCTCCAAAATGTCTGTCACTCTCCTGTCAGCCACCGTCTTGTCTCCTCTCCTGTTGGCCATTTTCTTGTCATTTTTCACATTAGTCACCTTGTCACTTTCTCCTTAGCCATCTTCCTGTCACCTTCCCCTCAGCTATCTTCTTGTCATCTTCCCCTCAGCCATCTTCCTGTCACCTTCCCCTCAGCTATCTTCTTGTCATCTTCCCCTCAGCCATTTTCCTATCACCTTCTCCTCAGCCATCTTCCTGTCACCTTCTCCTCATCCATCGTCCTGTCACCTTCTCCTCAGCCATCTTCCTGTCACCTTCCCCTCAGCCATCTTCTTGTCACCTTCCCCTCACTCATCTTCCTGCTACCTTCCCCTCAGCTATCTTCCTGTCACCTTCTCCTCAGCCATCTTCCTGTCACCTTCCCCTCAGCTATCTTCCTGTCAGGTTCCCCTTCCCCATCCCCTGCCATGTTTTTTCTGTCACCTTCCCATTAGCCTTACTCCTGTCACCTTCCTGTCAGGCACCATGTCATACCCCCTCCTCAGTCACTTTCTTTCACCTTCCCCTTGGCCACCTACTTCCTCTCAACTACCTGCTTGCCATTCTCCCTCAAGCCACACTCATGTGCCTATGGGATGGCTGAGTGTAGCTCAACTCCCCACTTGCCTCATCTCCTTCCCAAGATGGCTAATGGTCTTGTGATCAAATGTGGCTTGTACATCCACTTCTCAAGACTGAGTGAGCAAAACTCCAAACTCCTGTCAAACACAATTTCTTGACTCTCTTGCTTCTGGCAGTTTGGAGAGTGGCTTTAGGCTCCTGGGGCCACCCTCTCCTATAGGCCATGAAACCTTCAGTAGGGGGTTAAAGAACATGGGAATGGTGAGGGGACAGGCTGGACAATGAAGCTGCTGCTGCTGGACCCAACAGTGTGGAAACGGCTCTAGGGGAAGGGAGGCAGTGTACTCACGATCAGGGCAAGCGAGGCTGAGAGCAACTCAAAGGCAGTCATGCAAACAGTCTCAGGCCTAGGACGGGGTGAGAGCAAGCCCCTCTAGTGAAACTGCATGATACACACAGTAGGGTAGACAACGGCACCCACTCTGCCAGGCTCTGGTCCCCTCAATGAGATGGCACAGTGGAGGACAGTGATATCTGAGAACCCTCCTTGAGGGTCCTCTTTCAGAAAAATGACAGAAATTTGTGTAACATGCTGTCCAGGAGTTCTAAGCTTTTTTGTCACCCTGGGTTGTCTTTCAGGCTGTTAGTCTATGGGCAGATGACTCTGCTAACCTCTTGTTATCTCTTTCCCACCACAAACTCCTGTTTTCTCCATCTTCTTCCTGACCCCAACAGCCCTGCACAATCCATGTCATGCCAGTCCTCAGTCCACAAGTGACAGCTTATCTCTTTCCTAGTTAGCTGCCAGCTCTCAGAGGCTTCTCCAGCTCTTGCTCCGCAGGTCCGCAGGTCCAGATTAACCTTGGCAACCTCAGTTTGACTAGCCTACTGGTCCCTCAGATCTATTCCCTCGGGGCATATGTCAATCAACCAGCATATCACACCCAGGCCTGCACACATCCGAGTACCACAGCCCCATCATCGGCTGCTAGCATGTGGAAAAGTTATTCCTCTCTTTAGATTCTCATTGCTTCTTCCCCAAAAGAGAAGTGGGAAGACACGGGGTGGCTATGATTCCTTTAAACACTATGGGGCAGCCTAGGAGGGAGAACTAGGAGGGAGCAGCCTAGGACTTGAACTCAGATCCCCTGGGTTCTAGTTTTATTACTATTCCAAAGAGCCAGGAACCCTGGACCTGAAATTTTGATGACTCTGTCTATGCCATGGTAGTGGCTAGTGTCCGTGTCATAAGGCTCAAGGACTCAACATTGACAGTATCATCTCAAGGCTAAGGCTCAGTGAAGTATCACTGGGGACCATAAGTCTCAGTTTCCCTGGATGACCCAGTGGATATCCATTGTTCTGCTATAATTACTAAGAGTGATTCCTTTTTCTCTCAGAGAAAAGCACTGGCGTGGATTAAATGCTAGAGTCCTTCTGAATCATCCTTCTGGTCCATCAGCACCAGGTAGAGAGTACACTTGTTCTTAAATGCAAATTCTTTTATTACATGTGTGCAGGTGCATATATACATGTGCCACAACATATATGTGGAGGTCAAAGGCCAACTTGGAGGGAATCTGTTCTCTCCTTCCACCATGTGTGTCCCAGGAGTCTGTCTCACGTCACCTGACTTGGTGGTGGGAACCTTTATCTGCTGAGCTGTCTCACTGACCCTAAATGCAAATTCTTGACTATGGTGTTGATGTGAATCTGCACCTAACCAAAAGGCACAAAACCACACATGCACTGTGCCAATGTTGACTTCCTGGCTTGGGATTGTTCTTAGTGACCTAAGATGCTGCCTTTGGGGAAAACTGGGTGAACAGCTCATGTGGACCTCTCTTTAAGACTTTGTTTTTTGTTTCCTGTTTGCTTGTTTGTTTTTAGCTTCTGTGAATCTGGAATTATTTCAAAACAAAAAGCCGTTAATATTTCTATTATTTGGTCTTCAGTTATATTGGGGGGTATTTACTCTTCCAAAGTTCCAGATAAAATAAATCGATCCCCCAATGAGTCCTGTGTGCTTAATAAGCACAATAGCCAAGTGCAGTTTAACCCGAGGCCATTTTTCACACAACTGGACCCTCTGAGACACAACGTTATCTAGAAACTTGAGCGTGGTACATGGCAAACCTGGAGCTCATGGCCCCTTCTAAACAATCCGAGAGCCTCTCAGCCTCTGACCTGGACTCCCATACGCTGAAATGGCTTCTGACCATTAGAGCCAGACCTGTCACAGATCAGTGGCATCTGACAGCCAGCAGTAGCAGGATCAAAAGACACACATTCACTGGATGCCCAGAGGTTTGGGGACATTCAGCTTGGGGACAAATAGCAATACATATTCAGTCTCGAGTAGGGGCAGCTGTCTGTATAACTGAGTTCATGGCAAAAACTGCAAACTGCATGGAAAAGCGAGGCAGGCCAGCTCTGGCCAAGCGGGAGGGAAGTGTTCTGAGAGAGTTTGTTTGGAGGCGCAATGGGCACCTAGAACTGTGGGCAGTATCGTGTGGGGAGAAGGGTTGTCTGCTACACCAGGATTCCTGAATCCTATGGACCTGGGCCAGTCATTGCAATGGACTCTTGGAAGCTTCTCACTGTCTGCTCTCTGCACCAGCCAGGAGTCAGGAGACCATGTCCTGACTGGCAGATTCTCTCAGTGACACTGGAAAACTTGTATAAGTTCCCTGACTCTCTAGTGTCCAAACTGGAAATGGGTCCATGTGAGGATACAGACGTGACAGGGAAGTGCATGGTAGCACACAGTGGCCACACAAGTCATGTGTGCATTATCACATGCCCGGCCTCACGAACTCATCAAATGGAGAGATCTTCTAAAGTGTCAATGTCGCTCTTGAAGGCCAAGTCTTGAGCCTTGAGTACATGTGGCCCAGAGTCTTGGGGAGGGGTGCCATGGAGGAAGGACACTAGGGTCCTCTGCATTCATTTACACATGTGCTTAAGCATATGCAGAAGGCCCTCAGTTAGATGTAGAATGTTTTTAGGTCAGCTCCATGAACGTGGGTCTATAATATAGCCTGTCCCGTGGCTGGGTCCGGTGTAGATCCCAGGGAAAGCAAGGCGTGGCTGGCCTGTCTGTGGTGTGGCACCCCCCTTAGGCTGGATAGGATCTGCAGGTGTAACTCTCTGAATCTACATGTCCACCCATGCCCAGCACAGACAGCACTGCCTCCATATTCACACCAATGACCTGACGATTCACCAACAATGGCTGCCTACCCCACCCACCACTGCCAGGGCCACCTAGCCCTGTTCATACCTGCCTTCCTCGTCTTTCCTCTCCTCCTGCTCTATCCCTTCCAAAGGCTCCAGGTTGCTCTAGAATTGAGAGTTGTGGCGAATAGTGTCCCTGTCCCTAATAACTCTCTCGCTACGAAGGGCTGCACACCCTGTCACAAGCATGGTGAACATGAGCCCCAAAGGACCTAGGGTACAACTGTGTTGCCAGCCAATCTGGAGGCCGAGGCTAGCCTATCATTGGAGCCTGTGAGTTTGAGGCAAACCTGGAGAACAGATGGCAGAGAGCCATCACAAACTAAATAAAAGCGTGGCCCTGGGACTAGCCTTGGCTACATGCAGCTCCCGAGAGCCTCAGTGAGCCTGTGTTGCTTCCTATATTTATGGGGACAAGGTGATGTTTCCTCGCACTGTGTTGCCTCCAGCCTCTGCCAAGGCTGGCCGCAGCAGGTCTCTAGTGAGGCTCGAAGCACAGCCTTGAGGTACAGTTTCCTGCACAAGAGGCAGTGCTGCTCGGCGTCGCAGCCCACTGGCCACCAGGGGTGGTCAGGCCGATGATGCTCGTGACTAATGTACTCAACGACACGATGGTGGTTATGATGGCTCCATTGGTCACCCCTGAGAAAAGCAAAACTTCAGAATCCCCAAGGCATTTGTCTTAGCTTAAAGTCATAGGGAAGTCACAGTAAATCTCATTTTAGACTGAAGGAAAAAAAAATCACAAGGCCTCAGTCAACCTAAGACCTGAAGGTGACAGGCTTGTTGTGAACAAGGAGTTGAATCCGTAAGTTGGGGGAGATGAGGGCGTCACCTTTCTTCACACAGCTGAGTCTGGGGCCTTCAGAGCCTCCTCCAGTTTCAGCCAATACTGATTAGACTGAAGGAACAAACTCTCCCCCAGGAGGCCATATCTTCTTGGGGTATGAACGTGACATACTTTAAGGATAGAAAGGACAGGGGTAGGTAGAAAGTCCAAGGTGTTTGTGTGGCCAGATAAGCCACTGGCCTAGTGCAACAGAGGCTGGGCTGAGTCTGGAGTGGCCCTTGGGCTAGGGCAAGAGGAAGCATTGGTGGCACTTGGGCCAGAGGCTGAGCAGAGGGGTGTGTGGGCTGTCAGGGCATCAAAGCCAGTACCAGGAAGTATTAAGCAGAAGAACTAGCCAGATTCCAACAGTACCAGTGTCCCCTCCCATCCAGCACAGCCTGAGCTGTTGCCCCATGTCAAGTCAAGCCGTGCCAGAGTTCCCTGAACCAGAAGGAATTAACTGTCTACATACTGTCTACATGTCACCCCTCACCTCCTCCTGGGAAGATTTTACACTTGGATGCTTCAAAGTACTTTCCCTGAGGGCTGAGACTTTATTTAAAAAAAAAAAAAAGAATAGCCAAAGGACCTAAAGAGACAGAAGTGACAGCACAGGCCCCAGGGGATCTGAAGCCAAGAACCCAACACTCTGAGTTCAGCCTGGGCCTGATCCATGAGCCTCAGGGCAGGGTTTATGCTGGCGCCTGGAAAGCCAGGCTACTCAGAAGGGCTGAGCCGTGTGGCCTTGTTTCTGGGCCAGGAGCCCAGACTGACCTTGGCCTACCCCTCTCACAGATCTAATCAAAACCAGTCTGTGCTTAGGGTGGGTGGGTAGGGGCAGCCCAGAGATCCGGAGGGAAATTAGCCAGGCAGGTAACATGAGGAATCTAATTTGTCAAAGCCTCTGGATCCATCTGTCTTCCCAGGAGCCACAGAATCAGAGGCCTTGCAGGGAGGCAAGGGGCTCCATCCTAGCGCTTCCAGGCAGGCTCTGACTTTGAATTGCAATGCTCGTCACCATGGCTGACTCCATAGTGGGCACTCACCACAAACACAGACTGTACCTACCTACAAGGTAGGCTGCCTGCTTGCCTGCCTGCCTGCCCAGGACCCTGTGTCCTGTGTTCTCCCAGGCACTGTGCACAGTTTACTCATGTCCCTCGCTCACCTTGTTCCCTCTGTGCCACCCTCTGGCTTAGAAGCCAGGACAGTGCCACTGTTGGCCTTGCAAGATGGCTTCAAAAAGTTCCCCATGAGTTTTTGGGTTGGCTTCCTGGTCCAGATTCTAGAAAATCCAGAGATTTCACTTAAAATTCCCAATAAGAAAAGGGACCTTCTATTGGCCACATACTAGTCGATGTAGCTGGGGTTGAAGTGCTACTTCTGCATTTTGGCCAAATCTGCATTCCTAGTCCTGTTAAAATCCAGGGAGCTTTAGGGTGAGACGGATTATGTGTCCAAGGCTATACCCAATACCAGCCAGTTCAGAATTCTCTCACTTCCAGTCTCTAGAGTTCCCAAGTTCTCCTAGAAATCATCTACAGTCACACACGCACACACACACACACACAGAGGCAGGCACATACGCACGCACACGCGCATGTGCACGCACACACGCTGCTTTAGACTTCCACAGGGTTCATTTTCATGATTTGATTTCAGTACAACCTTGCTTCCACATGGAGGCCTTCAGTGCTGGCCACTCTCCCACCACCTGCTTCCTCTCTAAGGAGTCCTGTCACCTGAGCAGTGTGACAGAGAGCACCTCTGCTCCCCTGACCTCGCTTCCTCCCTCCTCAGAGGAATCACACCCAGCCTGTGGTGAGCGGTCTGTGGTGGTGTTCAGGCCTGTGCCCTGGCAGCGATTCTCTGCTCTCCCTAGGCTGTTACCCTAGGCTGTTACCCCCACCCCCACCCCAACCCATCTCCTGTGACTAAGACAGAAGCCTGTGACCTCTCAGCCCAGCAGATGCTGAGAAGGTGAAGGGCCAGCCACAGCGCAGCACAGCGGCCCTCTTGCATCCTGCCTCTGTCCTCTCTCATATGAGAGGCGTAACTTTGCCACAGCCCACCTGAAGCTCTCTCCAAAGCTGGGAAGCACTCGCTGGTGGAGGAGATGCTCCTGGAGTGTGACCCAAAGCTGCTCTGAGCAACTCCCCCATCACAGGCAGGACCCAGGCTTGTCATGTGCATTTCCTTTTCTGTCTCATGAACCTGCTTCTTACGGTCCTTGTGGACTCAGGTCCTCGTTTACATGGACTGCTCTGCCTGGTGTCACTATAGCTAGGCGGTTATCAGGAGCCAGGTGAGAACCTGTCTGCCTGAGGCCACCTGTGTGATGGCTCCAGTATCTGGAGCAAGCATTCGGGAAACACTGAGTTTGGCCTTTACATCCTTCAGAGGACACTCGAATGGCAGGGGTCAGTGTACCAGACTTGTCTGTGAGGAAACTGCCAAAACAAACCCAGACGATCTAAGAATCTACTAGAATATTTCTGGTTTTCTGCCCCAACATATTTTTAAAAGAGGGTATTTTTTTTTCCTTTTATTTTCTCAGGAATCATTTTCTAGCAGAAAGCACACGCAGTGTCCCGGAATTCCACTTAACCTCTGGTAGCCAGCAGGTCACGCCAGGTTTTCCTTCTAGCTTCAGATAACCTGCTGACCCAAATCTATGTCCCATGTCTTGTAAATGAGGAAGCTGAGGCTCAGAGCTTGCCGAAGAGTAGCCCCAGAAAGGGATGGAGGGCCTGGGTTCACACCTGGGCCCTGCTGAGCTGAGCTGAGCAGAGCATGAACCTTCTTTGCTCTTGTCTTTCAGCCTCAAACCTCCGGCTCCCTCATCCTTGTCAAAGCTCAGCCATGGAGGAGGGACAGTGGGCTGTTCTTTCTAACTTCCTCAAGGCTCCAGCCTTGGCTATTTAGGATAGCCTGGCCCCAGAAACCTTGGTTCTCTGCACTGTCCCACCAGGCCTCTCTGAAGTGGTCCACAGTCCTGCCTTGGGACCCGGGAGCTTGCTTAGCAACTGATGCTGCCTTTTGCTGCTTACTTGGCCCAAGTTCCATATATGTCTTGGCTTCTGACCAGCTCTGCCCCACCTCACAGCCCTGCTGTCACAGGCTCAAACTTCAACAAGGTTTAGCATTGGACCATTAGTGACCCAGCATCAAGAACTTTCACCTACTCGGCTTGGCTAGTGGCCAGCCCACCCAGCTTCAGCCTGCTCAGTCAACCTATCTCATCTGGCCTCCCCGGGCAGCAGACTCTCAGTGCCGAGGTTCCTCAGCAGGCCGGTGACCCAGGAGCATGCTACAAAGAAGCTCTGCTGTTAGAGGCTCATGGAGACGTAAGGCGACACCAGCCTTTTTTGAAGAGGTCTAGAGAACATGGAGTCCCAGTCCTCCTGGCCATAGCCAGTCTTCAACAAAGAGGAAGCCATCTTTGGTCATATCTACCATGTGTGGACCCACCACATACAAACAGGGGAAATACCAACAGTTGGCAGAGGGAAGGATCTAGAAAATTTTTTTACAAAGAACCAATATTGGTAGCCCAAAATAGCCACTGAGGTCACCACTGAAACCCCCCACCCTGACCTTTAGGCCCTGGAATCCATACGTAGAGCACGGAGTATTTCCACAGGGTTAAAAGGCATGCTTGGTCAACACAAGCCGTACTTACCATTGGAGCGGTGTATGCAGGTGTGTTGGTTGTCACTGAGAAAAAAGCCACTGTGGCACTGGCACTCATAACTGCCCATGGCATTGACACAGATCTGCTGGCAGCCACCGTTGTTGTCTTGACACTCATCTACGTCTTCAAGAAGAAGAGAGAAGGGGAGAAGAGATGTCACACCTGGAGCTAGTGGGTCACAGACACAATCAATACCTCCATCAGTTAATGAAGGGTTCCATCCCACGGTGCCGTACAGTAGATTTACTGCATGGGTGTACTCCATGGCACTATGCTATGATAGCACTGAACAGGGGCATCTCGTAGCACCATGCTGTGGAGATGCTGCATGGCGGCACACCAGAGGTATTTCATAATACTCTGTGATGGTTTGTATACGCTCGGGTCAGGGAGCGGCACTATTAGAAGGTGTGGCCTTGTTGGAGTAGGTGTGTCACTTTGGGTATGGGCTTAAGACACTCATCCTAGCTGCCTGGAAGCCAGTGTTCTGCTAGCAGCCTTCAGATGAAGATGTAGAACTCTCAGCTCCTCCTGCACCATGCCTGCCTGGATGCTGCCATGTTCCTGCCTTGATAATAACAGACTGAACCTCTGAACTTGTAAGCCAGCTCCAATTAAATGTTGTCCTATGAGAGTTGCCTTGGTCATGGTGTCTGTTCACACTAGTAAAACCCTAAGGCATACTGCATGGTATTCCTTCACAATCGAACCACAGAAGTAGTCAGTTACAAGGGCTAGAGGGCTGTGGCTGCTCTCTGTGTGCCTGACATAGTTCTAAGCATCTTTTCCATGTTAACTGTAGTCCTGCACGAACACTCTCACACTCAGATATGAGCTATTTTACAGATGAGGAATCTAAATCCCGCGTGTGTAAGGCTACATGGAAAGTGGCAGGGGCAGACTTTAGTCCCCTTGGATTGATGCCCATGCCTGGCCTCTCCTCTAACCCCACCGGACTCCTGTCCTCAGGATGGCACTGCAGACCGAAGCATTTCCCCACCGCACGAAGCGTGGCTGGCCACAACTCACCATTCCACATCTTTCTGACCCACCTCAGATTTACGGCTGGCAGCACGAGACCCTGGAAGCCCTGAAAGGGAGGCTGGAGGCCAGGGCAGCCTGCACCACCCTGAAGGTCTTAGCTTGGCAGATTGATTTCAAAAGCTTGGAGGGTGGGGGAAGATTTGAAAAGCCCCTGACCTCTGGCTGCCAGGACTGCCGGGGAAGGCTGCCAAGAGGGCTTTCCCACTCAGCGGGAGGCACTGGCTCAGGGCTCACACTCACTTCTGACCAGAGGCTGCGGGCACAAAGGGTGTGTTTGGCTGAAAGGGCCTTTATGGAGCTCTGGTCCCGAGCAGAACAGCATGTTTCAATTACCAGAGTCATAAGGCCCTACTCTGTCGGTTTGTTTAATGAAAAAAGGGCTTCTTGATCCTTAATGTCCCATGGCTGCATTGTCATTCCAAGAGACAAATACATAAAATCACAAAGCAATATGTATTTGGAGCTACTGGCTGTGTCCAGCCACTCTCCAGCCTGCAACACACACCAGACACACACACACACACACACACACACACACACACACACACTTCCTTTTCATGCATACGTGCACATACACTTTGGCACTGAAAATTTCCTGTGCTTCTCAGCACAGACATCTTTTGCCTCTGAGACCAAAAGGATGTGGGAAGGTAGAGGCAGGCGGTGACCTGCACTGAACTGGGGACAGCTTGGCTCCTCAGCTCTGTCAGCTGGGTCCTATTTAGGCTCGAGGACTGCAGACCACTTAACCACCCAGGAGACCGCGGCTGCCTTTGAGGCCCACAGCGTGGAGCGTCATTACCCTCTGGCAAGCTCAAATGTCAGCCGTGTGGCTGTCAGAGGAGGAAAGAGAGCTCTCAGCTCTAAAAGCCACCGAAGTCTCCAGCTCACATGGAAAGGTGGCTCTTGCTGAGAGGAGCAGCAGGATCAGAGGCTGACCTGGGAGGCTGGGGAGAGGGGGCAGGCAGTATTAGTTCTCTGAATAGCCTTCTCCATGGTCTTGTTGAGGGCTCCCTGCTGGCTCAGCCCTACCAGCATCTTAGGGCACCCCAAAGTGCATGGAGCTGCCACCTCTTCTCCATGCTGCAGGAGGGGGTCTCTGCCTCCAGACTGTGGCTCTGCACAGGGCACTGTTGGATCGCCTGAGTACCAGGAAGCCAGCATCCTGGACATTGACTATGGATCAAGGGGCCTCACTAGAGCCTTCTCAGGAGCTCAGGAGGTGTGTTACTAACTGCATTTCATTCATGGGACTCTGACACTCAAGGAGCTGCAGTGACCTGGGTGACCCACACAGTGAATCAGTCACAGTGAAGGTAGGACTCCAGAGCAAGAGCCTGCAGCCACATTGCTAGGCTGGCTCTACCACAAATACATTCAGACTAGTTATGAAGAACCTGATCCCTCCTGAGCTTGAGTCTGGGATTAACTTAAGCACACACTCCTAAGACTTATAAGCCATGGTCCATGAACAGTGTGGATGGAAGACTGACTGTTTCTGTGGTGAGTCCTATCTCTGGCTCAACAGCATTGGGGCTGGGGGTGGGGTTAGGCACCTGTGCATGGGTCTTAGCACAAAGCTGACCATGAGCCCTGACCTGGGGAGGCAGCCATGTCCTCTGCCATCTATTACTCTCTCTTTTCCTGACTCTAAGACTCTTAGCCTCTCTGGTCCAAGCAAAGTCTCCACTGCAAGTCAAACACAGAGGATATGGACCCTCCAGTGCTGGCTTCATGGGGCAGAAATGCTGTCTTGGCTCTGATGCCCCATCTGCAGTCATCTGGCCTGGCCCAGCTTTGCACCTTACAGAAACCGAGGAACCACAGCAGTTGACGTAAGGCATCCACAGGCCCTCAGTGCTCTGGCAGGGTGGCTGTGCTGTTGGGACAGGGCTGTTTATACTAGCTGGGAACAATGACTCGCCAACACGGATGAATAATTTGAAACAAATGCAAGGCCATGTAAACATGTCTTTCCCTTGTTCCCAAATGATAAAACCCCAAGATTAAGCAGGCGGGAAGAGAGAGCTGTCCCTCCACACCCTTCTCAACTGTGTCCAAACAGGGCCCCACGTCCTCCCCCAGTAGGATAGAAAGACCTGGGACCCTGAGTCCCTATACAGCCTGGGACCACACTCAGGACCTCTTCCATAGACATTTTACATCTCAAGCTTTTGGACAGGGTTCCTGGGGGCTGGAGAATGATCAGCTGGTGTTGTTGGGATCAGGGGACAGATAGGGTTCACCTGGCAGAGCACCATAGGGACACAACCTCTTGGCTGTCCCTTGGAGTTAATCAGCACACTGTGACCCAGCACAGGGTGCATGCTACTACGAGAGAGGCACCTTTATGGCCAGAAGGGAGTCCACACCAGGCATTGGATTGCCTGAGATCTGCTCTGCCTTTCCCTTGGCACAAGGTAGTGCTGGGCCTCATCTCCAGGAAATGCCAGGACGGCAGACTGTCCTCTAGGAAGAAGCTCTCTGGAGTACTAGGGTCCAGGCAGGCTTTTTCCTCTCTGTACGGAATCATGATTGTTCTCACTGCTGGACTGTGTGTCTGGCCTGTGGGGAGCTCCCCTTCTTACTGCCCTCCACCCCCAGGGAGAGGCAACGTGATGCCTTGTCATCACATAGAAGGATGTCCAATGCTAGCTCCAGACCCAGCTTAGACAATGCTCACAGGATCCACCCAGGAGCTGCCCACTCCCCACAAGCCCCAGCACTGGGTCTGGTCCTATCATCTCATTCTCAGAAGAGAACAGAGAAGGAAAGAGACTGTCTCAAAGCCTCAGGGAGGCAAAATGCTCTCCTGCCAGTCACAACCTAGTCAGGGGTTCATGGGGCAGAGGGCTATTTCCTGTTCCTCCTCTCTTTCTCCCCTCTCTCTCTGCTTTAGTACTTTCTTCCAGGTTCCTAGTCCTGGAGGCCTTACCTCTCCCTTTCTTCCCTCTGCCTAGACCACTGGTCCTGCTACGCCACACCTGCCTTGGGTGGGGATAGGCCTTTATCTCTTTCACAGTCTGCTCAGGGCTGGCAGGGTGGGAGGCCAAACCTGACAGTCTAGGGAGGGCCTGCTAGGGGTGATATCATGGCTCACTTTAGAAGGAGGCTAGCTGCTGTTGTAGAGTGCTGTCTTGGATCACCAGGCATCCAGAGGGACTTTGCTCGTTTCTCCCAGTATCAGAATGTACCCCACTCATATACACATCTTCCTTCAGGGATAGGTTCGTCTCCTCAGACCCAAACCCTTGCCCTTCTGCATCCACAGGCACTAATCACTGACAGAGAATGAATATAACTTGGGGTTTAGATCAGGAATCAGGGATGGGAAGCTTCCTGGAGGAGGGCATGTGAACACCTGGCTTTCAGTACAGGGAGATATGCGACCTGAAGCTAGAGGAATGGTAGGGCAGGACACAGAGGGAAGGGCCTCTGAGCACTGCAGCAGCAGGAGAGTTCTGGAATCCCCCAAGGATAGTGTCTGTCTAGGTCCTGCGTGCTGACGACCGCAGCTGGGAAAGTTAAGCCCTGGGCATGGAGGTGTGTCTTGAGCCAAGCTCTCACTACTTTGTGGTCCATGACCCTGGAAGGCTTTCAGACAATATCAGCTCTGCTGGACCCAGCAGCAGGGTACTCTTGGAGAAGTAGCTTGACAAACTGGGTGTCACTAACCCTTAAGGCCTCAGCGGGACCGACCTGTGTGTAGTGAGACCCCGAGGGACCCTCTCCAACCCAGGCTCTGGGATCCTATAACAGCTAGGGCGGCCACGGAGATGTCTTGCTTCTATCCTCTTCCTTTATAACCACAGTGGGGCTTCCTAGAAGGCAGGGAAACTTAACTAACCTAGGCACTGAAACTAAGCTAAGAAGAAGATTCTAGGAGGTTCTAGAGGAAACCCTAAACCAGGTAGCAAGGCCAAAGGACATAGAGCAAACCGCTTATCTTGAAGCCCCAGTTTGCCGAGGGATGCCAGGACCAGCCTGTACTTTCTGCAGGGTGAACAGGTTCCCTCCTTTAACAGATAGTTCATTTCTGCATGGACTCCCCCACCCCACCCCGCAATGCCCTGGCTAGCTGAGGTGACAGACAGCAATAGAAAGGAAGCCTGGGTCCCTCCCCTAAGGGAACTCTCAGTGAGAATACTATGTCAATGGCAGTGACCAATGGCAGGTGGGAATGCTGCAGCCTAAGAAGACCTGAACATCCACGGTCATGGCAGACCCCATGCATTTCAGTCTGGCCTGACCTTCACCTTGCTAGCCAAGCCAAGCCTGAAAAGCACCCTATTTCCCAAAATTTCTTTTGTCTCCCACCTCAACAGTCACCAGGGCTACTACTAATTTGTCCTCCACACCTGTGTCCCCAGCTCCCATGGCCCATCTTAGACCTCAGTGACGCCATACACACACACTCTGTGTTTCACGTGTAAGCTTTCCTGGGATGTAAACTTCAAGGGTGTGGCCTCTGAGGACTCCAGCTTTGACAGAACACGCATCAATGGTGACGCCTAACAGTGTCTCTGGGGTCACTCACTGCCCAGTGCAGGCACAGGTTCGGCACTGACATTGGAGCAGGCAGTCTCTAGCGGTGACTCCTGCCAGGCTTTGCTCTGTGGACACTACCCTCACTCTCTAGTTCCCACCAGCCCTGAGGGGTCATTTCAGGGCTGGAGCCCACTCACTGCGGTTGTCTCCTCACAGGAAGGGTCTCTGAGGCCAAGCCATAGGCTTCTGGAGGGCGTCTGCAAAAAAGGTTTGTGGTTTGCTACCAAGGGCGGCTGCTTGGCCTCAGGTGAGGCTGTTGGTTTTTATTAATAGTGGACTGTTTGTTGTCTTTTTGGATGAGGAGCTCAAGTTTACAGTTATTTATAACTGAAAATGACTCCTTGATCCTGTTTCGTTTGCTTTGTGTTTCCCATGAACACTCACCATTTGACACAGAGACTCTGTGTTTTGAGTGGACCCCACCCATGTCTCTGTGGTGGCCCAGAATCCACTGTGTGTTAGGCCTTGCATGGGCTCCAGTGTCCTGTAGGCGGGAACCGAAGTGCAGGCTCATTGGTGGAATCAGGCTCCTCCTCCGCCGCCACCGAGCTTTGCCACATGGTTCAGGGGCCCCCTCCCCTTCCCTGCTCCCTTCTGAAGGGCAGCTGAGGCAGAAATGCCTCTTGGCTATCGAATGACTCTTGCAAAACTGCATTTGATGAGTTAAGTGTAAATAAACGAGAACCAGATGGATTTGATTTCGGGTAAAATACACATGGGTCTTAGAGATCCGGGGCCTGAGTTCCAACAGAGCCAGAACACTCCTGACTTGTCGAGAGCTCTGGCTTGGCAGGCAGGAGGGATAAGCAGGTCATGGTGAACCTATCTCCTGACTGCGCTGGGTGTCATGGGAAGCCTTCTCCTGGGCCCCCTGCCGGTCAGCAGAACGTGGCCTCTAGGGCTGGGCCCAAGTCTAAACTCAGGGCTGAGAGACGAGGCCTGTGTGGAGCTCAGCTCTCTAGGCCAGCAAGCCCACTGCTACGTGGAATCCCGCAATCAAGCCCAGGAAGGCCAGGCTCTCCTGGAGCTACCTGCATCCAGGCACTGCTCCTCCAGGAAAGCCCTGCCTTCTGAGCCCGGCTGCTAATCTACGCCCCCCCCCCCCCCCCGACCCAGGGCTCTCTGTGGCTAAGGACAGGTTTGCTGCCTAACTAAGACTTTGAGCTACTTCCCCTTAGAACTGCCTGTGACCCTGTGAGCACTGCCTATGGGGTCTGAATCTTTTTCCACAGGCCACACCAGACGGAGTACTAGTCAGTGAGTGACTGTTCTGACCTCAAGCGCTGAGCCGTGTAAGGCTTGGGTTTCATTCTCTGTAAGGCAGGGGCCGTGATAGTCTTGAACTGTTGGAAGGGAAGGGAGCATTAAAGAAAGCACAGAGCCAGAGCCCCCAGCGCCTGGATCAGGCCCACATGGCTACCAACGAATGAGAGCAGAGCCAGGCGAAGATGCAGCAAGTGTCTCAAAACTCCGGGGATTGTAGCACAGCACGCTGGACAGCCAAGTCCCCTCCAGATCAGGAAAGTGACCATGAGCCCCGTGAGAAGCCTGCCTGGACTTCTGGTCTCTGAGCGGAAGAGTTCCTTAAAACTGCCTCCCTCCAAGCTTCAGGCTGTTCACCTCCCAGGACTGCTCTGGGGCTGGGGGGCAGGGAAGGGGTGGGGGAGACACCAGCTTATGGTTGTGTTTAAAACTGACCAGAACCAGGGGTGGAACTGTGCGTGTGGTCTTCTTGCAGTGTGTGGGACAGCCTTCTGATCTCTCATTTCTACAGTCCTGTTTAGAATGGAGATGCGATTCCCACTCTGGTGTGTGCCGTGCACATCTTCAGCATACTCGTGCAAAAACACCACTACTAATTCTAGGTCGTGATCTTCCCACTAAACAGTATAGATGTGCCCCTCACAATGCGCCCCAAAGCCCCGGAACCCGAGGTCTCTGTCTCTACATATTTACCTAGTCTAGACATTTCACATTGATAGAATCATATATTATTAATGTTATAAAACATAATAGTTACAATAATATGTTGTTCTCTGGGTTTGGCTTCTTGTACATAGCGTCATGCTCTGAAGTGTCCCCCGTCGTGGCATGTGTTAGAAGCTTCGTCCTTTTTTACGACTGAGTGATATTTGCACATCTATATATCTGTCACCATACTGGATTCCCTAGAGCTGGGTTGTAAGTGGTTAGGAATTACCTGATGTGGGAGCCAAGAACCAAGCTCAGGTCCTCTGAAAGAGCAGCATATGCCTTAGGCACTGATATAGTGCCGCTACAGCTAACAGTTTTCTGTTGGGTTACATCACTTTGCCTTGTCACCAGCGGAGTGTGAGGCTTCCGGTTCTCCACACCCACACAGTCAGCGCCTGTTTGAAGGTCCACTCTAGTGGGTGTGGCCTGATATCTCCTGGCTTCTAGTCACACTTCCCCGACTACTAACAACCTTAAACCGTCCCCCCCCCCCCCCGCCAGTGCCCAGTGGCCATATATGTATCTTCTTTAGAGGTCTCTCTATTCAAATCCTTCTGCTCTTTTTGTAAAAACAAAACAAAACAAAACAAAACAAAACAAAACAAAACTGGACTGTACAACCTAATGCAGTGTGGCGTAGTGGCTCACAGTAGTGGGAAGTTGTCTGACAGCTGGGAATTCCCACTCTGTCCACCTACCTTTACCAACGCTGGGACTGCGGAAGCTCCACCCAGAGCCCAGAACAGGTAGGCTAGGTTTCATGCTTACCCTTGGTTTCTTAGTTTGGGTTTTACTGCTGTGAACAGACACCATGACCAAGACAACTCTTATAAGAAGAACATTGAATTGGCGTTGGCTTACAGGTTCAGAGGTTTGATCCATTGTCATAAAGGTGGGAACATGGCAGCATCCAGGCAGGCATTGGTGTAGGAGGAGCTGAGAGTTCTACATCTTCATCTGCAGGCTGCTAGTGGAAGACTCTCCTCCAGGCAGCTAGGATGATATTATGCCCACACCCACAGTGACACACCTACTCCAATAAGGCCACACCTCCTAATAGTGCCACTCCCTGGGACAAACCTTAACACTTGTGGACATTCTGCTCTGCCCCTGCCCTATTGCAGCATCTCTGGATGACTGGATGACTGGATAATCACACTAGGCACCTCCCCTACCATCCCCCAAGCTTGTCCATTGGCTAGTGTGGCGCCTGCCTTTGGATGTCCACCAGACATACCTGACCTACCAGAGCCCAGGCTGGTCTCCTAACATCAGCTCTCACAGAAGAGCAGAGTCAAACACACAGCCCCATTAGGGCCCTAGCCTCTGTCTCACCACAGAGCCACTAACTCAGTTACTTGGCCCAGACACCTGGCTGTCAATCTCAATACCACCTTCCCATCCCTACATCTGGTCCCTTTGACAGCTGTACCTGCTGCAAAATCTCCAAGTGCAAATCCATCTCTTACCTCTCCCTGTGGGATAGTTGGCCAGCCTCCCTTGCTCAGACCCACATCCCTGCCTTTACCCCTCACCGCCCCATCAAAAAGACCATGTTACCTACTTCCTGAAGCCCCCAAAGGGCCCACAAACAGGCTCCCCTTTCCCTGGTCACCAAAGATGATCACTCTGGCTACATGCCCAATAGCTTGCTTGCCAACGCCAGTCTGGCCATACCTATGGTGTTCAGTTTGCTGTGATAAAATATCTGGCCAACAAGAAACCTAGGGGCCAAAGAATTTATTTCCATTCATGATTCTGGGTTACAGTCTATCATAGTGGGGACATTGCAGCAGCAGAGGCTTGACAGGGCTGGTCACACCACATCCGCAGTCAAGAGCACAGAGAATGTATGGATACAGGGTCTCAGTTCATCTTCCCTTTTATGCCTGAGAATGTTCCTGCCCACACTTAGGCTGGTCTTCCCCATCAGTTAATATAATCATCAAGTCCCCCATAGACAAGTCCACATACCAACCTGCTCTAGAGGGACTTTCATGGAGGCTCTTTCCGGGTCCTTCTAGAATGTGTCAAGTTGACAATTAAAACTAAACCCTCGTACGTGGTAAGATCAGCTCGCCAGGAATCTCTCAGCATAGTGGGGGTGAGATGGGACTCTGCCTCAATGGGGTACCAGTCCTGTTACAGGAAGCTTCCAAGCCAGCAGCCTGCCTACAGTCCACACGTGGGTGACAGAGCAGGGACAGGAACAGAACTTTCCTCCTCATGGGCCCCACACAGCACAGACAGCTGTGAATGTGACCCTGGCCGGACATCTGTGGGAGGCACTCGAGTTTTTAAAAATGTCTTTTGATGAGGATAAGAATGGAGGCCTGGCGGGGGAGGGCAGGCAACCAAACAGACAAGGCATGGAAACGGAACTCTGGGAGGAGAGGGTAGCTCGGGGCCTGGCAGGACCTGAGGGAGAGGCCTGCTTGCAAGGGCCCAGATGGGAGCAGTGACCTCTGTGCTGTTCCTGCAAGAAATCGTACTCTTCCCTCCAGAGAATCTTAGAGCAGAGCAGGCCCAGAGCCACCCTGACATCCCCACTGACATGGACTGACACAGCTAGGTCCTCCAGCTAGCCCACCCTGCTTGGTGTCAGCCCAGCACACTGATTGGTTTTCAGGCTTACTGCTATCTCAGTTGATAATCTCCAGGCCTCAATGCTTCTGGCTACAGTACGAGGCAGGTCCAGCCTCCTCTAGCCCTTGGGCACAGGGCAGGGCAGGCAGGGCAGGGAAGAGTCCTGTGGGGCTCTGGGTTGTCTTTCTCTTTGTATGTCTGTGTATATACATATGTGTGAATAGGCGGGAATACTTCTTTTTGTATGTCTGTGTATGTACATATGTGTGTATAGGTGGGAATACCTATGGGCTCATGCTTGTGGATGCCATACGTCAACACTGGGTGTCTTTCTCACCCTTATTCTTTAACACAGGGTCTTTCACTAAACCTGGAGCTTGCCAGTCAGTTTGGCTTGCTGACCAGAAAGTCCCGGGGTAGTGGTTCTCAGCCTTCCTAATGCTGTGACCCTTTAATACAGTTCTTCATGTTGGGGTGACCCCCAACCATAAAATTATTTCATTGTTACTTGATAACTGTAATTTTGCTACTGTTATGAGAATCATAATGTAAATATCTGGTATGGGACCCCTGTGAAATGGTCATTCAACCCCCAAAAGCGGGTCCCCGGGGATCCTCCTGTCTCTAACTGCCTAATGCTGTGCCCTTCACCTGACTGCTAAGGACTGAAACTCCTCCTTCTTTCTAGCTCCTTCCATTTGCCGGTCTCTCTGTGAGAGACATGTCACACTGCTCAGTCTCCTGCCCCATGCTGCCCTGCACCAGCCCTCTAACTAGTTTGCAAGCATGGGTACATTCTTTCTCACACTCAGTACCCCTTACAGTCAGCTTGTCCATTGGCTAGTGTGGTGCCTGTCTTTGGATGTCCACCAGACATACCTGACCTACCAGAGCCCAGGCTGGTCTCCTAACATCAGCTCTTACAGAAGAGCAGAGTCAAACACACAGCCCCATTAGGACCCTAGCCTCTGTCTCACCACAGAGCTACTCACTCAGTTACTTGGCCCAGACACCTGGCTGTCAATCTCAATACCACCTTCCCATCCCAGTCAGCTTAGGGATGCGACATTTGGTGACCACTGAGACCAAGTGCTGGCTTCATCTCATTAGTGAACACACTTGAGAGGGCGGGAGGCTGAGGCAGGACAGTCAGGGTCTATGATCTGATCCTTCCAAAGCCAGGAGCTGTCAGTCATCTCACCTCATGGACAAAAAGTCTGACTAGCGTACCACAGAGGGGCTTCAGATGCCTGTCGGGAATGCTCTATGAGAGGAGATAGGGCCAGACCGACCAAACCAGAGCCTGTGAGACAGCCTGGGGCCAGTGAGGGCAAAGACACCTTTGATGGTGGTATGTTGTGAATATCTCGTGTGTGTATGTGTGTGTGTGTGTGTGTGTGTGTGTGACCTCATGTGGGGGGGGGGGAGGAAGGGGAGGGGCACTACAGCAGCAGGTAAGCTGGACAGCACAGCCCTGGGTGCTATGACAGGATGAGTTATGAGTCTGTTGTGCACCCAGTGTGTGGTCAGTAGTGAGGGTCTGATGCTCCTGCTCTCCTACTTCTGGCACGCATCTGCAGATTCTGGCCAGGTGGTGTTTGATGTACCTGCCTCCTTGGGCTTACGGGTGTCTACCCTGAGTCCACTCCACAACCTGCCTGAGCTTCCTGCTGCTATGCTTTCTGTGTATTGTTGCCACCTCTTAAAATAGTCTCTTTGCAAGGGGTTGGTAGTGCCTGCCTTTAATCCCAGCATTCAGGAGCCAGAGGCAGGTGGTCTCTGCGTCTGAGACGAGCCTGGTCTACAGAGTGAACTCCAGGATAACCAGGGCTACATAGAGAAACCCTGTCTGTAAGAAAACCAGCCAAACAAAGAAACCTCCCTCTTTTTCCCCTTCCACCTCACACCTGAGGACCTGATACTCCTTCTGAGCTAGCTGGCAATTGTCAAAAACCACTGGACAGCCCACCCCCAGCATTGATTACACAGAGGGCGCCATATTGGGAGTTGTTTCCCCCATGCAGATGCTCACTAATTAAGTCCAGAATAAGCTGACTAGCAGACAGGGGCATGCAGGGACCCAACATGGGCAGAGAGGGCTTTACCATAGTACGAGCTATATCTCCCAGGCCATTGTTGCCCCAACAAGAGGGTCACAGCAGCAATCTTACTGAGTACCCACTGGCCACTGCTCCCCACATCCTGGGCCTTGATTAGATTCCCTCTTCTTGGCTACACAATTAGATATCAGTGTCGAGGAAGGGTCTTATATTGGTGTGGGGAGACAGCATATAAATATCAACACAGTGCTTATAACCATGTGAAGTTATGTCGATGCCCAGACAAGTCTGGACATGACTTTAGAGCAGAGCGACCAGAACAAGTGTTTTCCAACTTTGTGCCTGATTTGTCCAGAAGTTTCAGTGTCATTACCCCACATGTGGAAGATGGATAAGCAAATACACCAGCAACTCAGTCTAATTCTTGGGGGTGGGTTGGCTATATGCAGGGTTGGGGTGTGTACTGGCAGTCAGTCACTCTGCAGGGAGGCTAGGAAAGAGGGGGGCTAGAATACCTGGGCCAGCAAGGATGAGGGTGGGGCATACAGTGGTGGATGATGGGGTGAGAGATGCTTCTAAGCAGGGACAAAGGGAAGCTTGGAGACTAGCTTGACTTTTAGTTTGCTGAGAGCATAGATAAGAAAATTAAGGTTGGCCATGGCAGGTAGGACCTCTCAGGACTCCTGTTTCCATCTGGGAAGCCTGGCTTTCTCATCAGGCAGCCACCATTGTGATCCAGCTCCTGCATATTCTATATGGAAGGACCAATGGCTGGTCCTAAATGCTGCTGCTGGTGTCTGGTCTCTGGGCAGCCAGCAGACGGACCAGGGATGGTGGTGGTGGTGGCAAGATGGCCTGCAAAAGCCTGTCCTTGTGGAGGCCAACTTGGGAGGTGATGAAGGACCCCAAACTAAGCAGCCACACCTACTGTTCACTCCACAGATGGAGAGCGCCAGCGGGCACAGGGTGTCCCTGCCAGGCATCTATTTCCAGTTGCATGTGGTCAGGATGAGGTGAGTAAGAGAGAGGCTTGCTAGGCAGGCGGATGCGGGTTGGCCGATGGCCCTCAGAAACAGCCAGGGCCCTGGCCTGTTGCATCAGGACAGGGACAGCTGCATCATCTGCTCAGACACAGTCAGGCCCTGCATATGTTTGTGTGACCCAAGATGCTACCCAGGGCCCATTGGATCCAGGATAAGCAAGAGTGTTGTCATAGGTGCGGGCTGGAGACAGAGCACCCTCATGTCTTACCAATGCTCCTTTTAGTGTACAACTTGGCGTTGGGTCTGAGCCTGTGATTTGGAGGCAGGATATTTTTAAAGAGTCTTCACAAGACACTTATTATTGTTTATTCCCTCAGGGTTCCGACTGAGCTCTTGGCACCCAGACTGCAAACGGAACCCAGGGAAGGCCAATGTCCGGCTTGCCTGCTGCTCTCTGTCCATGGCCTGTGTTTACTTTGCTGTTTATGGACTCTTCTGTTATGGAGTCTACGCTCTGGGACAGAGCAGGGATTCTTCCCCAAGCCACCAAACAGAGGTCTATCCAAAGGTGGGGTTCAAGTGGGGTAGAGTGACAACAGACTTCAGCCTAGGGCATGATGAAGTCTCAATTGACTTGGACCCTTGGAACCATCACCATGCTACCTTCCCAGAGAGAGCATAGAACTGCCCTCTAACTCCCACCCTGGCTAGGCAGGGAGCCATGGGTGAAGGCCTAGGACGTCTGATTTCCTGGTGCATCTTCTCCAGGCATCTAGAACAGAGAGTGGAAAGACCTAGGAACAGAGGCACTGTGTGGATAGATTCTGAGCTACCACGGGCCTCTAGCTGGTAAGACGCCTTCCCAAAGAACATGGCAGGCTCAATGTGTGCTGGGGAGTTCTGCTCCAACGGCATGCTCACTGCTGTCAGGGTGCCTTCCTTGTGATGCCCCCCCCCTCCCGTTATTCCTGTCTTATATGAGAACCTGCGCAGGCCCTGGATGAACAGCCAGGTCAGTTTGGAGCACGGCTCTCTAGGGGTTCTAGGGAAGTAACGTTGCCTTAAGCGATGCCATAGAAATCATATAGCCAGGAGACAAGTGTGTATGTGTGGGCAAGCCAAACAGGCTTCATTGAGAGGCTGGAGCAGGCCATTCTAGTAGCAGGGACCACAGGGACCAAGCCTGGAGAGCAGGAAGGAAGTCATCAGGGGAGTTAAAGTCACTCCACTTGCTGGAGGCCACTGTCCTGAGACAGCCAGAGGCTGTCTCTCTGGGATGAGGAGGACATAGAAAAAAGCTTGGCCACTGCATCTAAGGCTAACTCACTGCATCTAGAGGGAGAAGCAGCTCAGTGAGCAGGTCCCATGCTGTTCCCGGGACTCCAGGGACCTTATGGGGGTAGGGATGGGCTCAGTGGTGCTCCATGCCCCCACCCCTCAATCTGGCCTCCCATTTCTTCTGGAGCAACATGACCCCTGCATGATCTCTGAAGAGAAGGAATTCTGCTGCTGTCCACACAACCCCGTGAAGTCTGAAAACCGCTGGCTGAATCCTATCCACTTAATCTCACATACCATGTAGAAGCTGAGGCTTGGAGACAGAGTGTCCCAGCATCGTCCAGGAAGGCAGCCATGGCCAGCGCCTGCCTCTTAGCTCACTGTCCTTTCATTTCAGTGCTGGCCTGGGCTCTTCTAAAAAAATAAGCTCACCCCACTTTCTGGCTGGCCCTAGAGAAGGGGTGGGGAGCCCCCCCCCCCAGCTTGGAACCGTTCCATTTCCCCACACCTGCTTCCCATTTGTGCAGCGACGGGGCAATCCAGCACACGTTTCTTTTCCTCAGGCCAAGAATTTCTATCAAATTAACAGATGCAAACCTGCAGCTCGAGCACATGCCTGTAATCCCGGCATTCTAGATGTGGAGTCAGGAGGCTCAGGAGTTCAAGGCAGGACTCTCTACAGAGTAAGTTCAAGTCCAGGCTGGGCTCCATGAGGTCCTGTCTCAGCAAAAAGGAAGCCAAATAAACAGTCCGTAAAATGCGAAGAAAAGCGGCCTGCCTGTCTTGAACTCTGACAGCATATTGCAGCCCAGAGTTTCCATTCACCTTAGGATGGGACAAGACGAGACAGGAAGCCGGAAAAGGGTCCAGGGAGCAGGGAGAAGTCTCTCCTCTTTGCCTCAGAAACACTGCTGCCTGTGCAGAGGAGACAGGGCTGGCCTGGGCTGTCTAGTTTTACATCAAGATAATCAACCTTTTTCCCCTGGTGAGAGACATTTTCGAGCTGCTGGAGTCTGAAAACAAATAAAGGGTAACCGGAACCTTCCTTCCTTGGGTCAGGTCGGAGGAGCAGTGCTGGCTCCAGCTGTTTTCCCAGAGCAGCCCAGCATAGGGAGCTGTGGCAAACACTCCAACCCCAGCACCTCAGCGACTCCCTTCCTACACCCAACAGGGCCCTGCAGTCTTCTCTCCAGGGCCCTTCTCCACATCCTCTATCGGGCAGCACCTAAGGCCATTTGCACTCTCTCCATCTGGACACAACAGGGAATCGTTGTCCCCACCTCAGAGGGGCCAGAACAAGACTGAGAAGTAAGAGGATGTGACCAAGTTACAAAACAAGAAGCCCAGATGTCATGTGACCCCCACGTCCCCTTGAGAGGGTGGAGGGCTGTCTGATCTGCATAGGTTTATCTGACAGGAGCACCTCATTGGATGTGGGGCTCAGGTGTCTGTTATAGGTCTCACACACAGTTCATAGCCCAGGCTTGCCCACTGCTCCTTCATCAGCTCAAGCCGCACTCATTCTCTTTAAAAAGTTCCCTGGCTTTGCATAGTAGGGCAGCGCTAAGTAGATCATTGATACCCATGGTGCCTTTGATAGGTGGGGGGCATCACACTGGGTGCTTTACAAAGGTCTTCTCCTTCGGTCTCAGAAATAAACATGCTCACAGATGCCACCTTACAGTAGAGGCCCAGAGAAGCTAAGTTTCTTGACCACAGTCACACAGTGAGGGACTCAGGCAGGATGGCCAAAGTCAGGCAGGTTGAATGCTGGTGATTACTAAGGGCAGGCCATCCATTCTGGATTCTCATCCAAGGCAGCTGCCCAGGGCAGGCACACATGTGATCTTTATGAGATGAACCGTTAGTGCTGTCTCTGGTATTCAAAGCCATCTTGAATCTAATGCTTCACACCTCCCTGCCCCGAGGTCAGACTCCAGAGACATCTGACCTTGTATGACCTTTCTATGTGGAAGACCATTCTTATCTCCAACAGAATTCAACCAAGCTTGAATCCTGCGTTCCATTCTACACCAAACACCCCTCTGTCCCCTCCCTGTCCAAGGCATCTTTACCTACGTCACAAGGCAGAGCCACTCAAACAATGAAGGTCAAACCCTGACAGTTGGCTTTGGTCCTTGTTCTCTCTGGCCTCTTAAGCTGAATCCATCAGGACTTCCTGTTGCCTGTTGCAAAATGTATTTTGAGTTCAGCCACCACCTCCACCGCTGTCACCCTACACTGAGTCACCTGCATTCAGCAGGGCCATTATAGGATCCTCCCTTCTGAAGCACCTGGACCCCCATCCCTATAACAATCTCTATTGGAACCAGGAAGGGTTTTTATTAAAATGTCAATTAAAACATGTTCATCTCTGGTCAAAATGTCCCCCAGCTTCTCAGTTACCTGGAATAAAATCCACCCTATGGTGGTTTGAATAGGTACGGCCCCCATAGACTCATGTGCTTGAATACTTGGCCCACAGAGAGCGGCACTATTAGGAGGCGTGGCCTTGTTGGAGGAAGTGTGTCACTGTGGGGATGGGCTCTGAGATCTCATATGCTCAAGCTATGCCCAGTGTGATGCAGTCTCTCACTGCTGCTGCCCACAGATTAAGATGTAGGACTCTCAGCTCCTTCTCCAGCACCATGCTTGCCTGGATGCTGCCATGCTTCCTGCCATGATGATAATGGACTGAACCTCTGAACTGTAAGCCATCTCCAATTAAATATTTTGCTTTATAAGAGTTGCCATGGTGATGGCGTCTCTACACATCAATAAAACCCAAACTAGGACACATCCCTTTAGCAATCTGTGCCTGTCTCCTGGATCCATCTTCTTCTCTCTTCTCACTATGACTCTCTAAACACAGTGACCTGTCTCCAAACAGTGACCAAACTCACCAAGCTTGTTTCCTTTCTGTTAGAACAGAGGTCCCCAGACATCTACAAGGTACTTCCTCTTCCTCTTTGATTTCCTCTCTTACACCTGCTCCCCTTAAATCAGAGGAAACTATTAAAAACACCTTCACCCTGAGTTTACAGGGGAGTT
Source organism: Grammomys surdaster (assembly GCF_004785775.1). NCBI lineage: Eukaryota > Metazoa > Chordata > Mammalia > Rodentia > Muridae > Grammomys > Grammomys surdaster. Next base: position 871,350 of record NW_021620598.1, read on the forward strand.
TCCACACTTGACCTTGTTCTGCAGGGATAGAGCCACCCTGCAGGGGAGGCTCACCCTGGCCTGAATGAAAGCCCAGACAGAAAGGCTGCCTGTATACATACTGGCCACCATCCAGCAACCACCACTGGACACGAGCCAGGAAGCTTCCAGATGGTTCCAGCTCCCAGCCATCAGGTTGGCCACCTCCAGTTTCATGTCTTCCAGTTGAGTCTCCAGACACCTTGGAACAGAGACTGGATTTTCCTGACTTGGTTCTTGACCCATGGAACCCACAGGCAGAGAGTGATGCTATTTCACGCCACTTGACATGGTGGGATTTTTATGTAGCAATGTGATCAGAACCCAGTGATCTGGCATGGTCACACCACCACCCCCTGGCTCTCTGATGGTGCCCCCCACCCCCGGCACTTTCTGTGTTTATCATTATTGTTTTTGGTGGATTTCACTCAACTGAGCTACTTTGCTGAGCTGTAGTTGCTGTCTGTGTTCCTGCTATGTAAATCCAGAAGGGGGAGCCCATTACTGATTTTCCTTATTGCCGTGTCATCAGTGGGTACACAGTAGGAATGCAGAACAACTTTAGTGCATACACAAATGCTTGAACCGGGCAGCAAGTTAAAGAGCATTTTCTCTGCCATGAATACATGCTTCCATCCTTGTTGACCTGGGGCCCTGGAGGGTTTCCACTGAGTTCTTCTCTCCTGGCACCTACATGCCCAGTGTGGAGATCAGCTGAGCAAGGACTGTGTCCTCGTGGCTAATCGTCATGTTCACTCACTCCACAACTCTTTATAGGCAGCTTGTCACAAGCAGAGAGACATGAACTGGATCTGGAGGCACGGACAGTGAGCGAGGGTGCACTGTGAGAGGAAGCATAGGCAGGGCCCTGTGCCGAGTTCCTTGTGAGCTGGGTGCCCTGGGGAAGCAGGGGGACTTTGGACAAACTGGGCTATATACTGTCACACAGGGTAGGAAATTTATGAGCAAGGGATCAAGCACTTCCCCCAGTGCCGAGAGAAAGTGCCCTCTTGCCCCCTTTGCCACATCTCTCTCCACCTGATCTGGCAGGTTCTGGGACTACAGAACAGACTTGGTGGCCCCAAGACTGGGTGCATGCTTGACACAGAACATCAGGAACCCTTTCTAAACCTGTTCTCTCTTCCAGGGGCTGGAGCTTTCCTGGGTGTTGTGGGGCAGGGGCAGGGGTTATCAGCAGGCACAGGCTCAAGTCTTGAAGTGACAAATGCTGAGTCTGATCCTAGCTGTGCTTCCTACTGGCCTTTGTGGTCATTACCCTGAGACTAGGCTTCCTCATCTGTAAGGGTTGGTACCAGTGGCTTCTATCCATCTAGATCCCGGATTCTAGGATGCAGCTGCTAATGGAGTCTACCTGTGGATGTTGGGGTGGGGGGAGAGCATCAAAAGAACACAAGCCCAGCACAGGGCAGCCTCACAGTACAGAAATGCACCCCTTGTCTTGCCTAGGTAGAACTGCCTCTGAGCACAAGGTGAGGCACACAGTAGGTGCTCAATACATGTTTGCTGATACAGAGCCATCTGGTTAATCAATCAGCTCGTCTGCTGGATGCGACTACAAATGAGTTCTCTTCAACAGGATCAAAGTGCTGGGGGCCAGTCCAAAATTCCAGCTGTGAGCAACTTGAGAAACACATTTTTCAGTCAAGTAAGGATGAAGGATGAAGACGTCTGGCTGAGTGAACTGATGGCTTCGGAGAACGAGAGCCTTGCTTTGTGGAGGTGGGAAAAAAATGACCCGCTGCTGGTTCTAATTTAAGATGAAAAAAAAAATCTTATTCTATTAGCCTAAATATTGCTCAGCTGGCCGATTGCACCGAGTTTGGAATAATATTTTTGAAGCTGAACTGCTATTTCAAGTAATTACACGGCTAAAGGCAGCCATTCCGGGCTGAGTGAGGTCCCATCCCACTTTCTAGTCCCTCTGGTGTCATTTTCTGTTATATTTGAGAAATTCCTCAATAAAGATGTCAAATAGAGAGAGGGCTTCACTCTCTAGAGCACAGACTTGGCTCCCCTCCAGGACCCTGGTCACAGACAAGCCATCTCCACAGAAAACAGCCTCGCCTGTTCCAAAGTACAGAAACTGGGAACGCTTAAGACAGGAAAGTGACCCTTCAGCCCTCAGCCTCACTTCTGGCTGACTCTGGGTGCTTTGTAACCCGCTCTATTGCTCTGTAAGATGCTCAGGGCTTTGCCCCTGCCGCCTTCCCAAGGAATTCAGCAGATTCTACGACTGGAACAACGCTCTCTATCTGAGTTTCTGCAGTCAAAACAACATCCAGGCATGGCTCTTCCCAGAGTGGGATGGGCTTTGGCTTGGTGTCTGAGCAGAGGTGTCAGATCCACAGGCAGCAGCGTGGACAGGGGACCCTCCAGCAACTCAGCCGACCCTTGACAGCCACCCTGCAAGCCTTGGGGGTAAAACTGTGCTGGAAGCTTTGGCAGGCAGCAGGAAGTTCCATGAGAGACTAATGGAGTGTGTGAGGACTTTATACTCTCTCCAGGGGGACAGCTGGAGACAGCCCCCTCCAGTGCCACACTGAGGTATGGGCAAAGGGGCCCTGCCCTGGACATTACATTTTTAGGGCTCCTGCCCTGTCTCCCTTGTAGTTGCCAACTTCCTTCTGGAAGACTGAGTCCACGAGGGGCACATGGTTCCTTGGAACACGCTTCCCCCTCCCCCACTTCAGACCCTTCCCTGGGTGATTGAAACACTAACATGTCCTGTCTAAATGGCTCTGACCTTTTGATTCTCAGAGGGACATGTGACACTTGTGTCTGAGCCACAGTAATAGGGTAGCTGCTTTGGGGGCACAGGCCCGTACCCCAACAGGTTAGGGGTCCTCAGTTCAGGGTGGTGTTGGATACAGGAGGGGCAGAGAAGGGGGAGAGGAGCAGTCTCTGTCATGCTTGCAAAAGTGCAAGGAGACCTAGAATTCAGAAGTCATATCCGGCCTACAGGTCACTAGGAGGGCATTTGTGTCAAGGGCGGGAAAGCTTCACCATCGTGGAGGGATTATAGTTATATTGGAAGCAGGCCTTCCTCGGGATCCTGCCTTAAGTCTCAAAAATATCAGGGGGGCAGGGCAACAGTCACCAAGCAACAGTGACAAGAAAATGTCTGGGTTTTGTTTGTTTGTTGTTGTTGTTGTTGAGACCCCTGGCCCTCTGGCCTTTGCCTCTCAGGCTCTGGGATTCCAGGATGCACCAAGATTCCTGGCTACAAACACTGGTGCTCATGCGCTTTCCCCTGATCTGAAGAGCTGACAATTCCTTCTGTGACGGCAACATCACTGCAAGACTGCAGCGGGGAGAAATCAAACGTGCCCCTGGGTCGGAGGTGGGCTCTCAACTTGAGAACTTGGCCAGGACACAATGGTGACATCCAGCCCCAGGTCTCCTCCAGATTTAGTTACCCCACCATTTCTGTGAGGCTGGTGCTAGAGACCACTGCATAGCTGTGGCGACTAAAGCAGGAAGGGCCCAAGGAGTTGGCCCCAGGCTCTAAGATTCCTAAGCCAACCTGTAGTGTCATTTCTCAGGCATTAGCTGGGTGGACAGTGATTCCAGAGATCTTTGCATCTTTGCCTCCCAGGACGACAAAGCGAGCACTGCTCTGTCTAGATTTTAAGAGTAGGGTCTGGGGATCAAACTCAGGTCCCTGTGCTTATAAAGCAAGCACTTTACCAGCTGAGCCATCTCCCCAACTCCCAGGCATCTATTCTTAACGTGCTTCAAGGATGGAAGGCTGCGGCTCTAAAAGTTCAGCCAAGCAGCCTGGGGGGGGGGGTCACACGATCAGTCTGGGCTAGAGCTGGCTGCAACCACAGCCCTGACTCCTCTGAGTTGGAGTTTTCTCTTGAGAAGGAAAAAGACCAAACAAAAGGAGCCTGTAGGAAAGGTCTGGCCTCAGCTGCCACAGGATCTGTGCTCCGAGTGGGAGGGGGCAGAGGGCTCTTGCCTGGGTCTTTCATATCCAGCAGTGTAAAAAGAATACAGAGGGAAAACAGTGTGGTTGACCCATACAGACGTCGCCATCACTGGAGGCTGGTGGGGTGGAGGCTGGGGAGGTATCTGCCCTAGCAGGGGTAAGGGTGGCCCTTCACAGAAAAGAACACAGAGCCCCAGCCAGGGAGTCCGGGGAGCACAGACCATGGGCTCTGGTCCCTGGAGGTGTTGGTATAAGACATCTCTACGGGCGGCTGAGCATCTGACCCATGCAGTGACATTTCTGGTGTCAGATGCCCTGTTGTCTACATCTGTCATTTCACAGAACTCTCACCCAAGCCCTACGAGACAGGGATGACACATTCCGCGCTGTAGGTAGGAAACTGAGGCACAGAGAAACGAAGATACTAACCAAAGACTAAACTGCTCAGAACTGGAGAGCCAGGATTTTAGTGCCAAGCCAACAGCATCCAGGTCTGATCCCTGGGCCAAAGTGATGATGCTTGCCTCTAACAGGATATCCCCCACCTTCCACGGACAATGGGGGAATGGTGGTTGCGGACAATGGTGAGTTGTGTCTTTGCTGACTATTCTATTGCTGAACCATATTTACCGCAGACAGTGTGGGAAGCGGTACACATACCAGGTGAGGAATAAATGGCACTTCACCTGGAGGTGACGCTGTGAAAGCTGTGTGGTCTCTGGTCAAAGGCCCTGCCTGGCTCTGCAGTCCCTGAGCCCAGCCTCAGGGAGCTGCCTGCAGCCCTGCACACACTGTGCCCAGACCTACCAAATTCTTCCTCCTTCTGAGAGCCCGCTGAGAGCTTCCTCTTTGAAGCCCTGGCTATCCCGCTTCCACCCCCAGCTTCACCCCAGCCAGGGGTAGCTTTTCACAGGCACTTCTGGTCTTTACTAACTCTTGTCCAGACCTCTGTTTTGGCACTTCTTTGGGGTGTAATTACATGTTCACAGATCTGTTTCCCATAATGAACTCATCTGAGCCCCAACACGCATTAAACAAAACCAGACAGGAGCTCTCAGCCTGACATGCCACTAGGAAGGAGAGGCCCAAGCGGTCGGGGTATTGAACCCTTCTACCTAGAGCTGACAAGCCAGCTGGCACCACAAGGGTCTGTTTAGCCTTTTTAGAAATTCCTGCATGCAAGGCTAGAGAATCTCAGTGATCTTTCAGCCCTTTGGATCCGTTTGCAGCAAGGATTCTGAAGGATCATGTAGGGAAACGGAAGAAAAGATTTCCTGCCAAGACTCACTCTGGACTCCGAGGGTAAATGCAGAAAGATGGCTGACCATGGGAGCAAAAGTAATGCTAGCTGGTTGACCATTAAGTCTGTACTCAGTCCGGGCCCTTCGGCTTTAGACTGTCATTTCACTCAGCCTGGTGACATAGTGCACACTGACCTGGTAAAGACATATTTCAGAAACCGCGACAGTACTAGCAGCTGTGAGAGCTTTCTTCCACAGACAGGGGACAGAGACCCCGACAGGCCTATGACCTGTTCACAGCCATGCTCCTGTCAATCATCACGCCCTCCTGATCCAACCACTATGCTTCTGTGGCTCATGGCAGAAGAGGGTTGGGGACAGGTGGGTCTGTTCTGAGAGCCATGTGTGCTTCACTAATTGCTGTCCCTTGGGTTAGAGACTGTGAGCCACAGACAATACAATAGAGGTCAAAGGATTCTGAGGCCTTAGTCCCAGAATTACAAGTGTGGCCTCCAGAGGAACAATGGTCTTCATAGTTGTATCAGTTACATTTGGCCGTCTTCAGTGTCAGCTACTTTTCTGATTTCTATGCTCTAAGGCAGCTTAGGAGAGGACATTGTCAGGAGGCCATGGTGGCAGGGGTTTAAGGACGCAGCTGTCACACTGCCTCTGCAGCCAGGACACAGAGACAGGAAGGTCCCTTCCTCCTTCTCATGCAGCCTTGGATCCCAGCCCATGGAATGGTGACCCCTAAATTTACCATGGCCCCTCAATGAACCTAATCTAGAATGTCCCTCACAGGCACACTCAGAGGTGTTCCCACGGTGACTCTGAACCCAGCCAAGATGGCAATTTTAACCAGCATGTCAGATGATCATTGGGATGAGGAGAGGCAGCCGTGGCCAGCTGTATATATGTGTTTGTGTGTGTACATACATGTGTGCATGTGTGTATTTCTGTATTGTGAGCACACACGTGTATGTGTGCCACAGCACACATATAGTAGTTGGAGAACAACTTGCAGGAGCCAGCTCTCTCCTTCCCCCACATGAATACTGACAACTCGATTTTGGTCATCAGGGCGGGTGGATGGCTTTATGCACTATAGTGGTTTGAATAAGAAATGTCCCCAAAGCTGGGTTGGTGGTGGCACAGACCTTTAATCTCAACACCTCAGGAGGCAGAAGCAGGCTGATCACTGAGTTCAAGGCCAGCCTGGTCTACAGAGTGAGTTCCAGGACACCCAAGGCTGCTCAGAGAAACCCTGTCTTGGAAAAGAAGAAATGTCCCCATAGGTTCATGAACACCTGGCCTCCAGTTGGTGGCACTGTTTGGGGAGGTGACGGGAGGTACAGCCTTGCTACAGGAAGTACACCACTGGCAGCAGACTTGGAAAGTTTCTAGCCTGTCCCCACTTGCAGTTTCTTCTGTCTGCTTTGTGTTTGCAGTTGAAGCTGTGATCTCTGACAAGCTTCCGGCTCCTGCCTCAGTGGTCGCTACTTGCTGCCATACCTCCTCACTATGACGTACTTTTATTCCTCTGGAGCCAAAATAAACTCTTCCATAAGTCGCCTTAGTCATGGTGCTTTATCACAGCAACAGAAGAGTAACTGATGTCCCAAACTGAGCCACATTCTGCTCCAGGTGTCCTTAAAAGAAGAAGTAGGACTCCGAGAGATACTACCAGATACATGCACGCACAATGTGTGTGGGCTGACAAGCACAAGAAGGCTGCCATTTGTGTCTGACCTCCAGAACAAGAAGGAAGAAAACCTCTGCTTGAAGCTGCATGGTTTGCTGTATTTTGTTAGAGTGATTTGACAAACTACTACAAGGCGCCTGAGGGAGGTGTATCTTTGCGCAGCCCTCCATCTCTGTGGAACTGAGAAATACGAAGGCTGTGCCCAGAGGGGAAGGCTCAGCCTCACCACTCACCCAGGCAGTTGTGTCCATCATGGGCCAGCATGAAGCCATCAAAGCAGGTGCATCTGTAGTTCCCAGGGATGTTGATGCAGTCATGGACACAGCCCCCGTTGTAGTAGTCGTTCTCGCACTCGTCGATGTCTGTAAGCGTGGAGACACGAGAACTATCAGACTAAGAGCTTGGGTTCCACGAGTCACTGTGATGAGATTGTCTGCATTGGGTTCACTTGTGGGCATGTCTGTGGGGCATTGTCTTAAGGAATTGATATGGGAAGACCCAGCCCACTGTGGGTGGCATCATTCCCTAGGCAGGAGGTTCTGAACTGGACAAGAGTGAAGAAATCAAGCAGAGCTCACACAAGCAAGCAAGCAAGCATCAAGCACTCATTTCTCTCTGCCCTTGTCTGCGGGTGGATGTGACTAGCTGCTTGAAGTTCCTATCTTGCCTTTCCCACCATGGTGGACTGTATCCTGGAGTTGCAATCAAGAGTGAAACTTCTTTTCCCATAAGTTGTTTTTTTGTCATGATATAATTTTTTAAATCGCAACATCAGAAATGAAATTAGAACAGGGGATAACTCAACAGCTAGTCAATAAAATACACTTGGGAGGACTAAAGAGTCATTTGGAAACACTCTTGGCTCAGCAGCAAGGCTAACAACCAGTTTTCAGAAGAGTCACATTGTGTTGGTATAGGTGTGTGTCGGGGGTGGGGCTTCTAGTTCCCCGCCATGGCAAAGCAGGTAAGAGTCAAGCCTGGCTCTGGCTCCTTCTAAAGACTGTCAACACTATAAACACATGGGTGCTTCTACATCCATGAAAACTAGCTCTTTTGAAGCAGGGAGACCAAGTAAAATAAACTCTGCACATCACCGGGAAGTGTCATCTCTGGAATGAAAGACTGTCCACTACCCCCCTTCCCCCAGTAGCTGCTTTCCCTACGGCCCGAGGCCTGGCCTTCAGCTGTTCCAGCTTCCTTGTTATAACAAAGACTTCTGTCTTATAAACAATGGTCAATAGCTCTAGTAAAGGTCATTCTTTTTGCTGTTTTAAGTCCTTTTTCAACATTTCCCAGCAGGGGTCAAAGGGCTATAAGTTCTGGGGTTCCAGAAAGAAGAATAAGAACATGTCTGGTTAACATACAATGAGCTGCTTCTAAGCCCAAGTGGTTGGCTGGACTGTACGCTGTTGTCTCTAAAGTCCTTACAAGGACTGTGCTGACTAGACTTCTGTCAACTTGACACAAGCTGAAGTCATCTGAGAGGAGGGAATCTCAATTAAGAAAATGCCTTCATAAGATCAGACTGTATGCAAACCTGTAGAGAATTTGATCACTAAGGCCATTGTGGGCGAGACCATCCTAGGGCTGGTTGTTCTGGATTCTGTAAAGAAAGAAGGCTGAGCAAGCCATGAGGAGAAAGCCAGTAAGCAGCACCCCTCCATGGCCTCTGCATCATCTCCTGCCTCCAGGTTCCCACCTTGTTTGAGATCCTGTCCTAACTACCTTTAGTGATGGACTACAAATGTGGAAGCGTTTCCTCCCCAACTTGCTCTTGGTGATGGTGTTTCATCATAGCCATAGTTAACCTGAGACAGGGACTCAGCCCCAGTCCACTTGCACAGGGCACTGAAGGAAGGCACAGGGAAGATAAAACCTTGTCAAAGGCCACACACATAGAAGAGATGCAAGCAAGATTCCAAGAGGTGAAGCATAACTCTGGCTCCCAGGCATGACATGGCTTCCAGGCACAGACGGACCCCACCAGCCATGGTCTGGAGGTCTGGCACCTCTGCTAGGTCTTTGGCCACACCACTTGCAAATACTCCTTGAGCTCAACACCTTCTAGTCACCCTGAGCCCAGCCTTCATGGACTCTAGGATGACCTTTGTAGAGAAGGAGCATGTCATAGCTGAACCGAAAGTGATTCTCAAGACACAGAAGAAGCATTTCCCAGACAAAAGAAGCATTTCCTCTCCCATCTGCCAGGAGTGGACGTTTGAGTTGAAGTTCTAGTGGAAGGTGGGACCCCACCTTTCTGACCCCACACCTGGAGTGGGGCAGGGAAATCCCGGAGACCTATACTCCCACCAGCTGGTATACAAAAGAGCCATGCACATTTGATGCTTACTATAGTATAGGAAAGCTAGCCTGGAAATCCAGGAGCTCGCTCACTTCGGATTCTTCTAGGAAGAGTTTAAGCATGGCACAGACACCCCAAGGGGCAAAACCTATAACCTGTGAAAAGATCAGATGTATGAGCCCAACCTGATACCCAGTCAGCCAGAGCAGGGAAGAACAAGGTAGGTGTCCACAAAGGTCTGGGAGGTATGATGCTCTGTCCCTACGCACAGTGACCACCCGTGTCATCTGGGGAAGAGAACTGAGTCACAACGTGTCGGAATCATCTTTATCCCTGACTTTAAATATACCTAATAGTTTAAAGAACATTAAAGCAAGATGCAAGGCCTTAGGTTTATGGAAAGTGCACCAAGCATCATCACTACTGAGGGATGCCCACTGCTTTCAGGTTTTGCATGCAGCCCTGGTCGCTCAGAGTCCTGCATACATCATTCTAAGTATGTTTTCTAGGCTTCAATCTACATCTCTGAGGCAATGCATCCTGGCTTTAACTCACAGAGCTGCATAGCTCCGGGATTTCCCTACATGAGCAATATCGTTTTCCTTCAACATCACAGAGAACAAGAATAGTTTTTTCCTTTTTCCTTTGTGTGTGTGTGTGTGTGTGTTTCATGCAAGGGTGTGCAGGTGTGTGAATGAGCATCTAGAGGTCAGAGGTCAACATTGGCTGTCTTTCTCTATTGCTCTCATCCTAATTTTTGAGACAGGGTCTCTCGATATGAACCCAGAGCTCCCTGATTGGGCAGCTAGGCTGGATCCCCAATCAGCTCCAAGGATCCAGTTATCCCCACCCCCAGCCCGTTCCTTCACCATTATCCTTAAGGGCTGGAGCCACAGGCACAGGTCCACCTGGCTTTTTGGTTTTTAACCTAAGTGTGGCTTTTCTTTAACATAGTAATAGGCTTCCTTCTACTGTCTGCCCACATGGCCATCACCTCTCACTGAATGACCCAGCATCCTCCCTGCAAGCTGGTGGACTGATCCCAGCAGAATCTGCATGTGGAGCAGCCAGATTGACAGAATAGACTTGTATGCCGTGTTTGGGTGAAATAACCTTTCTTGTGCTGCCCCTTAAAGAGTAGCGGGTCAGCCTTCCGGAAACAAGAGCCCCTCAGACCTCAGTGCAGTCTTGTAGATAGCTGCTTTTTACGGCTGATCAAACTGAAGTGCAGAGAGGTCAGAGACTGTTCAAAGTCACTTAGTAGGAGACAGGACACGCACATCCCTCCCTCTAGGTCACACTGTCTAGCACAGGCCAGCTACGGGCAAAACACTCCGTACAAGCTTTGATCCTGAGACAGTGTTACCTGGCCACTCAAGTGCTGTCCACCCCTCTGCCCTTCCACGGACTCTTCCTCCATTCACACACATGTAAATGCCTTTCCATTTGCTCAGTCACTAGCCAGCAAGCCATACTGTCATTCAGCCAAATCCTCCTGTGTCTATAGTCTCTATGGCATAGCTCCCCAAATTCCCACCCAGCACCTCTCTCACTTACCTATTTATGCCAAAAACATACTCACCTTAATACATAAGCTGGTGGATTATCTTCCCATTAACCAGTCACCTATAAACAAATCCATTTACCCAGGCAAACATTCATTCATATTCAAATTCATATCCATCCATTCATACATACATCTATATATTTGGGTGTATACTGTCCTCCCATTAATTAAAAAAAATGGATCCACACACCTGTTCATTCATATGTCCATTCAAATGTTTAACCACCCATTCATAGATTCATGGATGCTAACACTCACCCTCCAAACACACACACACACACACACACACACACGTGCACACACACATGCACACACACTCACACACTCATACACACTCACATGCACGCACCCTGCCTACTCATTCATCCTCACGTCCAACATACAAACATTCATCCCTCTATCCATCCAATCTTCCCTCTACTCAATCATTTCCTTCCTTTAAACAGTTTAAACATAAATAAATACAATAAGGTTTTCAGAAATAAAGGTTTAAGACAGAGAAAAACAAATGAGGTGGGCTGGCAACACTGTTCAGTGATACAGCAGGTCATCCCAGCCCAGCCATAAAAGGCGAGCTTCCTAAGTACCCACAGAGAAGGAAACACAATCTATTATAGGGCTACCATGTCCACAACATGCAACGAAACCAGCTGTTCAGTGGTGGTAAGATCTGAGCATCCATAGGTCTCCAAATAGGGGGACATTCCTTCTCCTGATTGGGGAGAATCACCCCGATGTGGCCTAAGTTTTTGCTATCAGGATGTTAAGTAGCTTCAGCACCATAGCAGAAGATGCAATAAAGCAACTGTTGAATAGTCAATGAAGTGATTTCTAGGCTTTCCTCTCACTGAGACTCCATAAGGAAGGCCATAGTAGATGCCGATCTATGGAATTTGGGGTTACAGATGCTCACTGCAGTGGCCAGCTTTTTGTGTGTCCAGAGATCTGAACTCAGTCGTCAGGCTTGTGTGACAAGTGCTTTTACCCACTGGACCATCTACTAGCCCACCACCTTATTCTTTGAGACAGGGTCTCACACGGAACCTGGAGCCCACTGATTCAGGTGAAACGCAGGCCAGGGAGCCTCTGTCTTCATCTCCCCAGTGCCGGGATTCCAGGCACACATTACTCCGACTGGTGTTTATGGGGACTGGTGATCCCCAGGCTTGCACCAACCGAGCCATTCCCTAGCCTCTTTCTAGGATGTTAAATAGGATGCAGGTACTCTAGGAATGCAGGCATGTAGCGGAAAGCCAGCCTGGGATGGCAGAGACAGAGCTGCGTGACAGTTGGAAGTGGGGGCGGGTCCCACCTTATTGAGGAGAGGCTCCAGGCCCTCCCCCCCCCCCTCAGGCAGTGACTGCATTTAATTCCACCCTCTCCTCCCACTCCTCTTCCTCCTCCTCTTCTTCTTTCTCTTCTTCCTCTTCTTCTTCCTTTTCCTCCTCCTCCTCCTCCTCCTGTTAGAGCCACATCTTCAGGGTGCATGGGGATGAGAAAAGCAAGTCTTCTTGCTCCAAAAAGTCATTAAGAAGCAGGGCCACTGAGAGAAAGGCATGAGCATTCTGTCTCCAGGATGCCTTGACTTGAAACTGCAGGGTGGTAACGAGGAAGATAGAGGAGAGCTTCCACCGAAAGGGTGCGGTCCACCAGCTTACTACCTACACTGCTCTTCCTTCTGCTCAGATTGTTTATTAATTAAAAATGTTTAGTAATTAAATTTTTATTAAATTAATTTCTTTTTGTGTGTGTGGTAAAATTTTCAATTACATTGGTGTGTGTGTGTGTGTGTGTGTGTGTGTGTGTGTGTGTGTGCGCACATGGGAGTCAGAGGACAGCTTGAAGGAGTTCATATTCTCCTTCCACTATGTGGGGGGGTCTCAGGAATCGAACTCAGGTCATCAGCCTTGACAGCAATCACCTTCACTCTGTGAGCTGTCTCGCTCTCCTTCTTTTAATGAAAACTTAGTTCCCCTTCAAGGATAGTTTTCAACATCCAACAGAGCAGGACAAACAACACAGGAACCATGCATCATGGGCCTTTTCAAAGGTCACATGGTCCTCTTTTCCTCTATTAAAATGTTAGCTTGCACACCATCCCACAGCGACGGTCTTGAGCCAGCAGCACTGGGATGGACCTCAAAGAGGATGAACTTGTTTTCCTCCCATTTAATTCAAAATTGATCTTCACTGCCTTATAAAATATATATTTATTCTGTGGTGTCTAGAAGATTCTTTCTCAATGAATCAGAGCACTTTCTCATTTTATTTTAATACTGTTTTAGGATACATTTTTTTTCTCTTTTCTTTTTAAGTCAAAGCTGGCAGGAAAACCTCAAAGGGAAGGTTTCGAAAGTAACTACACTTTTACTCTTGGGGGGCCATTACTGACAAGTCCCACCTCCCCCTGACTGGCATTTTTGTAGACATTCCTCCTGGACAGGAAGCCCCATTGCTCTAACAAAGACCCAGTCCCTGACTGGGCGCTAGCTTGTCCCCCCTTTGTCTGTCGCTTTAGGAAGACCATGCACTCTTTAGATAAACGTCCATTCTGGGAGGGATGTATGGCTTAGGAAGCTGAGTCCTCATTGATGAATAAATCTTAATCCGGTTTGTTGGCTAATTATGCTCTTGGGAAGGTAGTTTCTCTCTGCCTCGCAGGAAGGATTAAGTCCCCTGTCTCCGGTGGTGCGGGGTTAAGCTCCAGGTCTGTAGTGAGTGAGTAATGAGACCGGCTCTCTGAGGACTCCTGGCATCCATCGATCAGGTTTCCCTTCTATTGAGACAATGCCAGAAGTGGGCCCAGCAGTTAATTATGGGAGAGGTCAAAGGTCACGCAAAACCAACACCAGTCTACATTCGTCCTCATTCCTAACTGCGGACAAGGTCCACGGCTCAGCCAGAGGCAGTGAGGGTCTCCCTACCCTGCTCTGAGATCTGAGATAACCGTGGGTCTGCAGCTACTCGGTGACCTCTTCCAGTGTCCCATATAGCTTCCGGCCACCATTAAGTCCACTTTGCAGGGCGTTAAGTGCACTTTCCACACCCCAAGCACCTTCCCTAGCCTTGGCTTCTAATCACCCTGGTTTGGGATTTGGTGTCTTGCCCCTTCTGAAGCTTACTATCTCCCTCCTTCTGCTCCCCCAGCTCCCCCCACCTATAGACACCAACATCACTGTGACATTGGGAGCTGCCAGTCCATGGGGACTTGTGTCTTGTTCAGCTTGAGTCTCAGAATGGAGCCAAATGTGTACAACTAGCAGTAGCTGTGTGCTGAATGAATGAACGGGGACTGGGCTGTTGCTTCCGCTGACTGGCCCTGCTATGTGTGGGACAGCACTGGGCAGTACTGCAGGGCCTGCACACAGGACAGCTCCAAGGGGTGGGCACCAACCTCTTAACTTAGCCAAGTTAAGGATCCCTGGTACCCATCGATGGGAAACTAAGACACGCAGAGCCAGGAACTGACTCAGGCTGCCTGACTTCAAAATTAACACCGTCTAGTCACAAGAGGCCACCTGCTAGGCAGTCCTATCCACAAAATGCCTCCTGAATGGGTCAGCCCAGAGACGGAATGTGTACCACTGGTGTCCAGCAGTTACGGGGGGTGGGGGGGGGTTGTGCGTCTTGGGGTTGTGGGGTGGAGGCTAAGAAATCTGTTATTTCTAAACTGGATGTGTGGGTGATCAACAGTGGATTCACTAAAAGGCACCGGCTTGCAGACTTCACACGGGTCACCTATGCAGTGTGTGAACAGCAGCTCAACAAAGCAGTCTTGAAAACAAAGAGAGAGGGCTGGGGGGGGGGGCGCAGCTCATGATTTCTCAGAACTCACACAAAACTGAGAGAAGAGAGCTGCCTCCACCGTGCCTCAGTCCTCCGCACAGCACGCTGTGGCACACGCCCCGCACGCCTCAGACAAACATACAATAATAATTTTTTTAATTGAGGAAAAGCCAGTGTTATTGTTGCATGTATCTGCAGGACAAGTTGGCTTTTTTGGCTCCTGCCTGGATGTAGGGGGACCGTGAGGGTGGTCACTTCATGCGTACAGCATTTTCTATTTTGGTTGTTTTTCAAAAAGTATCATCACTATGCATCCCAGGCCGGCCTCCAACTTTCTATCTTCCTCCACCTCTCAGGTTTTGGCATTTCAGGCATTTACCACTACATTTGGCTCAAGGATGCTCACTATGAACAATGTCACCTGCTCAGGCTGGGTTCGTGGTAGGGTGTGTTCTCCCAAGATCAGAAGGGTGTCCCTACCAAGCCATTAGGGAAAGGATGGACAAACTAACAATTCTCCCTCAACAGTAAGCTCTCCTTAGGATTCTTCCAGGTTCTGGCTTCAAGACTTCACAAAACACTAGTTGAGGGAAAATGAACCCTGGAAGTGTCTGGGGGTGGCAGCAAGGCGGGTGTGGGGCTCAGACAGCTCTGTGCTCCTTCCTGCCTATTACAAACTGGATCCCAGGAGCTATCAGTCATTCTCTCCTTCCTTTGGTAAGATGGAAGGAAGCGTGTGCTGCAGACCTTGAAACTCTTCAGGGGCTCCAAACCCGGCCCCCAGACCATCAGAGGTACAAAGGTGCCAGCAAAGGTCTCAGTTCAAGGGCAGAGAGCTGGCCTATGTTCCCTGGATGGCATAGGGATGTCCACAGAGTAGGTCGTGAACACTTAGCTTGTCAGCAAGCCTGGGATGATAGCAGCTGAGACCCAGGCCTCTCAGCTCAGCTTTCAGTCCGCACTGCAGCCAGGCAGCCTGTTGAACCTGAGTTGAACTGACCTGTGTGGATGGGCTCCCAATGTTCCCTCCTAAATCCATGTAGGGTGTTAACCCCAAAATAACAGAAGTCACAGAGGCGATCACCCTCATGGCAACTGACTAAACCTTCACTGTGGGCTGGATAGGAAGGACTATCTCCACTCCCTACTCACGGGGCAAGTGAGCTGGAGAACCAGAACCTCAGCATGAGCAGGCTAGCTTTGGACTTGGTGCCCTTAATCTGGATGAAGCCACCCAAGGGCAGCCCCATGGCTCAACCAACCAGAGATTTATGCCCCATGGTATTTACCGGGGATCAGGATACCTGCCTGCCCTCATTCTGCTCCTATGTCAGGCCTCTTGCCCTCAACCTGGACCCTGGCCACAAGGAGGTACCAGCCTGGCTTCAGGGAGGAAACAACAGGAACCCAGTGAGGTCCAGGTCTGCCTGTGGGACCGGCAATGGGAAGGGACAGGTGGTTGAATTCTGCTGATGGTCAACAGCATTTGTTACCTCCAGGGTAGCAAGCACCATGAGCACGTTAAAGCCCGAGAGACCACATGGGGACATGGGTCCATTCTCAGCTCCATAGCCCTTCACCAAAAGGGAGGCCTAGGCAGAACATTTTGGAGACCCTGGAAGGAATGGGGAAAGATCAGCCCTGGCCGCTGTTAAGAGCCCAGGTCTGAAGCAACCACTGCTGCTGCTACAGACCCATTCCTCCCAGGGATGCAGCCTGGATCCATCTGGAAGGCCCAGTCAGGGCAGCCTCCGGGACCCCCTGACCTTGCCCATATACACAAGTCCCCGGAGCTCTTTGTCTCAAGGCCTTTGGGGAAGGCCGATATCCATTTCAGTAGCACTCAAAGGCCAACGAGCCCACAGTTTATTTTCTTAGAAATAATGGTTTTTTTCTGGTTAGCATTCCTCTGATCGAAACACAAATACAGCCACTGTAATAAGAAGCAGCTGAGGGGAGGGGGGCGGGAAGGCCCGCAGGCAGCCCTGGGAAGGTCTGCCACTTGAGGAGGGGGCATGCAGGATACCCAGGGGGTGGGAAGCCAGGTGGAAAAGGAGCTTTCGAGGGAAGAGCCCAACACAGAGCCTGTGAGGCTGCCTCCAACACCCTCTAGAGCAGTGGTTCTCAACCTTCCTAACTGTGACCCTTTAATACAGTTCCTCATGCTGTGGTGACACCCCAACCCTAAAATTATTTTCATGGATACTTCATAACTATAATTTTGCTACTTTTATGGATGGTGATGTGAACATCTGATATGCAGACTACCTGCTACGTGACCCTTGTTGGGGGTCGTGACCCACAGGTTGAGAACCACTGCCCTAGAGACAGGCTCCCTCCACAACCTCTACTCAAGGGCATGCCCTCAGGCAGGTGTTGCTCCTCCCGCTGTCAAGGGAGGCAGACTGAGGAAACCAAGGCTCCAGATAACCCATTGTTTGCAGGATTTGTGGGGGTCAGTGAGCCCCTCTGAGCTGCCGTCTACTCACCTGCCCCAGAGCAGGAGGCAATGTCGGAGACCTGCGTCTACTCCACTCTCCTAGAGAGGCTTGGATGACACCTCCTCTAAGAACATCCCACACCTTCCACTCCACCCTGATGTCATCCCTACCATGGGCAGGGGTGGATACCTGAGTCCTGCCTCTGTCCACTGAAGGTTTCTAACTCATTTTGTCTTGCCCAACCTCCTACATCTACTGAGTGATGACAGGAAACACACCTGGGCCAGCACTAACAGCGAGGAGACCCTTAGCTAACACTCTGGACACTCTGGACCAGATCCCACATTCTTCAATACAAAACCACCAAGTGCATGAGGTTTTCACTGTCTCCTGCTACAGACAATCATGGGCCCCAACAACTCTCTCAGTGACCTAAACTGCCATTGACTGGGACCAGTCACAAGCTACCCTTCTGTGCTGGCATTTTTTGGAGGGGGGATATTTTTTTATTTTATGTGTATGAGTCTTTTGCTTGTGGGTACGTATGTGCACCACACGTGTGACTGTTACCCACAGAGGTCAGAAGAGGGTGTTGGATCCCCTGGAACTGGAGTTGCAGAAGACTGTAAGCCACCAAGGAGCTGCTGAGAATTGAACCTGGGTCCTCTGCAAGAGCAACCAGTGCTCTTAACTGCTGAGCCATCCCTCCAGCCCCCGCCCCATCCCTGCTCGTCAGGTTTAACTGTTATCTTGGCACAACTGAGACTCTGGGGAAAGCGTCTCAGTGAGGGGCCATCTAGGTCAACTTGACCTATGGGCATGGCTGTGGAGACTTGTCCTAACTGTCAACTGACGTGGGAGGACCCAGTGCAGTGTGAGTACCGTTCCCTGGTTTTGGGCCCCCGACTCTGTACACGTGGAAAGGGTTCGCTCATCCCTAAGCAAGCAGGCAGCATGGCTGCGTTGGTCTCTGTTTTCTTGAGTGTGGCCCTGACATGTCTACCTGAGTTTCTGCCCTGATCCCCCACAATGATGGACTGCACTCTGGCTCTGTAAGATAAAATACACGCCCCCATGTTGCTTTTCATGGGAATATAATGAAAAATTTCTCATAGAACAGAACAGAAATGGGACCACCACCTAATTGCTACTGAGACTAAGTAACTGGGCGCTTCAAGTCCAGATTCCTCTTGCCCTGCTGGTCTTCTGGATCCCAGCTTTCATCTTGGGTGCACACACATTAGCATAATTGCATGTTTTCAGACTTAGGGGGAGGAGAGTCCCCCCTTGCTAGCTCCCTACCCCCAGCCTTTCCTGCCTTCCCCTGCCTCAAGCATCACTCTACCTGGAGTTTCAATAAAGTGTGCTGTAATCTGGTGGAAATGACTTAACAAGACCTCGGCCGTTATGTGCTATGAAGGCCAATTGGTTTTAGTTCTTCTTTTTTTTTCCCCCTTAATGACAAACTAAATGAATGCCGGGTGTGTTATTAAGAGTTTGGTTAAAACCCTTTAATGACTTGCTCTGTAATCTGCCTAACTTTACTGATTGACAAGGACCCCCCTGGGGATATAAAATCCAGGAAGTGACTACTTACATCCATTACGTACATGCTAATTTTGCAACCTCTGATGGTTGTCATTTTTTTTCTTTTTCACACACATTTACCCCGAAAGGAAAATAGTAATATATTTAATATACTGTGGCCAAAACAAAATCTCATTTCCCCCAAGAGCTTTAATTGCAGCATTTTGAAAAGGGCCTGAGTTGAAACTTGCGAGAGGAATAAACCACTTGAATGAATGGTCTCAAAATTAAGTACACATAGACTGGCGATGTGCGCCATGGGTTCAGACTAAACAGCCATTAGCGGGGGGGGGGGTGGTGGTGGTGGAGGTGGGGGTCTCGGTTATTTAAACAAGCCATTTGAGGGTGGTTTGCTCCTTGTTTGAGGCCTGGTCCTGATTATTGACGAGAGCTTTTAATTAAGATTAGTAAGACCCAATTCAAGCTATAATTTGGTCCTTTTCCTTCGCAAATGTCTATGAAAGCAAGGTGATTAAGGTTAAATGGGTTGAAGCCTGTAACGAGGATGAGCTGCCCACTCCTGGCCCCAGCCTGCCCCTCTGGCAGGAGGAGCACCGACAGGCCTGGTTAATTCAGAACAGGGGGCTGGCTGGTACAGGGCTGGCCTCCCTGGCCTCCAAAAGGCCCGTGATTAAACAGTCGGCCCTGTGAGATACAGATGCACTCGCTTAGCCAATCAAGGGAGAAGAACTGGGAGAGAGAGTGTGCAAAGGTCCCGGGGTAGAAAGAAGCTGGATTTTGAGGAGTAAATGAAGGTAGCTAGGGTGCAATAAGGGAGGGAAGGATTTTTTTTTTTTAAAGTAGCTCAAAGTGTTCAGGAAGAGACCAGGGATGAGCCCAAGGGGAGGGGCTCCATGGATGACCCCCCAAGGGAGAGGGGCTCCATAGATGACGCCCAAGGGGAGGGGCTCCATGGATGACCCCCAAGGGAGAGGGGCTCCCACCTATTCCAAGGGACATGATCCTAGTGGGTCACAGTCATAAACCTTTCTCTAGGGAACAGCTACAGAGAACAGGGTTTCTATGGCCTCTTCTATCATTCCACAACGAGGGAACCCGGGAACCCTCTCCCTACAGTCTTCAGACAGACACTTGAGACCCCATGGCTGATGGCAGCCATGCTAGCCTCTGCTGCCTCTCAGCTGGATCACCCAACTGAAGATTGAGCTCTCTGAACCCAGTTTCCCTAGATAAACACTGTCACTGGTCCAGCCAGTCACAGGCTTCAGCTTCCTCTCAGTGGAGTGTGTGAGGCTCAGCAGGCCTTTCCTGACAGTCTCTGGTCTGGTAACTGCCTTCTGATAATAGGATTGGGCCAGCCTTGGAAGAGTGATGTGGGCCATCACAGCCTAGGACATTGGGCTCTGAGGAAGGATGGTGACAGACAGGTGGGAAGTCACCTGTTTGGGAATCAGGGAAAGCTTCCTGAAGGAGGTGACCTTGGAGATATGTCCCCTCCCTTCACAGCTAGGTTCCTGGGATAGAAATCAAACAGGTGACAGCCAGCAGTCCTTGAGGCAGGCCCAGGAGGAGCCCAGGAACATACAGTGGAGAACCAGCAGGGCAGACAATGGATGCATGAATGGGTCTGGAAAGGGCCACCAGGAGGACCGATCACGGGCTACACAAATCACAGAGCAAACTCTTCGGCCTCATCAGTGACCCAAGGCAACCCCATTTGGCCTCAGCAAGCCCCTTGCACCAGTCACAGTGTCAGCCTGCTGCAAGCCCTCTGCCAGCATCAATACATGGCAGGATGAGATGATAATTAAACAGAAACAGAGACTGCCTCAATATCATCTGCATCCCATCGCCATAGTCACCGTCAGCACCATAGTCACTCTCTCCATCATCAGCATCACAGTCACCTCACCATCATCTGCATCCCATCGCCATAGTCACCATCAGCACCATAGTCACTCTCTCCATCATCAGCATCACAGTCATCTCACCATCATCTGCATCGCATCGCCATAGTCACCATCAGCACCATAGTCACTCTCTCCGTCACCAGCCTCACAGTCATCTCACCATCATCTGCATCCCATCGCCATAGTCACCGTCAGCACCATAGTCACTCTCTCCATCACCAGCATCACAGTCACCTCACCACCATTACCACTGTTATCAACATCACAGTCCGTACCATCAGTCTTTCTGTGACTGACATTATTAATATCATCATTACCCTCACCTTCACCGTCACCATCTTCACCACCCTCACCAATGTCACCTTAGCCATAACGGTCATCTAAGTCAAATCTGCCAGGCAGTTGTGACGCATGTCTTTTGCCCAGACTCTTGGGAGGCAGAAGCAGGCAGACCTCTGTGAGTTCAAGGCCAGCCTGGTCTACAGAGAAAATTCCAGGACAGCCAGGGCTGCACAAAGAAAATCTGTCTCAAAAAACCAAATCTATCTATCAATCCATCTATCAATCCATCTATCTATCTATCTATTATCTATCTATTTATCCATCCATCTATCCACCCATCATCTATCTATCTATCTATCTATCTATCTATCTATCTATCTATCTACAAAGATACAGTTTGTCATG
This sequence comes from Grammomys surdaster, assembly GCF_004785775.1. NCBI lineage: Eukaryota > Metazoa > Chordata > Mammalia > Rodentia > Muridae > Grammomys > Grammomys surdaster. The sequence goes on from NW_021620598.1 coordinate 892,504, forward strand.
TGGCTTGCCCAAGACCCTGGGTTTGGTTCTCAGCACTGAAAAAAAAGGTAGAAATGAAAAGCACCAGGTCATCATCACCTGTTAGCCCTGCTACCATCACCACAGCAACAGCTATCACTCCCTACATGCCAGGCTATGCTATCATGCTTTAAATACATCAGCACACTTAACTCTTGCCTTCTACAAAGTAGCTGCTAAAATCGTGCTCATTGCACACACAGAGGTTGAGTGTCTCACCCGGATACAAAGGCGGGATGTGAATCCCAGCAATCTAGCTAAATGTCTATTCCTTAATGACTCTGCTCAGCTGAACAAGGACCATTCAGAATGTGACAGACAGCAGTGACCATGGCAGACCCAGCAATGGGCTCTCATCCCGATCCAGGCAAGGCCCTTCTCTCTCAGGTCTCCCATGGACCATCTAAACAAGGAAATGAACATCTGGGTGGTCTCTGCGCTCGCTCAGGCCACTCTGAATGTGGCTTCTCAGCCCCCACAGATGTGTCTGGAGTCTTCTGGGGGTAGCCATCTTAGGGAGTCTGATGGTCTCTGTGTTAATAGTCCAGCAGGCTGCCCTTATGCCAACCAGTGCCTGGCTGTGAGTCTCCAGGAATAAGGACATCCAAGACAAGCAGGCTGGGCCTACCCAGGCCCTCAGAACCCAGGCTAACCAGCATTTGCTGTGCATTAAGTCTGTCACTGATAACTTCAGCCCCTAGGCACCACCAACTGAAGGGCAGGGCACATGGTACCATGAGGATTACCTCCAATGTGTGTGGCACTGAGGGACTCCGAAAGGTCTTTACCATTCACAACCCCCTGCAGCTTGCAGCTGCCGTAACAGCATATGGTGGCAGGTAACAAACTCATCTGCGTGTTTAATACTGGGAGTTAGGCGTCCAGGCAGGAGGACTTCACACACTGCACTGTATCCTGGGCCCAGTCTTCAAGATGAGTAGAGAACAGTTTGGGCTCACAGAGCCCAAGAAGACCCTGAGACTTGCTGAGGGCAAATTACTGCCCAGTGCTTATGTTAGAGGTGTGCTGCAACCAAGGCGCCTCACAGAAGCCAGGCTGTTCCCTGGTTTCCTCTCACATGAAAACGGCACCACCACAGAAGAGATCCGCCTAACAACTCCCGTGCTCCCACTTCCCACCACCCTCCACTCATCTGAACTCCAGTCAGGGCTGGGGAGATGATTCAGACTAAACATATTCTACTGACCAGGGACATCACCAGCCCTGCCCCAGGAACTGGGAGCAGAATGACAGACTTTGTAAGTGAGGTGCTCCTGGGTTCCCGGGGTTACAGCCAGATGTATACTGTGTGAGAGAGATGGCTCTGACACCTAGCCCTCTGTAAACAAGGTTGGGGGATGCAAGATATGAAATTAGAACCCAGAGTCAGAAAAGTAACAATGGAGGGCAGCCAAGGGCCTTCTGGGAGTGTAGTGGGAATATGATGCAGGAGTGTGCACGTGTGTTCCAGCACGCCACTCCAACCTCCTTCTGCGGCAGAGACGGGGGGGGGGGGGGAAGGCCCACAAAGCCAGGTGGCTGAGCTGGTCGTCGCAAACAAGAGTCTGGCTCTTGGGCTGGGACATAGCTCAGACATAGAGTGAACACCTAGCATGCAGGGAGCCCTAGGTCTGATCCCTAACTAGGTTTAGTGTTACACATCTGTAATCACAGAAATGGAGGCAGGAAGATCAGGAGTTCAAGGTCAGCTTCAACCACATAACAAGTTCAAGGACAGCTTTAATTACATAACAAGTTCAAAGCCAACCTGGACTACGTGAGATTCTTCCTCAAAATGAACTAAATATGTCTCATCCCAGGACTCCATCAGCATGGGGAGTTTAAGCTGAGCTCTGAAGGGCTTCAGAGAAACAGGCAGGAGATGATATGAGCCGAGGGCAGTAGACAGCAGGAGCTGGGCTGTGAGGACAGGCCAGCTCAGTGGCTTTGGTTAGCAGAAGGGTTGTGCCAAACATGACCCTACTTTGCTGGAACATCGGGTCTTAAGGACAAGGAGAGGTTCAGAAATTACATACACACCTTCATTTGTATCACCTGGACCACTGAGCTACCCACCCTCCAGGGCCTACCAGTAGCCTTGCACTTGACCTGTTCTCTCTACCTGCTGCCCAGGCACTTCCCAGAGGTCTGTGGGTCACATCAGCTTCCCTGCAGCTCCTGGGGACCCAAGCAAGCTGACACCAAGCAGGACCCATGAAGATGGGTCTCAGCTCTCAGCCCGTAGAAGCTGAGTAAATGCAGTGGGTCAGTGATGTCTGCATTCCTGGGGGCACTGGGCAGCTGTAAGGCCTAGGCTCTGTAGAGCCTGGTCAGAGAAGCCAGAACATCATCCTGGTCCCATGCAATGCTTGCCCAAAGCAATCAATCCCACACTGAAGACTGAGCACCAGAGTGCCTGACTGAGGATGGGAAACCCTGGGGTTTTGTTCTGTCTGTACTGCTCTAGAACTTTGGAAACACTGCAGTCAATGCTTGTCTTTCCTATGTATAGTGAAGGTGGGTAGGAAGGGCTAGGTTAGGGGTATGTGACCAGAAAGAACAGTTTATAGATCCCAATAGCTAAGCTCTGCCCAACACACAAGGGGTCAAAATGACCATGAGACCTTTATGGGTCAGAATCCCACCTGGCTTAAACTCCTGCTTCCCAGGACCACAGAGGCTTCACATTTCTCTGTTGGGGAGACAGCCTTTTCTTTTTTCTTCTTTTCTTTTTTTCTTTTCTTTCCTCTTTCTTTCCTTCTCTCTCTTCCCCCTCTCTCTCTCCCTCCTTCCATCCCTCCCCCCTCTGTTCCTTCCTTCCTTCCTTCCTTCCTTCCTTCCTTTCTTTCTCCCTTTCTCTTTTAAGGCAGTCCAGGCTAGTCTCAAACCCACTGTATCCAAGATGGTCCAGTCTATAGATCCACTTGCCTTGAACTCTTTTTATTCTATTTTATTTTTTAATTTTTTAAATTATTTTTTGGGGGGCTGGAGATATGGCTCAGTGGTTAAGAGCACTAACTGATCTTCCAGAGGTCCTGAGTTCAATTCCCAGCAGCCAAATGGTGGCTCACAACCATCTGTAATGGGATCTGATGCCCTCTTCTGGTGTGTCTGAAGACAGTTATAGTGTACTCATATAAACAAAATAAATACATCTTTTTAAAAAATTATTTTTTGGTTTTTCAAGACATGTTTTTCTGTCTTGAAGTTTGGCTGTCCCAAAACTTGCTTTTGTAGATCAGGCTACCCTCAAACTCAGAGATCAAACTGCCTCTGTCTACTGAGTGCTGGGATTAAAGGCTTGTACCACCATGCCTGGCTTGACTCTTGAATGCTGGGATTTCAGGCGTGTACCACTATGTCTTCCCTGGGGAACAGGTTTCTACTTCTGAACCATCAACCCAGCACTCCAGGTACAGGGAGGAGAGTCTAGACATATGGATGCATGGTTTGAATCACAGACTGGGGCTAAAAAGAGGAGAGGCAGCTGAGCCAGCCTCACAGTCCGCTCATGGACAGGTCTTCTGCAGAAGCTGCAGGCTACACATGGTGGCTGGGAGGCTGGAGTTAAGGACCCAAAAGATGAGTCACCCTGGGCTTTTACTGATTCCCATACATAGTCTGGACATACAAACAATCATTCCACCTTAATATCATCAAGAAAAAAAAGGGGCTAAAATTTAGGTGAGAGCCCAGTACCCCACATTTTCAACTTTTGCCCTCCAGGTGATTAGCTATGTCTCTTGGAAGCCTGCAGGACTGACAGAAGCCTGAACTGCCCATGTCCACAGAGCTGGGCTATAGGACCAGCCTGCTGGTATGCCACAGGGCAGGCCTCGGCCACCTCCCTCTGGATCTGGCTTAGGGAGGGCTGAGAGAACTCACCTTCACACTGCCTCCCTTCCCCTTTGTAGCCGGGCTTGCAGAGACATTTGTAAGACTTGGGTGTGTTCTGGCAGATGGCATCTATGTGGCAATCGTCTGTGCCCTCTGAGCACTCATCCACATCCGTGGCTCCTGTGAGGGAGGGGAAAGTGCAGGTGAGGCATGCTGGAAAGACATCTGAGACTGTGCTGGAAGTTCATGCTCCTATCCTACCACTGACCACTGGGATAGCTAACATTAACAGTCACATGTCAGTTTGATGTGACAAGGGGCAAATTGGTAGCATCCTTGAGGCAGCTTCTCTGTGCCAGACCCACGTCCCCTTACATCTGGTCTTTGTTTTCATAACAGTCCCATTAGGTATATCCATTATCCTCACTCAGGATAAGGAGAAGCTGAAGGCTAGAAAAACCTCTCTGTGGATCTAGGTTTCCCCACAGGCATCCTTTCAAGTCCCCAGTCCTCCTTCTGAAAGAGTCCTCAGAAGAACTCAGATCCAGCCTCAGGGCTGCAGATGAGGAAGCTAAGGCAGAATGGTGTACAGGTACCAAACAGAGGCCATCTGAGGAGGCTGCAGGTAACCTAGACATGAGATCCCGAGACAGTGGAACTGTGGGAGGGATCATCCCCTAGGCTCTGACCCAGAGCAGAGTCCATAGATCTGCCTTCCTTTGCCTCTGCCAACCCAGGATTCAGATAGTCAATACTCATAGGCCAGCTTCTAGATGCCCAGCAACATCCAGGCTCAGAGGGCTCTGGTGAGCCCTCCCTCCCAACCCCAGCACATAAATCCAGAAAGCTACAGCCATGGTTGCATAGTGGGAATGGACTTCTGCACATACAATGGATCTCTCTCTCTCTCTCTCTCTCTCTCTCTCTCTCTCTCTCTCTCTCTTCCTGCTCTTTCACTCGCTTGCTTGCTCTAAGTTTACTCAGGGGACAGCCAGAACTTTAGGAATCTGAGGCCAGTGATGCAGGAGACTGGTTTAGGCTCCATCATAGAACAAGCTTGTCTGGGCATCCCTCTCCTTCCAGCTGGCTGGGAGTACCACACAGATGGACAGGCAGAAGGACTCAGGTGAGCAGACAAGGGACTTTCAGCAGCTGCCCTGAGGCCAGTCCCCCTGGGAGGCTCCAAATGTCCCCATCTCTTTATCCATCTGGCCTCACCCTCATGGTGCCCAATAATGTCCACTTTGAATTGATCCTCTGGCTGGACCCTGGGCTGTAGCTCTGTGCCCCTCTTCCTCACTCCAGACTACAAGGTACCAGCTCACCAGAGGGGAGAAAGGCACTAGGAAGAAGCACAGGAGATTCTTCCCTGCACATGCAAACACATGCAAAAGACAGAAACACACATGTACACATATGTAGCATCCCTTCCAAACCCAGCCACCTCTGCTCAAGTGTGTCCACTTCTGCAGTTGTCCAAAGGCAAGAACCAAGAGGCAGGCAGCATAGTACACCAGAGACCACAAGCCAAGGCCAGTCGGGAGGTCATGGGGGAGGGAAAGCTGGTCACCAAGGGACCCACTACTTCAAGGGCAGGATGCCAGAAAGGGCCAGACCACATGGAGCATCTCTAAGAGAGGCTCATCTTTCCACTTCCCATGTGTCCTGACATGAGAAGTCAGGGCATGAGAGTGAGTGTCAGGAAGTTTCCCGGGGTCCTTTCTATCTCCCACCTAGATAAGGAAACACAGAAGTTGGGAAGGGTTGGGTGGGGCTGTCTGCCTTTCAAATGATAAACTTGGCCTGGCTGAGCCAGACTGCAGATCCTGTGCAACCCTCAGATACAGGCTGCTCACTTCGACTCTGGTTTTCTTACTTATAGCCGCTGGGGCTCCAGAGTCACCAGACTTCCACAGAGCGAAAGGGGAAGCAGAAATGGATAGACACCAGGAGGGACAGAGAGGAATGGAGAGGCACACAGGACAGTCCCACAAAGGTGAAGGATCCCCAAAGCCTGGGAGAAATGCCCACGGACTATCTAATACCCTCAACAAGGCCCAGCTTCTGGAACGGGGGCATAGAAGAAAACTCAGCACCAACGGTGCAATAGCATGGACTAGCATAAACTCGCTAATACTGGATCTCTGTGGGACTCGGAGAGCAAGCCAGGACCCTCCCACCCTCTTCAAGGAGAACAAGGAAATATGTGAAAAGAGAGACTCGGTGTGAAGCTTTGCCCAGGAGCCTCTTCTGAGAAACTCAGATCATGGATGGACACCCCCACCTAGCAGTTCCTTCTGCCCGGACCAAAGGCTTCTGTGCCTGTGCCTCCGGCAGGGCCCCCTCTCTCTAATGTCCTCGTCTGTTCTGCTATTCGTGTTCTCATCCACCTCCTTCCCTATGTCTGTCCATCTCTTCTCCCCCTCCTGTCTGACAGTCCATCTGTCCATCTCTCCCCAGACATCTCCATCCTTCCTTTCTCACTCGGTCCCCTCCCTCGGCGACGCCCCTCCGAGTCCTCTCGTCTCTCTGTCTGGTGTCCATCTGTCTCCTCTCCGTCCTTTGATCTGCCTTTCTCCTTTCCGCTGTCCACTGCCTCCTCTCTCCCCTCCCTTGCCTCCTCTCCCCTCTTCCCTCCCGCGGCTGTCTTTCTGAGGGCTTCTTCCTGGGCCCTTTTGTCTGTTCCCTCTGCGCCTAGGCTCCTGTCCGTCTGTCCCTCCATCTTCCCACCTCCCCTCCAGTCTCAGCGCGTCCTTTCTGACCACCTCCGGGTATCTCCTACGCGGCAGCTGCCCAGTTCTTGGCCCTGGGGGAGCGCCGCTCTTGGCTCGGGAGTCCCCACCCGTCTCCGTACGCATGCCGGGCCCCGCAGGCGGCCGTCGCGCTTCCTTTCTTCCTCCGGCCTCCCGCTTCCCCTCCCGGGGCCTCAGCCCACCCCGCCCCCGCCAGCCCCGGGCGCCCCGGACGCTCGCAGAAGTTACTTTGCAAGGAGGCAGGACCCGGCGCAGGGCGGCCTCCGACGGCGCGAGGTGGCAGCCTGTAGGACCCCGCGCGCCTTCATCCCCCCCGGGTCCTCGCGCTTACCTGGCAGCCCGCTGGCCCCCACCAGCCGCCCGTGCACTCCCAGTGCGAGCAGCAGGCACAAATGCCAGCGCACGGCCGCCGCGCCCATGCTCGCTGCGGGCCGCGCTGGGTGCGGGCGTGCGGGGCACCGGACGCTCGGAGCAGCCGCTCCGCGAGCGCTCCTGTCTGCAGCGAGCTCCGCTACCGCTCCGGCTCCGGAGCCACACAGCCGGCGCGCAGGACGAGCTGACAGCCGCGCGCTCATTGGCCCGCGGCCGCGGGGGGCGGAGCTCCGCGGGAGGCCGTCCAGTGGGCGTCGGGTGGCGTGGCCTGCGGGCGTCTGGGCCCGCCCCCTCGCCCGGGGCGGGCGGCAGGTGGGGGGTGGGAGCCGAGAGAGCTGGGGTCGCTGAACAGGGTGTCACCAGGGGCCGGGACTGGGCCCTAGGCTGCTCTTCCCCAGTCCCGCTTTGTGTGCTGATCCCTGAGGTCCAGGGTGACTGTTCCTCCGGAGCAGCACCCTTCAGCCTCGCACACACACACATTTTGGGGGAGTAGAGGTGAAGAAAGGCCCAGAGGCACCCAGGGGTGGTGAAGACGATGCTCAGTACACGCAGCCAATCCATGGTCATTTATTGAGCCTTTACTGGATACCAAGTGCTGCCGGGGACAGCCAGTCGCACCCTAGCCGGCATGGAAAGCTCTGGAAGATAGCTTCAGAATTTGCGTACAAAAATCAAAGGAACTTTAAAGTACTGCCCCGAGAACAATGGTTATAGAACTGTTTGTCTTGGACAGGCGCGTGTCGCGCCTAGAACCGTGTTCCCAGGGAATGGACGCGCGACCTGGCCGGATTGAGTGGCCTCTTAGTCCCCAGGCTCTTGTTGCTCCACGAAGCCCAGGTCCTCTCGGATGACAGGCCCAGCGGGGCTGGGGAACCGTAGCGTCGCAGTCTCCCTAGGCCAGATCCTCCCCCAACTCGGAGTCTACACCTGACCCCTCGGCCTTGAGGCCTGGCGGGCACTCAATGGCCTCTCTCAGCTACGAGGCAGGACGCTGAAGAAGTTCAGCAAACCCCAAGGCCCATCTCCTTGACAACCACCAATAAGAGCTCCTGTTTTCTCCAGCTCTCCAGATTCAAAGACTAGACTTCTCTTTTTGTCCACTCTGCCTGTGCAGTGTTGCTCCCAGCCGTTCCCTTCAAGGCTGGCTCTTCCTCCCTGCCCCCAACATACACTTTCGCAGCCACCTCCAAGGCCCCAGAAGGTTAAAGTCATGTGTCTCAGCCCCTGCTGCCAGCCAGACTTCCCGGGTGCTTGTGGCAATGGTTTGGAGGCTAAGACATTATGCAGTTGGAATCAGGGAGGAAAACGTGGGACTCTGGCCTCTACCGCGTCCCCATCTCCTACCCTGTCACTGCGTGTATTTTCTTTCCCTGGTTGTTCCTGGCCATGTAGTTTAAATTGGGGGACCGTGTTACCAAGCCTTATTTTGTCTTCTCTCAGCTGTAGGGCTTTGGGATTTTTTTTCCCCCACCTGTGCAAGCAATCTATTTGTGAGAAGTGTTTTGGGGTGGGGAGTGGCTCTGACTTCTCAGCACAATGTTTTTCATGTGTCTTTCTCAGGGGCTCCCATACCCACTCAGATGTTCCTAAATTTCAGTAGCAGCCATGAGACCTCCCAGGTTCGATTCTCTCCCCCAGTATTAATGTGGGATGGAGGCTGGGAATGGTTTGGGATTCCCTACAGTCCCCGGGGACTCTTTTGTTAATATAAAGAATTTATCTGCAGTAACCTTTATCTCAGTAACCTTTATTTTCAGTGACCTGAAGGTCAAGTTTGCTGATGACCTAACACTCTTCAAGTGTGGAAAAGGACATGGGTCCCTTCTAGGAGACCATGGCTCATATGGCAGAGCTAAAGGGCAGTGTGCAGGGTTGAGGGAGAGGAGCCATGTCTCTAAGTTCCTGACCAAGGAGAAGGTTTATGGGACAGAGAAAGATGCTTTGTCTCCTAGTGCAGAAGCAAGACATAATGGAAGCCGATATGACTGGTCTGGGGTGGGTTGGTTACATGGGGTCATTACTCTAATGCCAGGACTAAAGATGTCATGGCACCCCTGCATACTGAGCTGAGAAAGTGGAAGACACTGATTTGAGGAACAGACTGGGCTACCTGACACCCAAGCCACCCGTGTGCGCTCTGCATGTCTCTGCACCCGTGCCATCCTCTGAGGTCCTCTCTAGACCAACCACAGGCAAGGTAACTTGGCATACAGCTTGCCTTTTACACACTGAGTCCAAAGTCACACTGCCACCAGGACAGCCTTTGATTCCTCCTGTCTGTATCCCAGTCCCTGCCCCATAAGCTTAGTGTAAGACCCCCCTCAGGCTCAGAAAACGGAAGTCCTTGCTCTCACACTCCTCGTTTTCTCTCTGTCACCATCCAAAATGCAATCCTGGGGGCCTTCTCTGTGGGCACTGTTCCCAAAAGTAGCTAAGACAATTATCGTGTGAATTCATGCATGGATGCATGCATGAATGAATGAATGAATGAATGAACAAATAAATGAATGAACAAATGGTCCCAGAAACAAGACAGACGCAGCTGTGAACTCCTATTGCTCTGGTGAGATGATTTTGGACGTGTCAGGTCTTTAAGAATGAAACCAGTTGTTGTCTCTCTCTTTCCTCAACAACCCACTTTCTGTGCCCTGTAGGGAAGCCAGGCTGGCCAGCAGAACCCCAAATCTTAAGTGTCCAGAGCAGATGACCCTGGACTTGGGGCCCTTTGGCTCCCCCTGGTGACAGTTCACAAAGGTGTTTCCCTGTAAGGAGGCAAGAGGAGACATCCAGCTCCTCTCTTCTAGACGTGCCCTCTGTGACCCGGACCTCACCTCTTAATGGCAGGAAAGTCGTGGCCTGGACTCAGGTCACAATCTCAGCACTGACCAGCCCTGTAATGGTGTCCCCATCACCGACCCCTCTGCAGCCTGGGTTCCTCAGTCTGAATGATCTCTTGGAGTTGCTGGGAAGATGAAACCAGGCAAGCGTGACATGGGGCCTCTCTGAACCTCAGTCTCCTTTCCAGTGGCAGAGGAGTGTTGCTGGTGTTTTCTGCAGAGGACTAAAGGAAATGCTGAACTCAAAGTCCTGGAACCATGGTACCCACAGGGCTTTGTGCTCCTGATAGGGCTGTTATAATTACACTACCTCCCTTACTCGGAATGACAGTAACAGCCATGGAATTATAAATGCTTTATTGTGGACATGTTATTTTGTTTTTTGTTTTTTTTTTGTTTTCCAAGACAGGGTTTCTCTGTGTAGCCCTGGCTGTCCCAGAACCCACTCTGTAGACCAGGCTGGTCTCAAACTCAGAAATCTGCCTGCCTCTGCCTCCCAAGTGCTGGGATTAAAGGCATGCACCACCACTGCCCAGCTTATTGTTGACTTTTTTAATCAGGAAGGGTTCTCTGAATTACTTGTGAAAGCTCTTTTGGGTACAGAGTTCTCTGCAACCATAAAATGTCACCACACAGATGTATGCCTCTGTGTGGATGCCTTTCTGGGGGTTTGCCACTTGTTTCTTAAGGAAGACTTGTGGCTTTGGGTTCACAGGTGGACATGAGGACAGGAGAGCTACAAGCATAATCTGGAGACGGTCCAGCCTGGACTCATCTGACATCTGGGGGAAACTGAGGCCCACCCTCACTAATTTACTGCTCCTCAGACCAGTCTACCCATCACCATCTCAGAATATCAGACTCCACTCAGGGGACTTCTTCAAAGCCTTGCCCCCACCCCCCAAAGAGAGAGAGAAAGAGAGAGAGAGAGAGAGAGAGAGAGAGAGAGAGAGAGAGAGAGAGAGAGAGAGAGACTGCCCTCATGGCCTCTCCTCTCCTTCTTCTGACCACTGGCTTTCTAGAGAGGACAGCAGTTTTCAGTTTTCCCTCAATGACTCCACAAAAACTGGGGCTCACACCTGCAAGGCATAAGCATTCCTGATCCCTGACATGGCCCTGTCCCTGTCTTCACGCAATGCTTCCACTCTGCCTCTTTTCTGAGTCACAGCTCACTCCCTTCCTCTCCTCTCCCTTCTCTTCCTTTCCTCTCCCCCTCCCTTATGTTTCCTTTCTTCCCCTTCCCCCCACCTCCTCTCCTGTCCCCTCCCCGGCCCGTGCGGTGCATTCTCTTTCCTCTCTCATTATGCTTTTCCCTGTTCCCAGCCCTGACATCTGAACCCAGGACCTACCCTAGGTTCTCACTGCTCCCTGTTTGGCTCATGCTGGGTGCTATGGACCCAGAGAGCCGCAGCCTGAGGTTGGTAGCCTCATCTTCCCTTCAAGTGGTGAGACCCTTTGTCACCAAAGATCCCTTTTAGACCTTTGCCCTAAGCCTCAGAGGTCAACAGGTCCGCTGGGCCATTGATCAAGCAATTAGGCTTGTTTAGGCAAAGGCATGTGACTACCTCACACCTGTCAGACAATCTGTATGTGGACCTGTGGGTGTGGCCTCTTTCCTGAGTGGACAGGAGCTGCTCATTTCAGAGAGAAGGAATCCCAGGCAGTGAGAGGGGACAAGGTGGGAGGGAAGGGGGGATGTTAGGGAGAGAGGGGGAGAGGAAGGAGAAAAAGGGAAGGGGAGGGAAGACAGAGGAGAGAGAAGGAGAGGAAGGAAAGAGGGAGGACGGAGGCATTAGTGTCTTGGCCACATCGTTCCTTCTGCTCTTGAGCCACATTGGTTCCTGTCCCTTGTAGCCAAGGCCACCCTGGCTAGCCATGGCTCTCAGTGGGAGACCTGTCCACAAAGTGTTCCCATCACCTGACAAACACTTTCCATGTAAATTCACTACAACCCAACCAGATCGATGACATTCTGTTCACCTGCAGGTGTGGCTCCTGAGGGTCAGTTCTCTTTATTGATAGACAGGAATAACTGTCATGGACAGCCAGAGGCTTAAAAAAAAAAGACATTCATACTTTTTCTTGATCATATTTTATTTACCCAGACCCTAAATTCTGTGATTTTTCCAACTACCATAGAGAATTTGAAAGTGACAGTGAAGCTTTGCTGAGAACTCAAGGAGGATGGTGGGTATGTGTATGCATGCATGCATGCATGTGTGCATGCCTCTATGTGTGTGTGCAAATATGCATGCATGTGTGTGCATGTGTGCATGGGTGCATCTCTCTCTCTCTGTGTGAGTATGCATGCATGCCTCTGTGTGTGTGTGTGCACATGTCAATGTGTCCATGTGTGTGTGTACACATGCCTATGTGTGTGTGTCTGCATGAGTGTCTGCATGACTATGTTTGTGCCTGCATGCATGTGTGCATGGATGCATGCCTCTGGGTGTACGTGCAAGTATGTGTGTGTGTGCCTCTATGTGTGTGTGTCTGTGTGTCTGTGTGTGTGCATGCGTGAATGAGTGTGTGCATGCCTTTGTGTCTGCTTGTGTGCATGTGTGCATGGGTGAATGCTTCTGTGTGTACATGCAAGTATGTGTGTGTATGTGTGTGTGTACACATGTGTGTGTGTAAGGACTTCTGGAAGGGCAACACCTTACTTGAACCTCAAGGACAGTGTGACATTATAGGCTGTATCTTCCTGCCCATCTGATCACTGGGCTTTTGTTTCCTCTCTGGAATTCTGGTCCCAGATAATGGACTCCAAAGAACCATCAGGTAGGTAGTAACTGATATTAAAACACTGATGTTTTATTAGAGTGACATCCATTCAGACATTCAACATTTAACCAAGCATCCAGTGTATGGCAGACCCTGTTCTGGGCTCAGCATCTGTCTGTCTTGCAGGAGGTCATGTTCCAGTGGGGGGGGGGACAGGAGTTAGGAAGACAGTCTTGTCTTGAAGAGTGGGGCTTGATGTGAAGCTGATACTATTCAGGGAGAAGAAATGGGGCCATCAGTGTAGGGGGATGCATGCGTGAAGGAGAAAAGCAAGTGGTACCTGTAGGGTGAGTAGGAGCTCGCCTGGAGGCTTAAGGACTGAGGTTTGAAGTGGAGGAGCGGATGTGAAGCCCTAGGGAAAAGAGGATCTGCAGAACCCAAGGGCTCAGGGACAGAGCTCAGACTCCAAACAGCGCTGCTCTGACATTTCCCCGTGTCAGTGAGAGCCAGAGTAAGGCTTAGGCAAAGAAGTGACATGGTAAAAGTGTGTTCTGGAAGCATTCCTCTGGTTGGGGTGGGGATGCTGAGATTAAAGTCAAGGCCTGTGTTTCTCCCATGCCAATTCTCCTTAGGGAGCGTTCAGGGTCAGCCCAAGCTATTTCTCTGGGCCTTGGGGTCAAATCCACTCTGGATCCGCTTGTCTAGTACCACAGCCTCCTGGAGAGCCATCAGATAGGAAGGGCTTGGGGACACCTCGAAGCAGAGGCATCTGGGATTGTTTGGTCCTTGTATCCCTATTGCTACCTCAGTCTTTACTTTAACCACACATTTGTACAGATTTTTTTTTATGGGGCTGGGATGTAGCTCGGTTGACAGAGAACTTTTCTAGCACACACAAAGTCCTGGATTTGATTCCCAGCAACAGTGGAGGTGCATTTAATCCTGTCATTCTAGCACTCAAGAGGTAGAGGCAGAAGGAACAAAGGTTCAAGGTCATGGTCATCCTGGGCTACAAAGAGAATGTGAGGTCAACCTGGGCTAAATGAGACCCTTTTTCTAAACAAAACAAAACCCAACAACAGCAATAGTGATAATAGCAGTAGTAAGAAGCTTAAACACCAGATAGGTTGGCACTCAGAAACAAATGAAGGGGATATAGATTTGTTCTTCCATAAACAAGGAGATAGAAAGAAGAAGAGACAGCTGGATGCAGAGAGAGAGAGAGAGAGAGAGAGAGAGAGAGAGAGAGAGAGAGA